>NC_135507.1:4980319-5332819 GCF_052857255.1 Amblyomma americanum | reverse complement strand
GCCTAGCTGTGCTGCCCGAAGAATTAGCGGGCATTAAATGGGGTGTCGTAGGGCTTAGTGAAGTCGAGAGGACAAATGAGGCGTATACAGTACTAAAGGGCGGGCACATACTGCGCTATCGCGGTCACGGAGTGCCTGCTGACCTTGGGGACGATGAGCTGCCTTCAGCACTAGAAGCACCAGTGCCCATCCTGGGAGTCCGGCGCGGCCAGAGCACCACCTTGCAGATCCGCTTTGGGGCGCCAAAACCACCGTCCCATGTGGCTATCTACAAACTGCGACTGCCAGTGCGGCCAGCCCTGCACCGCCCCATACAGTGCGGCCGCTGTGGCCGCCTTGACCACGTGACGGCCAGCTGCACCCACCCCAGTCGCTGTCGCCGCTGCGGACGACACCACCGGACTGGTGCCTGTGACGCCTCAGCACCACGGTGCATGAACTGTGGCGGAGGCCACCCATCGGACAACCTGGCCTGCCTCCGTTGGCAGGAAGAACGACGTGTGGCGGCTGCGTTTGCAGCCGCTGCGGAACCAGTGTCAAGGAGGGCCATCCGGTCAGACCACCCGATAGGGCAGAAATCGTATGCCCAGGCCGTCAAGGCCACAGCGGCTGACACACCCAGGCCACATCTGCAGGCCCCCCAACATGGCGCAGGACCTACCCATCCCCCACGCTGGTACCGTACCTCTCCTCCTGAGCGGCCAGTTGGAACAGCTGACGCGGATCTTGCGGCCACCCTCCAGGCCCTCACGCAGCTCCTGCTAGCAGCCCACCAACCACCACTGGGCATGGCGCAGGCCCAGCAGAATCAGCCTAGCTATCATGGCTAGCACACCGCAGATGGTTCCCAGACCACGGGTCCTCCAGTGGAATTGCCGGGCACTTCGACCCCGTCTCTCCGAGCTACATGACCGCCTCCAGCTGGAGGAGTACGATGTCCTGGCCCTCCAGGAGGTGTACCTGCAGCGGGACAAACTACACCTGCCTGGGTACATCGGCTGTGGCTGCAGGACCTCCTGCCAGCAGTCCTCCTGTAAGGCGGACCCATGCTTCGAGGACCGCCATCCCCGGACCTTCCCGCGCAGCCATCTTCGTCCGCAGGATTCTGGCCCAGGCGGAGATTTCGGTGAGTGGTGTGGTTGTGGCCCCCATGGAGTTCGTCTGTGTGAGGGTCAGGCTGGGTCGAGTTGACACAGCTGTGGCAAGAGTACATGAGCGCCCCCAGACCCCTAGGGACGCCGAATCCTTGCCACAGCTAGTCAGTCTCATTGGCGGCGACTGTGTGCTCTGCGGGGACTTCAACGCGGCTCAACCGCGGTGGGGATCCTGCAGGGCGGATCGTCGCGGCCGGGACCTAGTTGAGGCCCTTCGCCGGTACTAGGCTGCATGTTTTGAACACTGGGGTCCCCACGTTTGTCCGCCGACAGGGCGTCTGCACATGCATTGACCTCTCCATTGGGACGCCGCGATGTGTTTATGGATACATGCATACATACAGGAATTTTATTGCAAGATATGTATATACAGTACATAGCGTGTGCCCGCAGAAGCGCAAGCGCTTGCGGGCGGGCCACGGCAGTCACAACAGCATGCGGTCAATACAAAACGCTGAAATTGCACAATTTACAATGCAAAAAGAAGAAGAAGAAAAAAAATTAGCAATAACACAAAGCCGAAATATTACATATAGTTCAGTCAACAAATTTAGCGATTGATAAATGTAACGCAAAGAAAATCTGGAGGTAATAAATAGAACACGAACAAGATACAAATTAGAAAGCAATTCAGTATTTCCTTTCTTTAAAACTTTCAAACCACGCTTGCAGTCCAGATTTCACAGCCGTCAATGAATCACAATCAAACACCTTTGCAGGTAGTTTGTTAAAGTGGTAGGGTATATAGAACTGTCGTGTCCTTTTACCATAATGTGTATAAACGCTTGGAACTTTATAACGCGCTATGTGCCTAAGCGACTCTGGTTTTTTATCTGGCTGCTTAAACTGTGCTGAAAAGTAGTTTCTCAGAACTACCACCTGCAAGTAGAAGTCATGCAGAGGAATAACTCCTGCTTTAACCATTCTGGTGTTATGGTCGGACTTCTCGTAAGCAGTGCCATACAATAAATTAGTGGAGATTCTGCACAGGAAACTATCTACCTTCTTAATCTTACAAGGTGCACAAGAACCATACACTGAAACACCGTATCTAAGGATAGATTCTCCTAAAGATCTATACACAGTCTGACGCAAGTTTATAGGTGTAGTGTATTTGATACGATAAAGCTGCACAGAAAGAGCACTGAGTCGTTTTAATAAATAGTCAATTTGGGAAGACCAACACATGTTGGAATCAATATAGGCCAAGATATTTAACACTGCTCGAGTAGTGTAGTGGCGAACATTCGCATTTGGCACAGTTGCTACCATGCAGAATAACCGACTGGGTAAGATCAACATTCTTGTGCGGATTTCTGAACAAATTAACACAGTTTTGTTTATGTTTATGTATATTTGATTTCCAGATAACCAGTCTACTATTTTATTGATATCGTACTGAAGTAATTTCAGTGCGAGTGGGCTTGATTCATGGGATATCACTATAGCTGTATCATCAGCATACTGAAATAATTTTGCATTTAATGTTAGATTAACCATATCATTTACATAAACATTAAACAAAAAGGGTCCCAAAACAGAACCTTGTGGAACGCCGTACTGAATATGAGAAAAAGTACTAAATGATTCTTTAATTTTCACTACTTGTTTACGGTGCGAAAGGTAACTTGCAAAAAATTGTTGGTATGGTCCACGGAATCCAATACTTTCCAACTTACGTAACAGAACGGAGTGCTCCACGGTATCGAATGCTTTCGATAAATCCAAAAATAATCCAAAAACACATTGATTAACATCCAAGTTACCATTGATAAAATCACAGCAATCTTCGAGAAGCTCAACCGCACCAATATTACGACGGAAACCATACTGTGTAGTACTCAAACAAGAATACTTCTCACAAAAACATGTCATATATTGGTGCACAATTTTTTCCATCAGGATGCTAATGACTGGAAGTATGGCAGTTGGTCTGTAATTTGTTTGATCTGTCTTTTTTCCCGACTTGTAGATGGGTCTTAGCACTGAGATCTTCAGACCTGATGGCATTTCTCCGGTCTTGAAACACCCATTAAGTGTATGTAAAAGTACATCTTTAAGTTTAGAGTAATTGTTTCGCAAATCACGCAGTCTAATCTTATCGTAGCCTGGTGGTTTGTTGTCTGGTAGCGTCCTAATAAGGTTCCACAACTCATCTTGATCAACAGAAGGAAACGCAGCAGAATTAATTGTTTTCTTGCCTTGGTATTGAATGGTAGAAACAACAGTTTGTTTTTTAAATTCCCTAATGGATGATACAAACGCATCATTAAAAGAATTTGTAATGGTCGAAGGATCTGCTTTCAGAAAAGTACAGAGCAACTTCTCATCCAAATTAGATTTCTTCTGTCTACCGCAGAGTCGTGGGAAGGTATCTGTGCTTCCCTGGTGGCTGCCAGAGGGAGTGCCAGGGCGTGGCACCTGTTCCGGTCGCTACTGGAGCCTCCCATCCAGCGGGCCCCTTACCTGGCCATCGCAGTGGCAGGGGGAATCACTTACCAGCAGCTGGCTGATAAGCTAGCAGAGGCCCTCCTCCTGCAGGGCTCTACCCAAGGCGCAACTACATGCAGCCAGCCTGCAGACATAGACATGCTGCGGACATCACGGCCGTCTGCTCCACGGCCCTCACGGGGGGGAACTCTCCTCTGCCCTGTTGCACTCCGAGCGCCGCAGTGCCCCTGGACCAGACGGCGTCACTTATCAGATGCTGCGGAACAAGCCTGCTCCAGACGTACAACGAAGTCTGGTCCACAGGCTGCCTGCCTGAAGCCTGGCGCACAGCCGTGGTGATCCCGGTCCTCAAGGCGGGCAAGCCACCTGCTGACCTGCTGTCGTACAGGCCGGTTTCTCTGACCTCGACCCCAGGGAAGCTCATGGAGACCATGGCCTTGGGGAGGCTGGAGTGGATCGCTGGGGCCACAGGCTTCCTGCCCGAACAGCAGTCTGGGTTCTGGAGGCACCGTTGTACTGCTGGTGCCATAGCAGATATCGTGCCCAGCCTTGAGGATGCATGTCACTCCCGCCACGTCATCTGCTTCACACTCCTGGATGTGAAGGGGGCATTTGACAATGTCTCCCATGAGGCAATCCTCGAGGCTGTGGACTGCCTTGGTGTCACCGCCAACCTCCGGGGGTACATCCGGGGTTTCCTGAAGGACCGCGCGAGCTGCGTCCGGGCTGGAGGCGCTACCAGTGCCCCCCAGGCCCTCACTAGAGGGGTTCCCCAGGGCAGCGTGCTGAGCCCCATGGTCTTCAACTTGGTTATGGCCCAGCTGCCTTCCAGAAGAACTGAAACTTCCCGTCCGCATTGCCATCTACGCGGACGACATTGCCCCTTGGTGCCGCGAACCACGGCGCCAGAGGGTTCAGGTCATCAGGAACGTACAGCAGGCTATCACCAGGGTCAGCTCCTACCCGGAACTAGTTGGCCTGAAGCTCTCCCCATCAAGTCCGAGGCCATGCTGCTCAACATCCGACCAGGAGCACGCCCGGGGAAGACCTGCGTCAGCGTCGCAGGACGGGAGCTCCCATAGCGGCATTCCTGCCGCTACCTGGGCCTCCTGATTGACCACCACCTCACCTAGCGGCCAGCTGTCAAGGCATTCTGCAGACAGGCAACCAGGGTCCGTGGCGCCATCCAGAGTCTCCTGGCCAGAGTAAACGGCATCACTCCACAAATGGGGCTCCGGTTCTTCTAGGCCATGGCAGGGGCTCAGTTCCTGTATGCCCTCTCGCTGGTCCAGATGACCATACACTAGGAGCTGGCTATCGAGAGCTCCCAGAGGGCTGCAGTCTGTCTGTGCCTGGAACTTCCCCGTGGCTCCCAGGTCCCGGCCACACTTGCAGAAGCCGGGATGTGGCCCATGGTGCTGCAGGCCCAGCGGACGGCACTCCGCCATGTTGAGCGTCTGCACCTCGCCCCGGACGGACGTCCCCTCCTGGAGCGCCTCCTCAGCCATCCTCTTTCACGAATGGGGAAAGTTTCCCAGGAGCTCGAGCAGCTGGTGGGAGGGCAGCCAGAGCGCCTTCCTCCCCCTCCCCCTCCACGACCGGACATGGGCCATCTGTTCAAGGTGCTCATGTCACCACGTGGAGCCAAGCCGAAGCGCCTCACCCCTGCAGTTGGCCTTCGGCCGGAGGCAGCAGCGACCCTGGGGGAGGACTTGGCCGGCTGCACGCAGCTACACACGGACGGGTCGGTCCTTATGGGTGCCTGCCCGTCTGCCGCAGCTGCCTGCACTGCACCTTCATTGGAAGGGAGCCGGCAGGCCAGGCTCCCGTTCGTGGCAAGCTCAACCACAGCAGAGCTGGCTGTCGACATTCTGGAGTGCCACCCCGCATTGCAGTCTGCGGCCATTCTGAGTGACTCCAGGGTGGCCCTCCAGCTTCGGCAAGAGCAAGGGGGCCGGCTGCCTGTTGTACGCAAGTTGGCCGCCAGACTCAATTGAATTCAATTCAATTCTTTATTTACCAGAAAACTGGACGGTCTCCAGGGCTAAAAGTTGCTGCCTACAACTTGACTGGGGCCCTGGAGCCGTTTACAAAGCGGCAGCAGACATTGGTGGCAGAGTACGCTAACTATAATTACCAACAGCTCAGTAGCAGAAGGCATCAGGAAATAAAGACCTGCTTCATGATTTATCACAACAATAGATTCTTATCAATTACAATTGAGAAAAGTGTACTCGTAGCTCTTTTGGGGATTTGAAGGCTACCTGTTTGTGTTGATTTAATAAGACTGGCATATTGTGTTTTAATGATTGCAATTTGTACTGAGTGCGAAAATATGGGACTAACCAGGGTTCGGAAATTCGAGTTAAAGAAGGAGTAGCTCTAGGTTGCAGCAATGCCATGGAACGAAGGAAACTCTGGCTGTCATGCTGAGAAAAATAGAAAGCATGTAGCAATCGGTGTTCATAGTGATAGTCAAAACTAATAATTTTGTATTTTGCAAAGAGATGCCTTGTCGTAGAGTGATGATCAATATTGGCTAAGTAGCGAAGGCACCTTTTTTGCAGAACTATTATCTTCTCAATATTTGCTCTTGTGGTGCTTGCCCACAACAAACTGCAGTAGCTCACGTGCGGGACGAATAATGCGTTATATAACTGAAGTTTAACTTCTTGCGGCAGAACAGTACGACATCACGACATAGCTCCAGTCACTGAAGAGATTTTTCTTGCAACATAGTTGACATGAGTGTCCCAACTCAAATGGCACAAAAAATATACACCGAGAATTTTGTGAGTATCGACAAGGTCAATATTTTTATCTTGAATCATTAGAGACTTTTCTGGAATGATTTTCTTATTTCTGGCTCGAAATAAAATAGCTTTCGTTTTCTGGGTGTTTATTTCTATGCGATTTAATTGGGACCAGACAGACAATTTTTCAAGTACATCATTACAATGTGACACAAGGGCATTGGGATAATACCAGAAATAAGCACAGTACTTTCATCAGCATATATAATGAATTGTACACTGTTGTCTATATGAACTATGTCATTTATGTATAATTTAAACAGAAGCGGGCCTAATACACTCCCCTGTGGTACACCACAAGATATTCGAAGTAAGGATGACTGGTGGTTGCTAATACAGACACACTGGCTTCTATTGCTGAGGTACGAGTTAAGCAAATCGAGATTTTCCGCGGATGCCATATGAAGTTAGTTTTTTAAGAAGAATGTTATGGTCGAGACAGTCAAAAGCTTTGCTGAAATCAACAAAAAGACCGAGCGTATATGTTCCCTTTTCAGTGTTCTGTAGTATATTTTCTGTTATTGCAAGCAGCGCCGTTTCCGTAGATTCACCTTTTCTAAATCCAAACTGACAATCGGTCAGCGCCCTAGTTCTATCTAAGAAATTTATTAGGCGTGAGTAAATGATCTTTTCTAGTCCTTTGGAGAAAACAGGTAATATAGAAATCGGTCGATAATTAGTTGCTTCATTTCTGTTTCCACCTTTAAAGATTACAGCAACTCTTGCTCGCTTCATGCCCTCAGGAAAGGTACCCGATTCTATTGCTAAATTATATAAGACATTACAATTATATAAGACATAAATATATAAGACAGTACTGGACACAGAAATTCAATCGCGTACTTTATTGGTTTTATTTGTATGTTTTCATAATCAAGGGCCTTGCTATTTTTTAAGCATAAAAATGTCCTGTGTACCTCAGTTTCGTCAGTAGGGCGAAAGAAGATGTTTCAGGGGTACTGATGCTAATTTTGGGCAACGTTGTTAAGCTGTAGCTGTAATGATTTGAGACATTGGTAAAGTGGTGATTAAAATTATCAGCAAGAGCTTCGTGATTAAAATTATCAGCAAGAGCTTCACCAATTAGGTCGGTGCCGTTGACCGTTAAAGTTTCAGGAGACGAATCGGCTTTACCTCTGCCGAGTACATTATTTATTGTTTTCCAAATAATATCTGGCCGTTTTTTGCCTATGTTGGAAAAAAGATGCTCGTAATAAGCTTTCTTTGCCTGCCTAAGCGTAGTATTTAGCTTATTTCTAAAGGATTTTAAATTCTTTAAGGTTTTCCTCCGTCCGTGTGCGAAGAAACTGAAAGTACAGACGGTTTTTCTGTTTGATTTGTTTCAGATGCCCGCGTGTCACCCAAGGTTTCTTCGCCTTTTTAGAACGTTTTAGTGTTCTAAATGGGAAATGTGCTGTATACACTCTCGTAGTTATTTCTATGAATTCGAAGTATGCTTCGTCAACTTTAGTTGACTTAAACACAGGGCTCCAGTCACACCTACTGATACTGTTTTTAAACGACTCGAGCGAGTCGTTTGAGATATGCTGAGAACTGAATAATTCTTCGAGTTTCTGGCTTAATTTTGTGTTTTTGACATATGTCATAAAAACAGGACAGTGGTCACTGATGTCACTGGTAATAGTGCCAGCACTGGTAACAATACATGTGTCCATGATAATTAGAAGGGCAAGGGCAGAACAGCTTGACACTGTAACACGAGTTGGCGAGGTGATCAAGTTTGTAAAGCCAGAAGCTTGAATCATATTTCTGAGTTCATTTGCATGATTGCTATCTGATAAAATGTAAATATTAGTCACCTCCAACAATTAAGCAAAACTTGTTTCTGCTGGCATATTCCAATAACTCATCAAGTTTATTTAGAAACGCTTTGATATTTCCTTGTGGAGGACGCTACAAGACGGAAACAACTTCATTATAATGACGCAAGGTGATAAGCTCATAGTCATTTGTTGTCACAGTGAAATTGGAGATTATTTCACAAGTTAGGCTATCCTTAGCATAAACTGCGACGGCACCTCCACGCCCACAAGACCGATTTTGAAGAAACCGGTTATAACCAGTAATATCGACTATTTTACTGTCACTGTGGTACCATGTTTCAGACATGAGTATGTAATCAAATTTAAATGAAAAATGATCTAGAAAGTATGATATCTCATCACCCTTGTTAGATGCAGACCGAGCATTGATATGCAGAACTGATGTTTGCGAGGTGTTTTGCAGTTTAAGATTACGGGGCAACACAAACTAAAAGCATTCCATGTTTGAGGACCAAGCAGCAATATCGAAAGCGTTCAGCATATTCTGTCAAGCTCATCCTCATGTCTGATTTGAATGATCGGCGCTTCATCGGTCTTCCGGGCAAGGATTTTTCCATTTTGTGTCCATACAGCCTTCCATTTGTGCTCTTTCTTCTTGCTGATAGCCTTTCCCAAAAGCAGTTTAAGCGTGGGGCAAAGGTGTTCATTTATGTATATGCCAGTGGTCCCGTAAAATCCAAGATCAGTGTTTTTAAGCCGAAGCTTCCTAGCCTTTATCAGTGCCCTGTCGCGCTTCGCACGTGATTTGAACTGAATGATGATGTGGCTTTTATCAACATCTCGCGTAGGCACGCGGTGGCAGGCTTCTAGGTCAGACTCAGATATGCTTTCACTTATGAGAGAGCCGATTTGGGAGACGATGCTGAAAACGCTTTCATCTTCGTGCCTTTCTACTCCACGTACCTCGAGAGTGCTGTTTCTTGAATACTGCTCTGAGTTTACCAGCCGCATTTCAAGATCTCGATTTTTATTTTCAAGGCTAATGCACTTAGCATCTGCACAGCATCTGTTCCCATGGCTGCTCTATCTCCCTGGCCTGGATTCCCAGCCACGTCGGAGTCTCAGACAATGAGGCAGCAGATGCCCTGGCCAAGGCTGCCCACGGAAGCCGTACCCCCTGCTCTACTGCTGCGGCGTCCCTGGATGTTGCCAGAACCATTACGGAGCGGCAGCTGCTAATGAAGCACCCGGACCCCAGGGTTGCCCAAGGGATACCCGCTCAACGCTTGCCAGATAAGGGGATCACTAGACGGCAGAGGTCCCTCCTCCTCCGGCTCCGCATCGGATTTTCTTGGACCGGGGCTAGGCTCCATCGCAAGGGTTTGGCCCTCACTGCAGACTGCTCTCGCTGCGGCCATATGGAGGAGACTACAGATCACCTCCTCCTCGATTGCCCCGCCTTTGCACCCACAAGGCAAAGCTGGCTGCCTGCTACAGGGGCTTGAGCCTACCATCCGACTCGGCCAATGCCCTCCTCTTCCCCATCGGCCCCAACGCTTCCAAGGCGCTCCGGTCTCTCCTCATCTTCGTGGAGGACACATGGCCTGGACTGCTATTGCTTGGCTAAGGCAGCTGACTGCTACGACTGCGTCTCCCGCATCTTTATACTCCCCTTTTCCTCTTCCCTCTGAATCTCTACCTATCCTTCTCCTCCCTATCTGCATGCCGGCAGTGGTGGTGGTGCGATAACATCAGTCACAGGCCCGTGCACTTTCCTTTCCTCTTCCCCTTTTATCCACTAACTACTTACTAACGCTATCGCGGATTAGCGGATAGACGAGAACTAGGCGTGGGAGCAAGCGCAAGTTCGCCGACATAAGGAAATTTGGTAGAGAATCGAGCATGCTCTAAAAAACGGAGGTAGCCTAAAAACAGCGAAGAGGAAACTAGGCATAGGTAAAAACCAGAGACAAAGAGGGCGACGTCATAAGCAATATGCATATGAAAGTTAAAGTAACCGAAGATTTCCACGCTAATCTAAACAGTAGCGAATGTAATCAGAACGTTATTGAGGGAGACACTGACGAATATCAATGCGTCATCCCGCCTGTAAAGAAAGAGGAGTTAAAGAAAGCCTCAGGAATAATGCAAACGGGAAAAGCAACTGGTGAGTGTCAGGCAACAGCAGATCTGTTTAAGGACGGAGGGGAGATTGTGCCAGAAAAACTAGCCACTCTGTATGTACAATGCCTTATGACCTGGACTGCACCACCAGCTAGAAAGAACACTAATATTATCTAATTTATATGAAAGGAGACGCCAAGGATTTGAAAAACTACAGGCCTTTTAGTATACTGTCCACTGCCTACAAGGTATTTACTAACGTAATCGCTAATAGAGTGAGGGAAACCTTGGACTTCTATGAACCAAATGATCAGGCAGTCTTTCGTCAAAGATATTCCACAATAGATCATATTCACACTATCAATAAGATGAGAGAGAAATGCGCAGAATATAACCACACCCTATATATATAGCCTTTATTGATTACGAGAAAGCATTTGGCTCCCTGGAAACCTCTGCAACCGTGCAGGAATTGCGCAACCAGGATGTAGAAGAGCATTATGTGAAAGTACCGGAAGATGTCTATAGAAGCTGCACATCTACGATAGTCCTTTCAAGTCAGCAAAAAAATTCCAATAAGGAAAGGAGTCAGGCAGGGAGACACGATCTCACCAAGGGTATTGACCGCCTTTTTTACAGGAGTTATTCCGAGGCCTGAATTAGGAACAGTTAGGAATAAGAGGTAAAGGAGAATACCTAAATAACCTGCGATTCGCTGATAACTGATGAACTGTAAAGCGTGATCGTTGAGTTAGACAGGCAGAACAGAACGATGGGTCTTATAATTAACAAGCAGAAAAACAAAGTAACGTTCAACAGTCTAGCAAGGGAACAGCAGTTCACAATTGATAGTGAGGCGCTAGAAGTGGTAAACGAATATGTCCGCTTAGGGCAGGTAGTGACCGCTAATCCGTATCACGAGAGGGGAGTAACTAAAAGAATAAGAATGGAGTGGAGCGCATGTGGCAGGTTTTCTCAGACCATGAATAGCAGTTTACACATATCCCTCAAGAGAGAAGTGTACAACAGCTGTATCTTACCAGTACTCAGCTGCGGGGCAGAAACGTAGAGGCTAACGAAAAGGGTTCAGCAAAAGTTAAGGACAACGCAGCGAGCTATGGAAAGAAAAATGAAAGTTGCAACGTTAAGAGACAGGAAGCGGGCCGAATGGGTAAGCGGACAAACTCGGGTTAATGACATCTTTGTCGAAATCAAGTGGAAGAAATAGGCTTTGGCAGGGCAGGTACTTACGGAGTGGCAGTGTAACTGAGAGAATTCCAAGAGAAGGCAAGCGTAGCAGGAGGCTGCAGAAGGTTAGGTGGGCGGATGAGATTAAGAAGTTTGCAGGCATAGAGTGGGCGCAGCTTACAAAGGACAGGGTTAATTAGAGACATGGGAGGAGACTTTGCGCTGCTGTGGGTGGATCTCTCGTTAAACAAAGCTAACCACGCTGCGAAGTTTTAACGCCATAACGCTAAGGCTCCTGTTTTGCAGAAACTGGGTCGTCGTGGGCGTTGTGAGTGAAAAATCTCCGAAGAAGCAACCAGGAGTGCAACCTAGGTCACGTGACCTTGTGACGTAATCATAATCTGCCCACCGGATTGTGGTCGCGCTCACCACAGTGGCAGGTGGCAGTTAATTTAATTATCGGTCACTCGGGAATAGCAACCTGGGTCGTACAAAAACCACAGGTCACAGCACCTGCCATTGCAGGGCAGCAGTGGAGCATCGCTTAATCGCTGCACTACAACACCAGTAGCGGTATGATGACTCATAGGAATCTATGAATGCAGAGTCGGGAATGACCAATTCTGCATAAATGGCTATTAATTGAACCCATTACCTTCTCGCGTCATACAATGAATGCGGAGCCTAAGTGTCCCCTTCAATATTTTATTAAATTTTTTCAGGGCAATGGCATCTCTTCCTCGGGCAGTGGTGGTGGTGGTGGTACATGTGCATTGTCGATTGCGAATTCACAGTTTTGGGCCTAAGGCGTGCGCCGACAGAACTGACAACGACATTTCATCACCTGCTGACAAAGACTGTTCATCATCAAGCAGTGTCTCCTGGCTTCGACGGATGACCGGTGCCAGTCTATGAACCAGGCGCCGTGACCATCTTATCATCCGCCTGCAAATACCAGGATCGGTGGGTGGCCTAAAGGAACGTGGAATCCACATGACAAAAGGAATGCTGGTTTTGCAGGTTAGTAACTCCAGCTTGCTTCGATCTTACTCGCATATTGTTTTGCCGGTTCTACCCCGGGTATTACTTGCTTGCCTTAGAACTCACTCGCAGCTCCAAGATTGCTCGCGTCGCCGTTTTCGTTTACTGCGTTGTAGTTATTATATATTTTGCTTCAACTATTATATTTTTACGTCGAGCTTCGCTCGAGGCCATCAAGTTTAGAGATTTCGCTGGGGCTCCCAGTACGAACAAAATATCATTAAGGTGAAGCCTAATGCAAAAGAACTGACTGAAGTTGAAAGTACACGCGCCGTTGATGACTTCAGCGCACGTGTCACGTCACTACAATCAAGAATGTCGAATCCTGACCAAATCGACAGCGCAGATGAATGCAAGAAACGGTGAGAATAGTTGAAGCGCATGCTGGGTTCAGTGATGGAGAAGTTTGAACATCTGGACACCCAAAAGAACCGTTGCGATATGCTCTTCTGTGGTGCAACAAATACGATCTATGTAAGACAAATATCGGGTCGGAAAAATATGTACCCTATGCCCGTAAATCGAACTTGGGTGCTTAATTGGTAAAAATGAAGAGTGCTCACAGGCTGGGCCTGTCCAGGTCTTACAGGGATTGTCCTTTGCTAGGGAGTTTCGCTTTCTAGAGTGGGAAGCACCTTTTAAGGAGAACTGATTAATTAAAAGAAAGAAAGGTTAGCATTTCATACGAAGGTACGCAAAAAGTACACGCTTATGAAATTTATCGAAATTTAGAAAAACATTGTCAACAGAGTCAATCTCGGGTGCGATAATGTTCACAAATAGCGAGAAGTACGTGTACGGTGGTAATACAGGTGTGGTAGCACCTGTCACGTGACAGAACCAGCCTAATGCAGCGGTGGTTTTCTTTCTCGTATTTAACTGCCGAGACATTGAAAATAATATTAATGAATTTGGAACATTCTTTGATAAGGTTAAGCCTTCCGCTATTCTCGGCACCGATTCATGGTTAGCTAAGGAAGTTTCTGATGAAGTATACTCAGATTGGTTCGGATGTAACAAATAGGACGAACTTGCATAGACGAGGTGCTTTTATTCTTGTGAGTAAAAGGATTTCTTCCCACCAGGTAAATAAAATACTGTAAATCGTCCGAACTGGCGTCCCGAAGAGACACGCGGGCAATGTGGAACTCTGTAGTGGAGTGCTCCAGGTGAATTTGGACCACATTGCGTACATTTACGTCCGCTGACATCGTCCAGTACACAGGAGTTTTCGTATTTACGGCCGGCGCGGCCGTAAGAAGCGCTAACAAGGAACAGAATGACAAGCGCCGAAAAACGCATAAAGTTTTTTCACACTATTTATTTAGCTGTAGGAATTCAACGATAAAAAAAGGTGTATCAACCTTTCACCAAATCTATCCGTTCTGATAATGATTCTAAGCTTTCTGAATTCGCCATGGAAGAACGCAATTGGTCGAGATGTCCCTACTTTCGAAGGCCATAATAAAATGGTCTAAGTTATGAAGACATGTTGTGGTTTGCATGAAATGATGCTTTCTTCTTAGTGTTGTGAAAGTGCATGCCTCAGTAGTGTTTTTCTTGTGTTTCCTGCACCCCTACTATAATACCTTTAGCACGGTGGGTTCGTGGATAAACAAGCAAATAAGGAAATAATGAATAATCACTGAATAAAAATAAAGAACACGTCCGACTATACAGCTTAACTGGTATAAGACTTATGCGAGCCAAAAGAAATGATAGACGCCCAACCGTGCACCTAGACGTGTGAGAACAAAAATGTGCGGGAAGTGTGCATAACGCAATTAAAAAAACTTATTAATTGCGAAAATTTCTTTTGAGAAATTGAAAGCAAGTTTCGACACTGGTGCCGTCGCCGTCGTTTGTCGCTCCGTTTGCGTAGAAATCAGTCGTGGGGCCTGAATGCATCCTGGCCGGGCGTGTAAATCGTGACAAACATGGATATAAACGGGATTTGTTCATCGCGCAAAAAGAACGAAAAACATTATCAGTGCAAGCAGTCAGAAAATGTCGAGCTTACACTCACTGGCCGACTGCAAAACATGCTACGTTTCATGTGCAGCGGCGGCGCTGTTATTGCTACGGACGGCATGCGTTTGTCAGGAGGAACGCTTGGATTGAAATTTTCCCCAAATTTTCGAACATCGCCGCGCTTAGTAAATTCCAAACAGTTTCGTGCGTAAACGCCGGCATTGTTTCATTGCCAGTATCCCGCCAGCAGTAAGACGATGTCTTCCCTTTTCTCTTTTTAAAAAAAATGGTTCTACTCAGTATATTATTTAATGCTTTTTTTGTTTCATAGACAGGTGTCGATGTGGCGATTGGATTAGGGACATGCACACAGTAAAAGAGTGTGCCTGCTGTAAAAAGCAAGCAAATGTACAAAGTGTCGCTACAAATTATGCGTGTATAACAAAGCACCCTCCGTTCCAGCTGTCCTGCCAGTATCGGACATACTGGAACTTCCTTACTTACAAATTACGTATTACTGCCCCTGCAACCTTCATCAGCAGGAACTGTACTAGTGTGTTAACCAAGCGAACGGCTAAACCCAGAGCGTACTTGTACTTGTTTCTGTGCACGCAAGTAGAAAAACACTATTACTCGAACGCAGCCACTGTTGCCTCTTCCCTTGCCTGGTTCATAGGGTCATAAGGAACCAATATTTCACGAGAAAAATCCTGCGCAGTGACATATAAATGGCCAAGGACTGAGCCTAGTAGGTTGTGCGTGATGATTTTTACGCGCAATACTTTATGGGGTTAACGAAGAAAAAAACAACGGACACTGACCGGAGGGAGCGCGGTGCGTTCTGTCAGTGTGTTTCCTTTCATCTGTGTTCGTCCCAAAAAGTGCAGCGCATAATAAACATGAAGACATAATGCAAAAAAGAACTACTTATTAATTCCAAGCTCCAAACATATTCTGCCATTAAAATTACGTAGCGACTACAACATGTCAAAGCAGGTATTATTTGTTACTCCTTCAGTTCTTCGGTGACTTTTCCGCAAACCCTATCTCCCTCAGAAAATTGAATATAAGAGAATAAAAGCAGCTCGGAGCGTCCAAGCGGTATCCGTGTGAAACTCGCTGGAAGCTGTGGTCCCTGCGCCTCCTGCGCTTCATGCGGCAAAGAAATCGACGCATGTTTGGGGTCGGTTGTTCATCACTATAGAATAAAATAACACGCACTTCTTATCTGTTCTTCTGAAACTCACCGCTGATCCTATCTCGCTTGCACATTCTTGAGAACATGGGAGGCCCAGCATCAAGTTTCAGGCGCTGTCGTTTAATTCGTATCCAGAGGGTCCGCACCAGTGCGAGACTAGTCTTGCAGCCGCTGTCGTTGCAATAGTTCGAGCAGAGAAAATCATTCACGCAAAGTGTCCATGTTAATCGTGATGGCTGTGCTTCACAAACCCATGTCTTCAGTAGATCGGTATCCTTTGGACAGGCTAGCACAGATCGTCAGAGGCACAGACGGCGTGTCACAAGGAAGCGCACGGTGGAGGCGCACACTAACACACTATAGGAACTGCTTAGAGCCGAACAGTGTCCTGCTTAGCTGGTCACAAAACTACAAGCGACAGGTTCGAGTGAAGCAGACTTAAGCCACGAGGGTTCGTGTACAGCAAGGGACGATGCTATCCGCGCTTCCACTAGTGAAAAGAAGCGCCGACACAGCTCTAGTAGGGGCATGGTGTAGCTAGCACCGCCCTAATTTGGTGCAGTCAAAGCGTACGACGTCACGACCACCAACATGGTGCTGTTTTAAACCCCCGGAACGAACTTGTGCAGGTCCTGACTGTGCTTCAGCGTGGCGTTCGGTGACTGGAGGTGGAGGACGTGTTGTCCAGGCAGCTCCATGAGAAGCTTTGGTCAACAGAGCTCACCGTTCCCGAGGACAGGCAGATGGTGAGCACATCACTCATTTTAATCTACGGGAGAATGCTGCAGAATAAACTAAATGGTCTGTAGCAGCAGCATGGTGACACCACCTTGCTCTTTACCATACCCTTTTCTCGTTGTGGTGGCGCGAGACTTCTGGCTACTAAATTCTGGCAGACACAAAGCTCTTCGTGGTGTGATCTGCAGCGTGATTATAGACCCCAACTTCGTATCTGTCCTACTTGTAACTTACGCATACCACGCAATTTAAATAGACGTGATCGCAATTGGATGCACCGAATTCGCCTGGACGTCGCCTTCGCTAAATTCTATATTCACGAAATTTGTGCATCAAGTAGCCCTCTGTGCCCGACATGTGGTGTGCGCGAGAATCTTAAGCACTTTGTATGCCGCTTCCAAATATTTATTAGCCATCGCAAGGCACTGTTAAGTGATTTAAGACTCTGTCAGGACTGCCCTGTGCCCTGGACCGTGGAGTGGTGCGGCTTCAGCAGCGCAAGGACAAAAACATTATTAGTTTTTCTTAGCGACACGGGTTTGATGGACACCCTTTGACAATCATGTGCGTTTGTGAGTGCGTGAGTGTTGAGTATGCTGGATTTCACCTTTCACCCTTCCTTTTTTCCATCTTCCTCTTTTTTCACCCTCTTTTTCCGTTCCTCTTCTTTCACTCTGACCTGGAAGAGCATGCTGGGCTAAAAACCAGGCAGACCTCTCCTGTATTCCATAAAGTATCTCGCTCTCTCTAGCAGCAGCACGATCATGGACAACTGGGCGGGGTGCAGCAGGACTGCAGAAAGCCATATTTTCTTGGATGCCTAAGGCATGTGCAGTCCCCATACTGTCAGAGATGTGTTGTAGCCTTGAGGTTTATGAACTATTCCGGGCAAATCATTTTTATGCTAACGGCAAATCATGCTTATATGTGTGATCTCCAAAGTAGATTTTTTATGACTGCTGAACTGGGTTTACGGTAAAGGCCAATCAATAATGAAATTCGCAGCAACACGATGCGAGGACATGCGGAAGGAAAAACCAAAATGAAGGAAGCCTCCGTGGCTGTTCAGTGATTGTGGTGCTCGGGTGCCAAGCTTCCATTTTGAGGGTTAGCTTTCCTGAGCCATTAGTTTCTCAAGACAGAGTGAACCTCATAATTAGAGCAAAAAAAAGAAAGAAACGCTGTTTTGTGTTGACTACTTGCGACATGCACGGACTTCGCAATTGACTCACAGCTCAAGGTATTTCGGAACTGCTACAAATAACATCATCCACTATACTAGTGTACTTTCTCAAAGGGCAGTTACAAAGCTTAGTTTCTCAGATGTAGAGCGCGAGGTTCGCCATTTCATCTTGTTTTATCCCCTGCAATTGGTAGCTATACTGCTGGACCCCGTCTTTCAGGTTCCGCTACCGTACAGCGATTTGTTGGTAGACATCGACGACCCCACGCACGTGTTCTTCCCAGTAATTAGGCTCATCTTAAGGTTCTTAGGTGCTTTCCGCGGGGAAAGAACTTCTAGCTGATGGAGGCTAAAAATACTGCATTTGGTAACTACTTACGATGTGTAGGCACACAATTTCGTTAACTATTGTGAGGGAACATTTTATAAACGTGCCATTACCTTTGTGGTGCTCGCATGTGTATGTTCCATTTCGTGCTTCTCTCGTCAGGACAGCTGCACTGATGGATGGTGACTTCCACATTGTTCGCTGAAAGCTGATAACAAATCTGCCTCCTAGCGCCCGATGGTGGCTATTAGGGTGGAGCGTGGCTCCTGTTTTTGAGGTGGCCTCTGCTGTACGCCAGCTATTTCGCCTATGATGTTCAATTTTTTAAAACAGGTTTTTTCGCCTAGAAAAATACATTTTGTGGCATATCACTCCGAGCGGTGTAGCGCATTAGGATGCACTTCAGACGTGCTAATAGGCTATCATTAAATACTGAATAGTTAATTTATGCAGAATTCTATAACTAAATAATCCCGAAGTCCATTTTGTATTCAGTCTACGTTGATGATATTCCAATAGCCTGTACATCCTCAAACATAGCAACATGCGAGAGGGAATACAACTACAGTAAACAAACTTCCGATATGGGCATATAAAAATGGTTTCAAATTTTCCACGCAAAAAACAGCACCTGTTCTGTTCTCGCTTAGAAGAGGGCTGCACACTGTACCCACTCTCTAGCTATTTATTTATTTTTCAATACTCTCAAGGCGTGAAGAAATTACAGAAAGGAGCGGCATACAAAATCAGCAGTAGTCTTGACATTTTCAACACCGGTGATGGGAGCGATGAAGTCAGGGAGGTGGTTCCATTCATTTGTAGTTCGCGGAATATAGCATAGGATTGTTTTGCAGTGCGGCATTCTTACCTTAGAACTGTGATCAGTGCGTGAGGATATACGTATAAGATGGAAGAAGCAGTAACTTATGTTTGAGAATAGGGTTAGTATAATAAATCCGCTTGAAAAGGCAAGTAAAGATATTTACGGCGCAGACTTTATTGGAGATGCGCTTGGTGTCCGTGTGTAATTTGAAACAAAAAAGCGGGCGGTGCGGTTCTGAACAGACTATAAAGAGTTAATTAGAAATATTTTATTAGGATTCCAAATAGAACATGCGTATTCTAATTTCAGTCTTATTAACGACCTGTACAGGTGAAGCTTAACGGAACTATTTGCAACAGTGAAATGGCGGCGTAAGAAACCGAGTATGTGGTTGGCCTGGTTAGTTGCATAGTTCACGTGCATTTTCCATGAGATATTGTGAGTTATGTGAGCAGCGATATATTTTTAGGATGAAACAGGTGATAACGGAGTGTTATTAGGTAGATAGAGTGTGGCGTTAGCATGAGATTGGCTAGAAAAGCGCATGTGTTTGCACTTTGTAGTGTTGTAACCAGGTCCGTCTGCAAACACGCTTCATCACAGGGACTAGTAATTATACGATATAGCGCACAATCATCTGCAAAAAAGTTTAATGTGGAAAGAAACACTGTCAGAAAGATCATTAATATGAATTAGAACCCAGAGTGGACATAACACAGCACCTGGAGGTACTCCTGAGGTTAAGGAAATAAGAGGCGAGTGTTAACCATTAACTGAGACATAACAATTCTTCTGAATGAAGTCGCACTACCCGCAAAAGATGTGCACAAATTTTTAGGAGAAAGTATCAGCAAAAGCTCACATTCCTGCTGCGTATAAACATCCCAAAAAAAATCTTTTCGATCCCTGAATATACTAAATGTACTCTCAAGAAAAAACTGAGGTCCCGATAGGACGTCTCTTACGAAATTATCGCCATGTACTACACTCTACCTTAGATTATGGATGTTTAGTTTATAGGTCAGCGAGACCATCGTACCTTAAGCAACTCGATCCAGTGCATAATTTAGGCTTACGTCTTTCCATCGGGGCATACAGGACGTCACCCATAAATAGTCCGTATGTAGAAACGAGCCACCACTTACAGACAGAAGAGGCAGGCTAACATGCTCGTTCATTCTAAAAATATGCTCACTGCACAAGCATGTTTGCTATCCCAACGCTACAAGGTGCCCATCTAGAATACTCTTTAGGGCTAAACCGCAAGCCACCCGGCCACTGCTCTTGCGATTTGAAGACATGTGCCAGAACGTTGGCGCACTAGATATACTGCCAAGCATTGCTCGAAGGCGAGGTTCACTGCCACCAAAATACAATTTTCCTGAAATCTGAGGTTTCAGTCTTACACAGTTTCGCAGAAAAAGAAATTACAGAACAAGCTGTAATACAAGAATTTCTTGCAGTGGAGGAAAAATGCAGCACTTTCACAGCTTAGTATAAAGATGGTTCAAAACCAGATGTTGACTTTGGAAGCACAGTGGTACAAATTGGGATGAAATAGTAAGACTTCCATAGTGTGTATCCACTTCACTGCCGAATGTTACGCCATCTGTGCAGCCATAGAAACAATAGTAAATGGGAACCTCGCATACAGTATTACATACAAAGAGTCAATAGGTGGGCTTACTACCTTTCATTCTAGAAATGCAATCATTCCGCTGCTTCATCATACACAACATAACAGCCAGCCATAGCTCAAGGGGAAAATAAAACTCAGCTGAGTACCAAGTCATGTCGGTTTAAAAGGCAACGAGAGAGCACATTTGTGCGCTGCTAAAGCTTGTGGCAAGCAAATTAACAAAATAAATGTGCCCTATAAAAATTGCAGTACAGTTTAACTGAAGAAAAGAATGGCAATCTGCTTGGAACCACGAAATAATTAACGAATTCCACTTGGTAAAGCCAGTTTAAGGTGAATGAAAATCATCTACCTCCAGGAACTTTTCATGCAAGTCATTAACCGCTGTCTGCATATGGCCACACGCACCTTACGCACAACTTCCTGGTAGCGAAAAAGGACAAACCGGTATGTAAGTGTGGAGTAAACATAAAGTAAATCACAATTTAATTTCATGCCCGAAACTCACAATTCTAAGGAAAAAGTGATTTTCTTCGTTTTATATTTAATGAATCAATTTTTATCCAGCGCTGGTCATAGGTGATAATGCAATTGTCGACATGTCTTGTGTCAGATTTTCAACAGAAGCAGGTTTTCTTTAAAAAAATGTAAATCGTGACCCAGTGCATAGCCAGATGAACCTCAGCCGCTTGTTCATTCCTGAATTAAAGTCGTGAGATCTTTAGTTGATTTGTTGGGAGCATCGAGATCCTTGCCCTGGCAAGTGTTGCCGCTGAGGCTACCCGACCCTTTTTAATGGTTTTAATAGTACCCATGTCTAAACATTCTTTTTCTTTCTCATCGCGAGCAAATGCTAAGATTTTAAGCACTCTACACCACCGACGATTGTTCACAGTTGTATAAAATTCTGCGCAAAATTTCTCCTATACCTAAGTATATGTATGCTTACACAACACAACACGAATGTTTTCTACAGCCGAGTCAGTGTGAAAGCCCGTATATCTGCCACGTGTAAGAAGACGATGAGCGGGCAGTGCCGCAAGGCGGAGCACTGGCGCTATGCCAGCGGCTGGCACGCAAGAGGTGATGTTGTTTGGGCCAGAACCATGAGATTCATCATCATTATCGTCATCGTCAGCACGGATACACACACTGCCGAACAAAGGCATCTCCAGACTCCCATATCTCTCCAATTAAACCTGTCCTGGGCCAGCTGCGGCCACCATTTTCCTTTCGGACTTCTCAATCTCATTCCTCCCCCCCCCCCTCCAAGTATATTACTGCCACCCCTTGCCACGCCCCATTCCCTTGGAATCCACTTTGTTGTCCTGAATGACCATCGGTTGTCTTGATTTCGCATTTAATGTCCCGCCAACGCCAATTTCTTCATCTTAATTTCGACTAGGGTGCCATTAATCCGTGTTTGATCCTTGACCCACTCTGGCCTCTTTCTGTCCCTTAACCTTCCTCCCACCATTTTTCTCTCCATAGCTTGCTGCGCTGTCCTGAACTTAATTTAAACCTCCATGTTTCTTTGCTAGTATGGTAGTTGGTGTTGTAGTGGGAAGCGCTGGCGGTCATTTTTATACGGACTAGAAGGATCGCGGTTCTTAATGCAATGTTTTGTTCGAGCCCTAGCGCGATTTTCGACCAGGCCAGTTCGACTACACCATGGTGCATATAATCTGTGTATAATCTGTAATGAGACCTTTTGTGGTAGTTCTCTTTGTATATTTATTTATTTTGCTAGTTCTCTCTGTATATTTATTTGTTTTGCGTGCGGGCGTGTGATCGCAGTTCGATAGTCTCACCTCCTCGCAAGCACAAATTCTCACTTCATATAACGATCGTATAGTTCTGATATTCGAAAAATATTTCCACTGGTAATTTCGTACGCCTGGCTGATGTTGAGATGGTTTTCGAGGCCTTCACGAGAGCGGCTGCAGATTCCAGCTCTGAACACGCGCTCAGACGCGCGCGTACATCCATGTGACAAACTTGGCGAGTTGTTGAGCGCGATACGAGTGCGTGGTCTTCGTTGCGTTTTGCTCAGTGGAAAGGCGGATAGGCTTTGACAAATGTGATTCCTTGAAACATGTCCTTCATTTAAAGCCCTCATGAGCGCATTGCTCAAGGCATCTGCGCGGACCTACTTGTGGCCGCACAGATTTCACTTACGGCAGCCGAGGCGAGTACTGCTTCTGTCGTCGCCGACTGTCGTCCAGTTTGATGCTCGGGACTTCTGCCACAAATGGTTAAAATATCTCAGAGCTACCGCACACATCCACATACTCGGGTTTGGCTCAGTAAAGAGATGAAGAGAAGAATTTCTCAGCCCGGAGCATCATACAAACACACGCGGTATGTGAGGCGCCGACACGAAAGGATCTATTGTAATGCCTTTCATTCGAGTTGCAGCCTTCTACGGTAAAGCTGTAACATTACAGATACGAGACGCAGCTACAATTGTACAGTACACTCAGTTGCTCTACATGAACGTTCATCTAGCTGATATGCACTTTTGTCGAGGTTATGCGCGCATTCCTTGCCGGCAGCAAAAGCCGGGGCCGATGGACTAAAGTCAAACGGAACGTCATCAGCATCATCAGAAACAGCCTGTCTACGCCCACTGCTGGGCAAAAACCTATGCCATCTCTCTCCCATTAACCCTGTTCATTGCCAGCTGACTTCTTTATCTCATCCGCCTACCGCTTGCCTTCTCTTGGAATCCACTCCGTTACCCTTAAGGACCAGCGGTTACCTTGCCTTCGCATTGTATACCCTGACCAAGCCCATTTTTTTTTATTTTTACTAGCATGTCATTAACCCGCCTTTTTTCTCTCACCTACTCTGTTTCCTGCTCCTGTCCTGTCCTGCTCCAGCTTCGTGTCTCTTAAGGTTGCACCTATCATTCTTCTTTCCATGGCTTGGTGCATTGTCGTTAACTTAAGCTGAATCATTTTCGTTAGCCTCCACGGTTCTGCCACATTCTGGCAAGATACAGCTGGTGTATCCTTTTCTCTTGAGGGATACTGTAATTAACTCAAACGGCATAAAAGACATTTCAGCCACATTCTCACCTGTTGTCTTGTGTAGATAGGAAACAGACCTAGGTCCCCAATACAAGAAGCTGAGCTTTTACTTAAGACTAAATCTAAAGCTGTAGCAGCCACTCTGCTTACTCACAAAACAATGACAGTGTGTTGTATGTATATCGAACATCACGTTAGAGTGAACGTAGACCTTTTATACCAGCCACCAGTGCTATATTCAGTAGTTAGAAATTTTCACGCTCATTCATATTTTGTGAAGGGTAAAAAGTTATTCAAGAGGCCAAACAATACAGGATTCTATTATTTGTAATAATATTTGCTTGCTGAGCACTGAAAAACCTACATATTGCTCCCCAATCTCGAGGCTGTATGAGCTGTATATATGTATTTTATAGCTTATCCCTGGGGTTTAACGATTTTAAATGGGATGTCATTGACAACCATTATGGGATCCATCACCTTCCTGTACTAATCAACCTAAAAGCTGCACCTGAAGTGATTCCAACAAAACCACGACGTTGGAAGCTACATTTAGAAGACAGAGAAAAGGCCAGCCTAGATCAAATGGTTTCGTATAACATCAATGTAGACGAACATAATTCCTCAGTTATCTCGGGTTACAGTTCAAGAAAATCATGCAGTATTTTCCACTGGTGAACAGACTGCAGCCAGAAAATGCTAGCTAATCTCTCTAAACCTACCGTAGAGGCTCTTCTAAGATATTCTAACCAAATTTGATTATAGGGAGAAATACCCGCAGCGTCCAACAACAGGGCAGCATGAAAGAACAGAACACGACAAAACAGCGGTCGTCAAAACAGCGCTCGAAAAACAGTACAGCGACAACCCAGCCCAGGCAGAAAGCAGCATAGCGACAAAACACCACAGGGAAAAAGCAGCACGCCTCAGAACACCACACCGGACAAAACGGAGTGAGGAAACATCACAGCCAAAAAACAGTACGATGAAAAAGCGCAGGGAAAAACAGCTCGACGACGGGAGAATAATAATTGGTTTTTTTTTTTGGGGGGGGGGGGGGGCGAAGGAAATGGCGCAGTATCTGTCTCATATATCTTTGGACACCTGAAACGCGCCGTAAGGGAATGCGGTGCTGCTTGAGGGGTGAGCAATCATCGCCATAAACGAACGGTAAATCACAACACATACGGCAGCGACCATTGGAGTTAGCGTGTGCTCGTTTAACAGATGAAGTAAGGAATAGGGTAGGGTAATATTCGCAATCTCAAATATTCACTTTTTCTGGTGGGTAATGGAATGAATAACGCTGAAAAAGTTGTTCTGAGAGCATCAATTCACTGAGTGGACCATCCTGATGCTGATTTCTGGAAAAAAAACGCCCGACGCAGGGCTCTGGGTGTACAAAACTTCATATTCAAAACTCTCGCTGCCGGCAGTTGAATCTTAAGCAATTTTGTTAGGATCGAGCTACAGTGTCTTCATACACTGCAAATATCCAGTATGCGATGCTTATTGTTAAGGTATTGCCCGAGCCGACAGTTTCAGGACGCTGCACTGTTGTTCTCTGAGACTTGCCGGCGGTTATTATTATTTGAGAAATGGCCTACACTGCTTACCTGAAAATTCATACATCAGCGTGTATTTATTGAGAGTAATTTTATACTGAAGCTGTTTTTTTTTCACTTCGAAGAGGAATATCCCGAAAAATCAATTTTCGCGACGTTTTACCGAAGCTACTCTTTTTCCCTTGGAGCCCAGTTTTATTAAAACAGTTTTCGGAAAATGTGACCCTTTTTTCAGAAAACACAAGAAAAACACAGGTGGGAGTCTACTCAAGATGAGTTGTAGAATGAATTAAGGAAATTTCGCTTCTAAGCATGTTTATTGCCCAATATGGCTTGAAGATTAGGAGGTTGCAGCAAAAATGAAACAGGAATAACGAATTGGTAATACACTACGTTATGCTTCGGTAAAGACAGCATGAAAAGCTGCAAGACACATACCTAGATAATAACGCAAGATAAACTATCTGTGAAATTTGACCGCAGAGCAGATTGCCGGGCCATTTTATCTCTCATTTGGAAAGAGTCTTACATAATACAGAGACCAAATAGACAATTGAAGCCGAGCAAGCAAGGACTGCATTGCCACTAGTTTTGTGAGATGCACCATTGAAGCAACGCTCTTCCACATTGAATGAGCCGGCCCTGTTTCTTAAGGAACCCGCGAAACAAGCACTCGTTAACTCCAAAGGTATTTGCCATATATGTTGTGGTCTTCCGTTTGTTTATGGTTATGACTGTCCACCCCTCAAGCAGCGCTGCACTGTACTCCGGTGTGCTCTTCGTGCTGTTTTTCCCTGCTTTCTTCGTTCATCGTGCTGCTTTTCTCTATGCTGTTTCCTCGCTTGGCCGTTTCGTCCAGCGTGCTGTTTTGACGCGTGCTGTCTTTTCCCTGAAGTGTTTCGACGCCGTACTGTTTTGTCCCTGTGCTTTGTTGTCGCTGTGCTGTTTGTTGTGCTCGGTTCTGATGCATGCTGCTTTGACGCGCGCTGTTCTTTCGCATTCCCATATGCTGCTTTCGTGTCCCTGGAAGAAAGTCATTATAGTTGCATATTTATAAACAGGAAAACCACCTACCTCTGCTAGTAGTTATTGGCACATAGCCCTTACCAGCAGTCTTGATAAATTGTTTGAAAGTGTCCGGAATAGACGATTACTTTTTGTCTTTCGATCCCGTGCACTTCTTCACTGCGGTTTTAAAAATCATGCTCCACAACCGACCATCTTGTCGGTCTTGAAAACACAATCCGAGAAGCTTTCGTACATAGGAAACACTTTCTTGCTTTTTCTGACTTCGTAAAGGCATATGAAGTAACCTGGATGTTAAGGATTCTTCAAGACCTTGCTGAGCCTGGCATCCATGGCGGCATGTTGAAATCCTTTAAAGAATTTTTGTCAGCTCATCCCATATCCACCTTGGTTCAACCCTTTCGAGGAATTTCATTCAAGAGATTGGGGTTCCTCAGGTGGTGTATTTAAGCGCAACACTTTTTATTCTAGAGATAAATTCTTTTTGCAAAAAATTCATAAGGTCCATTATCAGTCTATGTAGACGATGTACTATGTACTCAGTCTATGTACTCAGTCTATGTAGACGATCTTCAGATACGAAGTTTGCATGTCCATCAGCATATCAACATGACAAATACAGTCAACAATAAATAAACTGGCAACATGGCTGGACAAAAATATTTAGCGCTTTTCTCCACAGAAAACAGTGCTCATCGGTTTCTCACTCAAACGAGGCTGACAGTCAGATCCCACACTGAACGAAACTATTTATTACAAATAAAAAATGGATACAAATTTTGTGGCATAAGTTTTGACAAAAAACTTACTTTCCTGCCTCTCATAAAAGCACATAAGAACAAAGCTTCTCAATCTCTGAATATCTCTAACTGCTTTCACGCAAACACTGGGGTTCTGATAGGGCACGCCTTTTGCAAATTTATCGCTTTGTTGTACGTGCCTGCTTACAGTATGATTGGATAGTGTATGGCTCAGCGAGACCTTCATATTCTTTGTGCCCTCTGCCTTCTGTATGTGACTTCACATTAACATCATTTCAGAATAAACAAACATCAAATGACAAGAATTTTTGGCGCTGATGGAGAAGTACAGGGAATACACTGGATTTTATACCGATGGTTCAAAATCTGTCCGTGACGTTGGAAATTCACTATTACAAAACAAATTGGAGAAGACACTAAGGCTGCCGCAGTGTGCATCCATTTTCACAGTCGAGTTTTACACAGGATCTTTGGCTGTAGAAGACAAAATAAATGAGATCATTGTGAACAGCATAATTTACACCGATATTTTAAACATGATACTTCACCATAGGAATGCAGTTATGCCACTGATCGCCGATATCAACATAACAGTAGCCACAACAAAAGGACCAGTCATAAAATTTTTCTGGGTTAAGAGCCAGGTCCGAATTAGTGGAACTTAGAAAACGGATACCTGTGCTGCACAGGCCCGGCACAAATAAGTCAAGAGTGTGACCATCCTCTAAAAAGATGATGCGAACGTAGTACGATGCAAGCTGGAAGATAAATGGCAGGCTAAATAGAATATTAATTTTTTAAATTATAAATTATAAACTACAGACAGTAAACCCTTCATAGCTGAGTGGAACCAGGCTAAACTGAAGAACATTTTATTGGAGTCATTTCATGCCGCCTCCGTATTAGACACGCACCTTACACACCATTTTCTTCTTCCAAACCACGAAAATCTACATACGAGTTATGCGGAGAAGAGGTCACCATAACCCACATTTTATGTTCCTGTACATAGTTCGAGAGACTAAGAAAAACATTTCTCGAAGTTTTAGGAAGAATATTCTATCCGAGATTACTCTTCGGACAAAATTAAGTTTTCGAAATTTTCTGCATTACATCTTTCATAATAAATTTAAAGCTTTTAAACCAGTGATGGTACGTTAAAACTTTTGAAGAAAGTGAAAACATCACACAGTACTTTATCGACTTACTGCTATTCGTGTCGCCATTGAGCATATCAGTGAAGAAGCACCCCAGCAATTGTCTGTTTTCACTGATTCAAATGAAGCCCTCCAAGCGTTACAATCTGCTGGGTCCCATGAACAACTTGTCGCCGAAATCCGAGAGTTCCACCACACATCCATCAACAAAGGGCACGATATTGTTTACCAATGGCTGCCAGGACACAGCGGGATCGCAGGCAACCACCGCGCGGACGAGGCCGCGCGAACTGCTCTCCATGAGGGTTACTGTGTGTTCATCCCCATCTCGAGAGCCGACGCAGCGGGTAGGCTTAGACCACTCTCGCGGGACATCACGTTTGCCGCGTGGAATTCATGCCAGTTCTCGCATTCGCATTTAAAAACCTTATACCCAGATCTGAAGTTTTGCCTTCCATCCGGCCTACAACGACGTGAAGCAACTTTGTTGTGTCGCCTGTGGCTTGTGTAGCTTCCACCAAGCACTACTCCTTAATAAGTATGGCTGACAGCCCTGTATGTGCCATCTGCGGGTGTGATGAGACATTCTTTGTGAATGCCCTGACGGAAGCATAATGATCTGACGGAAACGGAGATTGTCGGCCACTGGCCGCGGCGGTCGTCGGCGGTGAAGGCCTCCAAGGCACTGCTCCGCTTTTTGAAGACTTGTGGCCTGCATGATAGGCTGTGACATTACTGAACTCTGTGAGTTTACACAGTGACTAATTTCCCGCAACTGTCTTTTCTACTTCATCTTTTTCTCCCCTCACCCCTTTCCCCACGTGCAGGGTAGCAACCGGCTAACCGGCTATTCGTCCGGTTAGCCTCCCTGCCTTTCCTCCTCCTCCTCAGTTTTTTTAACCTCACTAGGCCCTATCACATCCTACTTCCTCGAACAGCACTGCTAGGCTAGCTTGACTGGATAAGGGTCTAGAGTTACACATTTCCAGAATGAGTTTCCAATGGCAGCCTGTCCAGAGCCAGAGATACTTAGCACAATCCTTATAATCATATGTTTCACCACCGCCTTGGTCAGTTACTCTGTCGTTTATATGTAAGAATGCCATTTAGGCATATTTTGTAAAAAATTGTGGGAATGCTTTGACAGCTACTATTGTAGCTTCAATACTGTCAATATTCTCTTTTCACAGTGTCTGGAGCCAGCTCTTTAAGTGGTGAGATGGAGCTCCCTGTCTTCAAGCCTTGTTCAAAAGACATGTTAACTAGGTTGACTATGGTATGAGCAAATAATATACAGCCTGCAATTAACTTTTCTAGTTTGGCATGAAGGTGAGCCTATGAAATTCTGTATGGTACACTTTGGCCAAAGTACTGTACGGCGCTTCCTCTCACTATCTGAAGACTGAAGACAAATTGAAAATTGATCTTCTTGCATGTTGGTGCCGGAGTTCAAGAGCATACGTAATTTTCTCATTTTTCAGCCTGTGTGTATTAAAAAAAATTCAGCATATACTTTTCTTCCTTTCAGTTCAGTAAGTTTCATTGTGTGTGTGTAAGCATGACATCAATAAATGTATAATTAATATTAAATAAAGTTTGGTTCCTGTTAGGGTGTATAGATGGACAACAAATTATTCTTACCAATGAACCACTGCTGCACAAGGAATGTGAACATGTAGTCGATAATGCGTGGCAATTTGATTGTGCTTAATTAGTTCTGCTGCCTATAACAAATAGCTTTACCTTAGTTCAGTAGCAAGTACTCCAAGTGGTTGTGAGTGGTCGCCTTAGCGACAACCACTCATTGCTGTATTTCTCAGTTTTAGCGAAACCGGAAAACATTCATCATACAGTTGGGATTAGCAGTGAGGATGGACAGGTGGGCACAGCTTTCTATACATTACTTGTTTGTTCGTGCCTGCAAACTGTCTTTTTAGTCAATATCGAGGTACGCATGAAAACTGCATTAATTTTTTGCCAAATGTGTAATCTTGCCAGGTTAACTCGACATTTCGGTGCTTAAATGGTAGCGCAAAGCTGCCCAGAAGTTTTAATATTCATGAAAAAGAAATATATACGTATTGTAAAGTCATCTCAGCCCAGTATGACCAGAGCAGGCCGCAAACTGTGGTAGATTTGAAATAATCGAATAATTACTGATAAGCATATACCAAAGCTCCGCCATACGGATAGAAAGCAAAGCTGTACATATTCATAGCTTTCTTTGTGATGGCATGGCTCTGATAAGCTGTTTCCTAATGAGCAATAAATGCGTTATTTCACTATTAAGAAGCAATTGTACTTAAACAAATGTTATGACGAGTAGCTGGAAGAGCATCGGAACTGGTTGGCGCTCCTGTAGGCAACTTTAATGCAGCCTGAAACACATTTGGGACCAAGTTGTAAAAGAGGCATGCAATGATGCCTCTAGGAGAAAACATTGCTATTGCAAATTATAAATGGTGTCTACAAACGAATAGCACCTTTACAAGAATGACAGGAAAGCCCCTTTATGTGATTCAGAGATTGGGTCCTCTTTCAGAAAGAAATTAAAGATGGCCAGATGTGACACTTGATGTTAAATGAGCCGCTAATAAACAGTGTGATGTGTGTTCAACATCTTTTGCATAAGTTTGGGCGACATCTAATTTCCTAAACTAGGTTAGCATTTCTGGTATATGTATCACATAGGTGAGATTTTATGATCGAAGTGGATTTTGATTGTTGCAAATTTGCCTGACTCCAGAATTGTTTATTAGAACTGATGCTTTCATCTTTTCAACATCAAGTGCAATGAAATCCGATGACTGTCTAACTATCGGGGACGGAAGTGATAGCAGGAAGGAACCTGATAGGAACGCTTTCAAAGCATTTTCCAAGAGCACAACTGAAGTGCTTCCTGTAAAGAAAGCACTTCAGATAAAGGAATGCCATTTAGTTTTGCGCATGCCAGAGATTCACCGCTGTTATCCAAGCATTACTTGCCAATGTTGGTGAGGCTGTGTCCACAAAACGTCCGCAGCTGTTGTGGTGTTGTGTTCTCAGTAGAAGTGGGATCAAACGAATGGTTTTAATCGATAGAGAATGACGTCAGGATGATGCGCAAAGAAAAATATCGATAAAATGATTAATTATGGGGATTATATCAGATGGAGATTAACCCATTTTATTGTTTCCGATGTACTGAAAGGCGGCATAGGAGAGGCCTTTGCCCTGCAGTGGGTCTAGTTAGGCAGGTTATTGGGGTGATTGAAAGGTGATAAAAATAATGAATTGTTCTATGCAATAGAAGCATAGAAGGTTCTATGGACTAGAAGCAAACGGTGCTCTTCCGAGAACACGGCTGGCGTTAGGAGCACAGAGCAGATGAAGAACGGTGAGAGCAATGCATGTGGCTGACTGGCTGGCTGTGGATGTAGACCGGCGGGCAATAGCATTTGTACAGAACCAGAATCAGAAATTTATTTCAACATCACAGGGTGCATGCGCGCGGCTGTCGATGCAGAATAAAGCCTTCTGCAGGCTTGACGACCTGCATCTTATTTTGGTATTTGTTTGCTCACATTCGCATTCTCTGATTGGGTTGGTATAACTAAAGACAATGCAATTTAAGTATGTTCATATTTTTCCGCAAATCTCCAAGGACCGTCTAAATGTGTTCCTAAGTTGGAAACGCGGCTAATGTCTTATCATTATCAGCGCGAGACATGAATTTCAGCACTCTAACATGAGCGTAATGTAGGCGGTTCAGTGGTTTTCTTTCATTTCTCATTTTGGAGAATGACTTAATATTGTTGCGTCGTTGGTTGAGTGCGGGCGCCCGACTTCCTCAGCACACTCATTAAAGCAAGTGAACAGCGCCCCTGCTGAGTTGGCAGATAGTCATAACGTGCACGTAAAAAACTAGAGAACATTTAGTCGAACTAAAAATCAATCATCGAAAAACAGTTCCTGGTTCACTATGTGGAGTCTCGCACAACCGCTCCCCGAGTTCGGCCGCTGTGACGAACAGGATTCTAGGCAGTATTGTTCCTGTATGCACCGACGCGTCAGTATCCTGTACAATCATCCGGCCTACTGCCCACTCCGTAATGACAGCAGTGAGATTATCATTCACTGTTTGACCATTTATGCCGTCCTCCTCAGTACGCACCGAGGCGTCAGTCACTGCACCAGAGCACCTGTGTTAGAATGCCCTACGGCGGTGTCCCCAGCAGAAACTGGCACTATAGTTCAAGGTGGCAACCGAGCGTCTTCGCCAACAACCGGAGACAGAGTGCTCGGAGGAGCCGCCCCATTAAGCTTGCCCACGATGGCCCTTATGGTACACGATCCAAACGCGGCCATCCGGAAGTCTCGTCACTGCTGCAAAGCCTTGGTCCGGCTCCACTGTTGCTGGCACCCGACTGGTCCAGGGTCCAGGCAGCAAATTCTGCACGAAAACCCATTCTCCTGGAGCCTGGTTAGCCGCCTTCATCGACATATATGCGAATATTTTTGGAGTCGGGCAGCACGTTCGTTAACACAACTGAGCCGCGCCCTTCTACTGGGTCATGCTTTCTTTTAAATGAAGGATTTCACGGGGCAAAATGTTAGGAATGGCGTCATACAAATCATAATTTTGCAGTTGTTCAGTGAGCCATGCAACCTTTAATAAAAAATATTTACGGCCAAATGATTTTTATACTTCTGCAGGCACCTTCTCGGATTTTCTAAAGGAATGCGGATGCAGCGAAGGAGAGATGGTGAAAAGCCACAAGCTGATGCCGTGATACCTGGACATTCGCGGCTAAAGTAAGTTTCGCATTTAGTGGAATGCTCTTGAGTGCTAGTTAGTTCAATTTGGAGGATTGATAACAAACTTAGCCTAAATGACGAGTACAAGAGGTAAAGTAACGAATAAGAGACCACAGGGGCATTTTTGCAGCTACTTCCTTCTTGAATTACTTCTTGAGAGTAATTTCGTGCGTAGGTGTTTTATTTGGCGTGCAATTATGTTTGTTGTTATCCATAGCTACGCGGCAAAGGCCAGATGTCTCTCAGCTATCCTTCGCAGAAGCTAGAATAGCAAAAGAAAATTAATATCGATACAAGCTGCCCTTGGCTCACGGTGAAGAATATAATTTAGTGTTGATACTCAGCCCGACGTAGCGACCACATCTTGATCGCCGCTCCTCGTGCTTTATCTGGCGCCACGAAATGTAAGCTTGGCAAGTCTCCGAGCAGCGGTCGAACTGCAGGCGTTGCTGAACCATTCAGTGCCTCGATGTGCACGTGCGATTGTTACACAGCAGGATAGAAGCTCATGGAACTGCTTGAATGAGCAGAACCGCTGCGAGGACGTCGCCCTGGGGTCCTTCAGCGCGCGTTATAGATATCGAAGGTTTTTTATATTTTTGCACGTGTCTGCCGAAACCGTAGTTAACTATAGTCTTTTGAAGATAAACGGTCGGCCTCAACACGACCGCTCTCATATTTTGGACAGAGAGCCTACGTGCAAATTTATAGATCAGATGAGCAGCGTATTGAGCCGAAGATGACATGATATGAGCCTCTCCGTCCAGAGATCATGGTGAACTTCTGTGATCCGGGGTTTTTTCCCTGAGAAGTTCTCGCGCTAAAACACACTCTCCAACTGCAATTTTTTTTTCTTTGAATGAAGGTGTTCGTGCAAACTGCTGTCCAATTAAAAAAAAAAACCCAAGCGGCATCTGGGCGGTCTGTCCGTGCCGTCCTTTCCGGTTGTAAGAGTGGCGTGCAGACAGACGCAGTCTGTCTGCACGCCACTCTTACGACTGGAAAGGACGGCACGCACGGACTGCGGCAGACGCAGTCTGTCTGCACGCCACTCTTACGACTGGAAAGGACGGCACGCACGGACTGCGTCTGTCTGCACGCCACTTCAGGTGCGACTGCACCAGGGAGAAAAAAAACGAGCGAAAGCAGAACGGGAGTGCCCTCCGGGAACAATTCCACAGGAAGCAGCGGCAGGCATCCGCCCTTTGGATGCCCGGGGGACAGCGAGAGGAGATGATGTGTCATAAAGACACACCACCTCGCCTTGTCCACCACACAGAGCGGCCGAGTGTACAGCCGGGCGTCAAATCGCCCGGAGCGACCCTAGACGAAATCTCAGTCCCCACAGCGGGTGATGCCAGCGATCGCTCCGCTGCAGACGCTGGGATTCGATCCAGGGTCTTCGCGAATGCGTGAGCAAAGCTCAGGCATGTTACCCACTCGGCTACCCTGCGGCACGGCTTGGTCGTGCTTCCAGCCAGTGCTGGAGCGAGAGGAACAAGCTCGGCTGAAACGGCGCATGCGCAGTGTCGTCACCCTTGGGCGACGGCGATGCAATCGCGAGATATGAAGTTCGACAGCGATAACGGCGAGCATAATGCGCTATTCGCGATATCGTGCAAAACCGCGGCAGGGTCTTTTCCGTTGCAGTCGTGTGGGACGCAAAAACATCGTCATACAATTCACTGCCAGCAGCGGAATCGGATAAGTTGACTGCTGATCTCGCCATGATTGAACGTTTTCAGTGGCAAGGAGATGGTATGAAATGTTTCTCGCCTACCGCAGGCATAGGTACAAGCACAACACGCTGTGGATAGTGGCGGCGGAGATTTATGAAATGTTTTACAAATTCCCCCACACCTTCCAAGCGCCTTCAATTTTTCAGCTGAATTAACACCGAAAACAAAATCGTGTCAAAGAGCGACCACCTCTAGCGAAGTTCCTGTCCTTCCAAGTGAAGGAACATCGCAGAAACTAGAATAGCCCTTTTTAAAATTCTGAACGAAACAGTTACGACCCTTTTGGACGTCCAGACTACCCTTAACTCTTTGCTGTTAATTTGGAGGAGTTCCTATAGGTGCATGCAAATAAGAAAACTTAAGGTCTGCCTGAAGGCCATCACGCCGCTACGTTAACGGTTGTTAGTGACTGTACTGTACGGAGAATGCTATTTATTCTCCTTAAAGTTAATGCGGAGACGCAGACATAAACAAAAGTGCGGAGACATTGCCAAACTACAATAAACCGATATAATCCAACGCATATGTAGTTCCATTTCAGTGCAGGGCCTTTTACATAGATAGAATATCGATCCTTATGCTCCCCTCCCTTCTGGAATCCTTATGCCTCCAAACGAGAACTCACGTTCGCATCCTTATCTACGCGAAAAAGGCGAGGACGGAACAACTAGATGAACACATGCGCTGAATTTCAACAAGAGATTTATTACTAGAGACGCCATTTATAGACGCCATTTCGCGCAAAACGAATGCACAAAAAACCCACTGAATCGCATCTTCCCTGGTATTCTTTCTGGAACGACAGTTGGCGTCTCCTCTCCATTCCAGGCGGGGTTCAGGATCTCATGATTCGTCCATACACCTCTCCCTCAGCGTAGCAGCGAAAACCAGACAGACAGAACATCCCTGGTGGCGTGTACCAGCTGCAGATATGAGATGGAAATCAATATTATTGGAATCCGGAGAGGCCTAGAGGACCAAATCACGGTAGGATTTACCCACCCCACTTTACATCAAAATGTTCAAGCGAGTGTAATACTACTGAACATCGCTGGCTTACATTGCGGGCATGGGGGTTGCAGTGCGAAGCCTGGTGACGTCTTAGCTTAAATTTCAGCGGGCGAGGAAAAGAGAAGTGTACCCTTTCTGTGAGGTAAAGAATACAGGGCGTTTCTTTCGTATGCCTTGTAAGCTTGTCAGCGCAAAAAATGGACGCACTCCAGCAAGACAACAGCTGTAGAACTTGGCAGAATCTGAATACTCCTCTGCAACTAGCTGAACTTTCTGTTGTTTGAGTTCGAAGCCTCGCTGCGCTTCCACGGATGTTGCAGACTGATGCTTCTTCAGTATGCATATCAACCAACTAGCCCAACTTTCTGCTCTCCTAAGTGCATTCTAACAGCCACACACCCACTATTACCCAAAATACGCCACCCGTCGACGCACGGGAATTGCGAAGATAAAAACAGCCTGCAGACCTTCTTAAACATAAACTTTCATACACTGCTTTTTTACCATTCTTTAATCTGCATTTCCTCCCCCGGCGGAAACCAGTTCCTTTCCAGGTACAAAGCCGCGCCACGTCTCCACGAGAGACACCTCTCCCGCGCCTCATTGGGAAGCACGCAAAATGTGGAAACCCTGAAGACGAAGCCTAAGACCTCCTCCCGAATCATCGGATTTACTCACACAGGAGACACTAGCCGTACCGGTCTGCCGGTACCGAACTGTAAGTAGACGAGAGGGACGAATGTTACGGAATCTTTATTGCAATGCAATATGGACGAAGGTGAGTACAGGTCGCCCGCCTTGCAGCTCGCCTGCAGTATAGGTCTCCCGAAGAACAGGCCCCCCCTCGTCCCTACTTGGCTCGCAACAGGTCGGCGTCTATTGTTCGCCCACGAACACGTCGGAAAAAAGGTAGGCCTCCTGACTACGCGTCAGTCGTAGACGGTCAATCTGCTCAAAAGAAAGGTAGCGCTCTCCGTCCCCGCGTCTCCCATGCGTTGCCCGCGCGACAGGTCGGTCCCCGACCATCCGCGCGTCGCCCGCGCAACAGGTAGGTCCACCCGTCTGCGCGTCGCCCGCGTGACAGGTCGGTCCCCGACCGTCCGCGCGTCGCCCGCGCAACAGGTAGATCCACCTGTCTGCGCGTCGCCCGCGCGACAGGTCGGTCCCCGACCGTCCGCGCGTCGCCCGGGCAACACGTAGGTCCACCCGTCTGCGCGTCGCCCGCGCGACAGGTCGGTCCCCCCGCCTTCGCGAGTCGCCCGTGCGACTCGTCCGTTCCTACCCCTGTCTCGAAGTCGCCCGCGCGTCACGTACCCTCCCCCGTTTCCGCGTCTCCCCCTTCCTGTCTCGGCGTCGCCCTCGCGAGAGGTCGGTGCAGCGTCTCCGCACGTCGCGCCACCCACCCCGCGCTCCGCGTCCGCGTCCCCCGCGCGCCACGCGCCCCCCTGCCCGTCGGTGCCCCGGCCCGTGTCCGCGCGCCACGCGCCCCCCTGCCCGTCAGTGCCCCTGCCCGTGTCCGCGTCCCCCGCCCGCCTGCCCGTCGGTGCCCCGGCCCGTGTCCGCGTCCCCCGCGCGACATGCGCCCCCCTGCCCGTCGGTGCCCCTGCCCGTGTCCGCGACCCCCGCTCGACACACTTCCCCCCTTCCCGTCGGTGCCCCGGCTCGTGTCCGCGTCCCCCGCGCGACACACGCCCCCCTGCCCGTCGGTGCCCCCGCCCGTGACCGCGCGACATGCGCCCCCCTGCCCGTCGGTGCCCCTGCCCGTGTCCGCGTCCCCCGCACGACACGCGCCCCCCTGCCCGTCGGTGCCCCGGCCCGTGTCCGCGTCCCCCGCGCGACATGCGCCCCCCTGCCCGTCGGTGCCCCTGCCCGTGTCCGCGACCCCCGCTCGACACACTTCCCCCCTTCCCGTCGGTGCCCCGGCTCGTGTCCGCGTCCCCCGCGCGACACACGCCCCCCTGCCCGTCGGTGCCCCCGCCCGTGACCGCGCGACATGCGCCCCCCTGCCCGTCGGTGCCCCTGCCCGTGTCCGCGTCCCCCGCGCGACACGCGCCCCCCTGCCCCGGCTCGTGTCCGCGTCCCCCGCGCGACATGCGCCCCCCCTGCCCGTCGGTGCCCCTGCCCGTGTCCGCGACCCCCGCTCGACACACTTCCCCCCTTCCCGTCGGTGCCCCGGCTCGTGTCCGCGTCCCCCGCGCGACACACGCCCCCCTGCCCGTCGGTGCCCCCCGCCCGTGACCGCGCGACATGCGCCCCCCTGCCCGTCGGTGCCCCTGCCCGTGTCCGCGTCCCCCGCGCGACACGCGCCCCCCTGCCCGTCGGTGCCCCCCCCCCATGCCCCGGCTCGTGTCCGCGTCCCCCGCGCGACACATGCCCCCCTGCCCGTCGGTGCCCCTGCCCGTGTCCGCGTCTCCCGCGCGACACGCGCCCCCCCTGCCCGTCGGTGCCCCCGCCCGTGACCGCGCGACATGCGCCCCCCTGCTTGTCGGTGCCCCGGCCCGTGTCCGCGTCGCCCGCGCGACACGCGCAGCCCTGCTCGTCGCTGCCCCCCGCTCGACACGTCCCCCCTGCCCGTGTCCGCGTCCCCCTCCTCGTCGGTGCCCCTGCCCGTGTCCGCGTCCCCCGCGCGACACGCGCCCCCCTGCCCGTGTCCGCGACCCCCGCTCGACACGTCCCCCCTTCCCGTCCGTGCCCCTGCCCGTGTCCGCGTCCCCCGCGCCCCCCTGCTCATCGGTGCCCCTGCCCGTGCCCGCGACCCCCGCTCGACACGTCCCCCCTTCCCGTCGGTGCCCCGGCCCGTGTCCGCGTCCCCCGCGCGCCACGCGCCCCCCTGCTCATCGGTGCCCCTGCCCGTGCCCGCGACCCCCCGCTCGACACGTCCCCCCTTCCCGTCGGTGCCCCGGCCCGTGTCCGCGTCCCCCGCGCGCCACGCGCCCCCCTGTTCATCGGTGCCCCTGCCCGTGCCCGCGACCCCCGCTCGACACGTCCCCCCTTCCCGTCGGTGCCCCGGCCCGTGTCCGCGTCCCCCGCGCGACATGCGCCCCCCTGCCCGTCGGTGCCCCGGCCCGTGTCCGCGTCCCCCGCGCGACACGCGCAGCCCTGCTCGTCGCTGCCCCCGCTCGACACGTCCCCCCTGCCCGTGTCCGCGTCCCCCGCGCGACACGCGCCCCCTTCCCGTCCGTGCCCCTGCCCGTGTCCGCGTCCCCCGCTCGACACGCGCCCCCTTCCCGTCCGTGCCCCTGCCCGTGTCCGCGTCCCCCGCGCGACACGCGCCCCCCTTCCCGTCCGTGCCCCGGCCCGTGTCCGCGCGCCACGCGCCCCCCTCCTCGTCGGTGCCCCGGCCCGTGTCCGCGCGCCCCCCTCCTCGTCGGTGCCCCGGCCCGTGTCCGCGCGCCCCCCTCCTCGTCGGTGCCCCGGCCCGTGTCCGCGCGCCCCCCTCCTCGTCCGTGCCCCTGCCCGTGTCCGCGTCCCCCGCGCGCCACGCGCCCCTTTCCCGTCCGTGCCCCTGCCCGTGTCCGCGTCCCCCGCGCGCCACGCGCCCCCTTCCCGTCCGTGCCCCGGCCCGTGTCCGCGCGCCACGCGCCCCCCTCCTCGTCGGTGCCCCTGCCCGTGTCCGCGCGCCACGCGCCCCCCTCCTCGTCGGTGCCCCGGCCCGTGTCCGCGTCCCCCGCGCGACACTCGCCTTCCTTCCCGTCCGTGCCCCGGCCCGTGTCCGCGCGCCACGCGCCCCCCTCCTCGTCGGCGCCACGCGCCCCCCTCCTCTTCGGTGCCCCGGCCCGTGTCCGCGCGCCACGCGCCCCCCTCCTCGTCGGTGCCCCTGCCTGTGTCCGCGCGCCACGCGCCCCCCTTCCCGTCCGTGCCCCTGCCCGTGTCCGCGCGCCACGCGCCCCCCTCCTCGTCGGTGCCCCGGCCCGTGTCCGCGTCCCCCGCGCGCCCCCCTTCCCGTCGGTGCCCCGGCCCGTGTCCGCGCGCCCCCCTCCTCGTCGGTGCCCCGGCCCGTGTCCGCGTCCCCCGCGCGCCCCCCTTCCCGTCGGTGCCCCGGCCCGTGTCCGCGCGCCACGCGCCCCCCTTCCCGTCCGTGCCCCTGCCCGTGTCCGCGCGCCACGTGCCCCCATCGTCGGTGCCCCGGCCCGTGTCCGCGTCCCCCGCGCGCCCCCCTTCCCGTCGGTGCCCCGGCCCGTGTCCGCGCGCCACGCGCCCCCCTCCTCGTCGGTGCCCCGGCCCGTGTCCGCGCGCCACGCGCCCCCCCTTCCCGTCGGTGCCCCGGCCCGTGTCCGCGCGCCACGCGCCCCCCTTCCCGTCCGTGCCCCTGCCCGTGTCCGCGCGCCACGTGCCCCCATCGTCGGTGCCCCGGCCCGTGTCCGCGTCCCCCGCGCGCCCCCCTTCCCGTCGGTGCCCCGGCCCGTGTCCGCGCGCCACGCGCCCCCCTCCTCGTCGGTGCCCCGGCCCGTGTCCGCGCGCCACGCGCCCCCCTCCTCGTCGGTGCCCCTGCCCGTGTCCGCGTCCCCCGCGCGCCACGCGCCCCCTTCCCGTCCGTGCCCCTGCCCGTGTCCGCGTCCCCCGCGCGCCACGCGCCCCCCCTTCCCGTCCGTGCCCCGGCCCGTGTCCGCGCGCCCCCCTCCTCGTCGGTACCCCGGCCCGTGTCCGCGTCCCCCGCGCGCCACGCGCCCCCTCCTCGTCGGTGCCCCGGCCCGTGTCCGCGCGCCACGCGCCCCCTCCTCGTCGGTGCCCCGGCCCGTGTCCGCGCGCCACGCGCCCCCCCTCCTCGTCGGTGCCCCTGCCCGTGTCCGCGTCCCCCGCGCGCCCCCCCTTCCCGTCGGTGCCCCGGCCCGTGTCCGCGCGCCACGCGCCCCCCTCCTCGTCGGTGCCCCGGCCCGTGTCCGCGCGCCACGCGCCCCCCTTCCCGTCGGTGCCCCGGCCCGTGTCCGCGCGCCACGCGCCCCCCTTCCCGTCGGTGCCCCGGCCCGTGTCCGCGCGCCACGCGCCCCCCTTCCCGTCCGTGCCCCTGCCCGTGTCCGCGCGCCACGTGCCCCCATCGTCGGTGCCCCGGCCCGTGTCCGCGTCCCCCGCGCCCCCCTCCTCGTCGGTGCCCCTGCCCGTGTCCGCGTCCCCCGCGCGCCACGCGCCCCCTTCCCGTCCGTGCCCCTGCCCGTGTCCGCGTCCCCCGCGCGCCACACGCCCCCTTCCCGTCCGTGCCCCGGCCCGTGTCCGCGTCCCCCGCGCGCCACGCGCCCCCTCCTCGTCGGTGCCCCGGCCCGTGTCCGCGCGCCACGCGCCCCCTCCTCGTCGGTGCCCCGGCCCGTGTCCGCGCGCCACGCGCCCCCCTCCTCGTCGGTGCCCCTGCCCGTGTCCGCGTCCCCCGCGCGCCCCCCTTCCCGTCGGTGCCCCGGCCCGTGTCCGCGCGCCACGCGCCCCCCTGCCCGTCCGTGCCCCGGCCCGTGTCCGCGTCCCCCGCGCGCCCCCCTGCCCGTCGGTGCCCCGGCCCGTGTCCGCACGCCACGCGCCCCCCCTCCTCGTCGGTGCCCCTGCCCGCGTCCTCCGCGCGCCCCCCTTCCCGTCGGTGCCCCGGCCCGCGTCCCCCGCGCTGGACACGCGCCCCCCTCCTTGTCCGTGCCCCGGCCCGTGTCCGCGTCCCCGGCCCGTGTCCGCGTCCCCCGCGCGCCACGCGCCCCCCTTCCCGTCGGTGCCCCGGCCCGCGTCCCCCGCGCTGGACACGCGCCCCCCTCCTCGTCCGTGCCCCGGCCCGTGTACGCGCCCCCCTGCCCGTCGGTGCCCCGGCCCGTGTCCGCGTCCCCCGCGCGCCACGCGCCCCCCTTCCCGTCGGTGCCCCTGCCCCTGCCACGCACCCCCCTCCTCGTCGGTGCCCCGGCCCGTGTCCGCGCGCCCCCCTCCTCGTCGGTACCCCGGCCCGTGTCCGCGTCCCCCGCGCTCGACACGCGCCCCCCTGCCCGTCCGTGCCCCGGCCCGTGTCCGCGTCCCCCGCGCGCCACGCGCCCCCCTGCGCGGACGCGGGGACGCGGACACGGGCCGGGGCACGGACGGGAAGGGGGGCGCGTGGCGCGCGGACACGGGCCGGGGCACGGACGGGAAGGGGGCGCGTGTCCAGCGCGGGGGACGCGGACACGGGCCGGGGCACGGACGGGAAGGGGGGCGCGCGGGGTACGCGGACACGGGCCGGGGCACCGACGAGGAGGGGGGCGCGCGGACACGGGCCGGGGCACCGACGGGAAGGGGGGCGCGTGGCGCGCGGACACGGGCCGGGGCACGGACGGGAAGGGGGCGCGTGTCCAGCGCGGGGGACGCGGACACGGGCCGGGGCACGGAAGGGAAGGGGGGCGCGCGGGGGACGCGGACACGGGCCGGGGCACCGACGAGGAGGGGGGCGCGCGGACACGGGCCGGGGCACGGACGGGAAGGGGGCGCGTGGCGCGCGGACACGGGCCGGGGCACCGACGAGGAGGGGGGCGCGTGGCGCGCGGGGGACGCGGACACGGGCAGGGGCACGGACGGGAAGGGGGCGCGTGTCGAGCGGGGGACGCGGACACGGGCAGGGGCACGGACGGGAAGGGGGGCGCGTGTCCAGCGCGGGGGACGCGGACACGGGCAGGGGCACGGACGGGAAGGGGGCGCGTGGCGCGCGGACACGGGCAGGGGCACCGACGGGAAGGGGGGCGCGCGGGGGACGCGGACACGGGCAGGGGCAGCGACGGGTAGGGGGCGCGTGGCGCGCGGACACGGGCAGGGGCACCGACGGGAAGGGGGGCGCGCGGGGGACGCGGACACGGGCAGGGGCAGCGACGGGTAGGGGGGCGCGCGGGGTACGCGGACACGGGCCGGGGTACCGACGAGGAGGGGGGGCGCGCGGACACGGGCAGGGGCACCGACGGGAAGGGGGGCGCGCGGGGGACGCGGACACGGGCAGGGGCACCGACGGGAAGGGGGGCGCGTGGCGCGCGGACACGGGCCGGGGCACGGACGGGAAGGGGGCGCGTGTCCAGCGCGGGGGACGCGGACACGGGCCGGGGCACGGACGGGAAGGGGGCGCGTGTCCAGCGCGGGGGACGCGGACACGGGCCGGGGCACGGAAGGGAAGGGGGGTGCGTGGCGCGCGGACACGGGCCGGGGCACGGACGGGAAGGGGGGGCGCGCGGGGTACGCGGACACGGGCCGGGGCACCGACGAGGAGGGGGGCGCGCGGGGTACGCGGACACGGGCCGGGGCACGGACGGGAAGGGGGCGCGTGGCGCGCGGACACGGGCCGGGGCACGGACGGGAAGGGGGGGGCGCGCGGGGTACGCGGACACGGGCCGGGGCACGGACGGGAAGGGGGCGCGTGGCGCGCGGACACGGGCCGGGGCACGGACGGGAAGGGGGCGCGTGGCGCGCGGACACGGGCCGGGGTACCGACGAGGAGGGGGGGCGCGCGGACACGGGCCGGGGTACCGACGAGGAGGGGGGCGCGCGGACACGGGCAGGGGCACCGACGGGAAGGGGGGCGCGCGGGGGACGCGGACACGGGCAGGGGCAGCGACGGGTAGGGGGGCGCGCGGGGTACGCGGACACGGGCCGGGGTACCGACGAGGAGGGGGGCGCGCGGACACGGGCAGGGGCACCGACGGGAAGGGGGGCGCGCGGGGGACGCGGACACGGGCAGGGGCACCGACGGGAAGGGGGGCGCGTGGCGCGCGGACACGGGCCGGGGCACGGACGGGAAGGGGGCGCGTGTCCAGCGCGGGGGACGCGGACACGGGCCGGGGCACGGACGGGAAGGGGGCGCGTGTCCAGCGCGGGGGACGCGGACACGGGCCGGGGCACGGACGGGAAGGGGGGTGCGTGGCGCGCGGACACGGGCCGGGGCACGGACGGGAAGGGGGGGCGCGCGGGGTACGCGGACACGGGCCGGGGCACCGACGAGGAGGGGGGCGCGCGGACACGGGCCGGGGTACCGACGAGGAGGGGGGCGCGCGGACACGGGCCGGGGTACCGACGAGGAGGGGGGCGCGCGGACACGGGCAGGGGCACCGACGGGAAGGGGGGCGCGTGGCGCGCGGACACGGGCCGGGGCGCGGGGGGGGTACCGACGAGGAGGGGGGCGCGCGGACACGGGCCGGGGTACCGACGAGGAGGGGGGCGCGCGGACACGGGCAGGGGCACCGACGGGAAGGGGGGCGCGCGGGGGACGCGGACACGGGCAGGGGCACCGACGGGAAGGGGGGCGCGTGGCGCGCGGACACGGGCCGGGGCACGGACGGGAAGGGGGCGCGTGGCGCGCGGACACGGGCCGGGGCACCGACGAGGAGGGGGGGCGCGTGGCGCGCGGGGGACGCGGACACGGGCAGGGGCACGGACGGGAAGGGGGCGCGTGTCGAGCGGGGGACGCGGACACGGGCAGGGGCACGGACGGGAAGGGGGGCGCGTGTCCAGCGCGGGGGACGCGGACACGGGCAGGGGCACGGACGGGAAGGGGGCGCGTGGCGCGCGGACACGGGAAGGGGGGCGCGTGGCGCGCGGGGGACGCGGATACGGGCAGGGGCACGGACGGGAAGGGGGGCGCGGACACGGGCCGGGGCACGGACGAGGAGGGGGGCGCGTGTCCAGCGGGGTACGCGGACACGGGCCGGGGCGCAGACGGGATGGGGGGGACGCGGACACGCGCCGGGGCACGGACGGGAAGGGGGGCGCGTGGCGCGCGGGGGACGCGGACACGGGCCGGGGCACAGACGGGATGGGGGGACGCGGACACGCGCCGGGGCAAGGACGGGAAGGGGGGCGCGTGGCGCGCGGGGGACGCGGACACGGGCCGGGGCACCGACGAGGAGGGGGGTGCGTGGCGCGCGGACACGGGCCGGGGCACGGACGGGAAGGGGGCGCGTGGCGCGCGGACACGGGCCGGGGCACGGACGGGAAGGGGGCGCGTGGCGCGCGGACACGGGCCGGGGCACGGACGGGAAGGGGGCGCGTGGCGCGCGGACACGGGCCGGGGTACCGACGAGGAGGGGGGCGCGCGGACACGGCCCGGGGTACCGACGAGGAGGGGGGCGCGCGGACACGGGCAGGGGCACCGACGGGAAGGGGGGCGCGCGGGGGACGCGGACACGGGCAGGGGCACCGACGGGAAGGGGGGCGCGTGGCGCGCGGACACGGGCCGGGGCACGGACGGGAAGGGGGCGCGTGTCCAGCGCGGGGGACGCGGACACGGGCCGGGGCACGGACGGGAAGGGGGCGCGTGTCCAGCGCGGGGGACGCGGACACGGGCCGGGGCACGGACGGGAAGGGGGGCGCGCGGGGGACGCGGACACGGGCCGGGGCACCGACGAGGAGGGGGGCGCGCGGACACGGGCCGGGGCACCGACGAGGAGGGGGGCGCGTGGCGCGCGGATACGGGCCGGGGCACCGACGAGGAGGGGGGCGCGTGGCGCGCGGGGGACGCGGACACGGGCAGGGGCACGGACGGGAAGGGGGCGCGTGTCGAGCGGGGGACGCGGACACGGGCAGGGGCACGGACGGGAAGGGGGCGCGTGTCGAGCGGGGGACGCGGACACGGGCAGGGGCACGGACGGGAAGGGGGGCGCGTGGCGCGCGGGGGACGCGGATACGGGCAGGGGCACGGACGGGAAGGGGGGCGCGGACACGGGCCGGGGCACGGACGAGGAGGGGGGCGCGTGTCCAGCGGGGGACGCGGACACGGGCCGGGGCGCAGACGGGATGGGGGGACGCGGACACGCGCCGGGGCACCGACGGGAAGGGGGGGCGCGTGGCGCGCGGGGGACGCGGACACGGGCCGGGGCACCGACGGGCAGGGGGGCGCGGACACGGGCCGGGGCACGGACGAGGAGGGGGGCGCGTGTCCAGCGCGGGGGACGCGGGCCGGGGCACCGACGGGAAGGGGGGCACCGACGGGCAGGGGGGCGCGGACACGGGCCGGGGCACCGACGGGCAGGGGGGCGCGGACACGGGCCGGGGCACCGACGGGCAGGGGGGCGCGGACAGGGGCCGGGGCACGGACGAGGAGGGGGGCGCGTGTCCAGCGCGGGGGACGCGGGCCGGGGCACCGACGGGAAGCGGGGGGCGCGTGGCGCGCGGGGGACGCGGACACGGGCAGGGGCACGGACGGGAAGGGGGCGCGTGGCGCGCGGACACGGGCAGGGGCACCGACGGGAAGGGGGGCGCGTGGCGCGCGGGGGACGCGGATACGGGCAGGGGCACGGACGGGAAGGGGGGCGCGGACACGGGCCGGGGCACGGACGAGGAGGGGGGCGCGTGTCCAGCGGGGGACGCGGACACGGGCCGGGGCGCAGACGGGATGGGGGGGACGCGGACACGCGCCGGGGCACGGACGGGAAGGAGGGGCGCGTGGCGCGCGGGGGACGCGGACACGGGCCGGGGCACAGACGGGATGGGGGGACGCGGACACGCGCCGGGGCAAGGACGGGAAGGGGGGCGCGCGGGGGATGCGGACACGGGCCGGGGCACGGACGGGAAGGGGGGGCGCGCGGGGTACGCGGACACGGGCCGGGGCACGGACGGGAAGGGGGGGGCGCGCGGGGTACGCGGACACGGGCCGGGGCACCGACGAGGAGGGGGGGCGCGTGGCGCGCGGGGGACGCGGACACGGGCCGGGGCACGGACGGGAAGGGGGGCGCGTGGCGCGCGGGGGACGCGGACACGGGCCGGGGCACGGACGGGAAGGGGGCGGCGGTCGTGTCGCGCGGGGGACGGGGACACGGGGAAGGGGGCGGGGCGGTGGTGTCGCGGGGGCACGGAGGGGCAGGGGGCACGTGTCGCGCGGACGAGGGGCACGTTACGCGCGGGCGACGCGGACACGGGTAGGGGCACGGACAGGCAGGGGGGGCGCGTGTCGCGCGGGGGCGGGAGGACGTGTCGAGCGGGCGACGCGGACGCGGATACGGGCCGGGGGTCGCGCACGGGGGGCCCGGCGTGTCACGCGGAGACGGGGGGCGGCGGCACGGACGGGCAGGGGGGCGCGTGTCGCGCGGAGGGGGGGTGGGGGTATGTGCCGCGCGCAGACGGGCAGGGGCACTGACGGGCAGGGGGGAACGTGTCGCGCAGGGGACGCAGGAAATGGGGCGCGGCGTGTCACGCGGAGAGGAGGGGGCGGCGATCATGTCGCGGGGGCACCGACGGGCAGCGGGGCACGTGTCGCGCGAGCGGCGCGGAGACGGGCAGGGGGGCACGTGTTGCGCGGAAAGGCAACGCGGTGTCAAGGGGCACCGTGTGTCGCGAAGGCGGATGGTGCGACGCGCGGGCGACGCGCGGACGGTCGGACACTGACCTGTCACGCGGGCGACGCGCAGACGGGTGGATCTACCTGTTGCGCGGGCGACGCGCGGACGGTCGAAGACCGACCTGTCGCGCGGGCGACGCGCAGACGGGTGGACCTACCTGTCGCGCGGGCTACACGCAGAGGGGTGGACGAAGCTGTCGCGCGGGCGACGCATGGGAGACGGAGAGCGCGACCTGTCCTGTTGAACAGATGACCGTCTACGACTGACGCGTAGTCAGGAGGCCTACCTTCGTGGGCGAAGAATAGACGCCGACCTGTTGCGAGCCAGGTAGGGACGAGCGGTGGCCGGGAGACCTGCAGGCGAGCTGCAAGGCGGGCGACCTGTCCTCACCTTTCGTCCATATTGTATTGCAGTGGAGACTCCGTAACATACGTCCCTCTCGTCTACTTACAGTTCGGTACCGGCAGACCTAGTGTCTCCTGTGTGAGTAAATTCGGGAGGAGGTCTTCCTGAGGAGAGCTTCTCTGTGGCGCGGGAGAGGTGTCTCTCATGGAGAATGGCGCGGCTTTGTGGATCTACCTGTGGCTTACAAGGCATTCGAAAGAAACTCCCTCCATTCTTTTCCTCGCCCACTGAAATTTAAGGTAAGACGTCATCAGACTTCGCACTGCAACCCCCCATGCCCGCAATGTAAGCCAGCGATGTTCTGTAGTATTACACTCGCTTGAACATTTTGATGTAGAGTGGGGTGGGTAAATCCTACCGTAATTTGGTGCTCTAGGCCTCTCCGGATTCCAATAATAATTCCAATATTGATTTCCATCTCCACCAGCACGGGTCTCCCTGTCCGGCTTTCGCTGCTACGCTGCGGCAGAAGTGTATGAACGAATGACGAGATCCTAAACCCTACCTAGAAAGGAGAGGAGACGCCAACTGTCTTTACAGAAAAAATACCAGAGAAAGTTTATTGCAGCTCGGCAATGTCTGTTTTTCTTCGCAGTTTTATTCATGTCCGCGTCTACAAATTTACTTTAAGGGCAATAAATAGTTTTCTCCCATGTACAGTACAGTAGCAAATAAAAGTTAACGGCGTCGTGTCATGGCTTCAGGGGTAGCTTCAGGGCGCCCTTAATTTATTCTTTTTTGTATGCGCATATGTATATGCACCTATAGCAACTCCTCCTAATTAACAACGAAGAGTTACGAATCGTCTGGACGTCCAAGACGATCGTAGACGATCGTTTTTGTTTTTGGTGTTTTTATTTCCGAAAATTGGAGGCGCTTGGAAGGTGTGGTGGAATTTGTAAAACATTTAATAAATCTCCGCCACCACTATCCACAGTGTGCTACTACCTGTGCCTGCGGTAGGCGAGAAACAATTCATACCATCTCCTTGCCGCTGCAAACGTTCAATCATGGTGAAATCAGCAGTCAACTTATCCTATTCCGCTGTTATGTGTGCTCCGCTGCTGGCAGTGAATGCTTTTGCGTCCCACACGTCTGCACCGCGACGCGAAAAGACCGTGCAGCAGGTGCGCACGATATCGCGCATTATGCTCGTCGTTATCGCGATTGCATCGCCGTCGCCCAACGGTGTAGCGACACTGCGCATGCGCCGTTTCGGCCCAGCGTGTTCCTCTCGCTCCAGCACTGGCTGGAAGCACGACCAAGCCGTGCCGCAGGGTAGCCGAGTGGGTAACATGCCTGAGCTTTGCTCACGCATTCGCGAAGACCCTGGATCGAATCCCAGCGTCTGCAGTGCTGCTGATGCCAGCGGTCGCTGCGCTGTGGGGACTGAGATTTCGTCTAGGGTCGCTCCGGGCGATTTGACGCCCGGCTGTACACTCGGCCGCTCTGTGTGGTGGACAAGGCGAGGTGGTGTGTCTTTATGACACATCATCTCCTCTCGCTGTCCCCCGGGCATCCAAAGGGCGGATGCCTGCCGCTGCTTCCTGTGGAATTGTTCCCGGAGGGCACTCCCGTTCTGCTTTCGCTCGTTTTTTTTTTCTCCCTGGTGCAGTCGCACCTGAAGTGGCGTGTAGACAGGCGCAGTCCGTGCATGCCGTCCTTTCCAGTCGTGAGAGTGGCGTGCAGACAGACTGCGTCTGTCTGCACGCCACTCTTACTACCGAAAAGGACGGCACGGCAGACCGCAGCAGTGCGCACAAATACATTCAATGTGAAATTAAAAAAAAGATTGAAGTTGGAGGGTGTGTTCTAATGTTTCTTTAGCGCGAGAACTTCTGGTACAACCTGAGAAAACCACGGATCACAGAAGCCTATATCTGCACGGAGAGGCTCATACCGTCTCATCGTCCGCTTATTACTGCTCATGCGATATATAACTGCACACGTAGGCTCCTAATCCAAAATATCTTTAAAAGACGGTATAGTTAACCACGCTCTCGGCAGACACGCGGAAGAATATAAAAAACCTTCCATACCTAGGAACGAGCGCTGAAGTACCACAGGGCCACGTCCTGGCTGCTGTTGTGCTCATTCAATCATATCTACCTAGCGCAATACGAAGTAGCGTAAAATGGCTTGATGTCGACATCACTATCTATCCTTCTCTGCGTTGCCATATTGGAACAATCGCGCGTAGACGTCGAGGCACTGAACGGTCAAGCAACACCTGCAGGGCGGCCGCGACTTGACAAGCTCACATTTCGTGGCGCCAGATAAAGCAAGAGGAGCGGCGATCAAGATGTGGTCGCTACGTCGGGTGCAGTAACAAAACCTAAATAAATTCTTCACCGTGAGCCAGGGGCAGCTTGTATCGATATTTCTATTCTTCTGCTATTCTAGCTTATGCGAACGATAGCTGAGAGACACCTGGCCTTTGCCGAGTAGCTATGCATAAAAATATAATTTTCTGCACGCCAAATAAAATTCTTGCGACTGAACACGAAAGTAGCTACAAAACTGCGCCTGTTGGATCCTGTTGGTCATCAATCCTCTAAAATCAACCAACTAGCCCGGAAGAACGTTCCACTAAATGCGAAACTTACTTAGCGGCGAATGTCCCAGCACTTCTGTGCCAGGTATTGCGGCATCAGCTTGTGGTTATTCACCATATCTTCATCGCTGCATCCCCGCTCCTTTAGATGGTCCCAGAAGGTGTCTGCAAAAATAGAGAAAAAGAAAACATCCTTCGTTGTAAACATTATTTAAGGTTTCATGGCTCACAGAACAACTGCAAAATCATGATTTAAATGACACCAGTCCTAACATTTTGCCCCGAGAAAACCTACCTTTAACAGAAAGCTTTGACTCAGTAAAAGGGCGCTGTTCAGTTTGTGGGCACCTCCCTTGCAGACCCATTTGTAGCCTTTCCCACGATGAACCGTGCAGAGACAGCATCGCCTCAAGGGAGGGGCGCATATCGTTACCGTGTTTACGTTACCGTTTACCGGGCCCGGCAAGCGACGTCTGCGCATGCGCCGCCACTTACCGGTCCGCAAGCACTTTACGGAATCTCAGCGTTGCGGGGAGTTAGCGTTCGCTCGTAAACAAACATAGCGGCGTCCTGCACGGCCGTTTCGGACCAAATACAGCACCGCCGCCACGTTCTTCGGCGCCATTTCTCGCTATACATGAAAGCATTCGCTTTTAATTTGCAAACTCTCACTCATACGGTGAGGTTTGAGTAATAAAACAAGTCCATGTTTTTGAGATTATTTGCCGATTTTTGAGGAGTTAAGCCTGAATATATGCTGTGTACATAGCCAAATAGCAACGACTACACTGCAGCTCTTCAGTTTAGTGCCCGATTTAACATTTTTCTATATTTCCATTATTTTTTCCTCGCAAAACAAAAACTGGTAATTCTCTTGCTATATTCATGAGTAATTGGAGAAAATAAAAAGTTTCTCCGGCCCGGAGTTTTCGCGTTTTAACTTACTGCCAATAGATGGCGCCACTGTGTTTACATCCAAACACAAAGAAGCGAGAATGCGGCACGGCAAACATGTGTCGTAGTTGTGCTTTTTTTTACAGCGCTCGCAACGCAATGTGCGCTGTGTATGCAAGCTTACTGAGGTCTACGTAGTGAAATTGTCTACTGGACAGGGTAGGCAAAGGTGTCTAGCTTCACGGGCACATTTGAAAAGCCGTTGAAGTGTCGTCGGTACGTCTTTATACCCAGAGAAAAAGATTATTAAAGTGTACCATTTCACTTCATAGAAATGATTGCAATGCATCCCTATTTCTTATATAATGAAAAGCTGGGCATCAACCATCCTCATCACTAGTTTTAGCTTTACGGTAACTTGTTAAGGGAGATACAGCGCGCTAAAACGTCTTCTGTCGTGCGCCGCGCTAACCGGAAAATCCGGCGTCCGGTAACACGGTAAACGGTAACGTAAACACGGCAATGATATGCTATAACTCTCTATTTTCTGTTTAGTTACTGTAACAAACAAGGGAGAGTGCGACAGAGACTTCACGCACGCGCGCGTGGGACGTTAAAATTAAACTTTTTGCTTGCAGATGTGCAGTTTATTATAAGACGCACCTTACAGCATCATCCTCTTCGTCTGGGATCGTCGGCGCGAACGGACGCGTCGCTCGTGGCTCCACTCTTCGCCAGCGGGGCGAGGAAGCGGCGGGGAGACATGCCTTCGTATCTCGTTCCGCCCGGCCTCGAAGTGTCCCTAGCGCTAGCGTGGCCGAGGAGGAGGAGGAAAGGCAAGGAGGTTAACCAGACGAATAGCTGGTTTGCTACCCTGCGCGGGGGGAACGGGGTGAAGGGAGAAAAAGATGAAGGAGAAAAGACAGTTGCAGTAAATTAACGTCACTATGTAAAGTCACAGCGTTCAGTAAAGTCACATCGTGCAGGCCAGAAGTCTACAAAAAGCGGAGGAGTGCCTTGGAGGCCATCACCGCTTACGAACACCGCGGCCAGTGGCCGAGAATCTTCGTTTCCGTCAGTGGGCGCAGGTCTAGATGCTCCAGTGCATGGCAGTCTTTCGGCTCTGTAGGCAGGGCATTCACAAAGAATGTGGGCTATAGTCTCATCACACCAGCAGATGGCACATGCAGGATTGTCAGCCACACCTATTAAGGAGTAGTGCTTGGTGAAAGCTACACCAAGCCACAGGCGATTCAACAAAGTTGCTTCACGTCGTGGTTGGCCGGATGGAAGCCGAAGCTTCAGATCTGGGTCTAAGTTTTTTAAACGCGAATGCGAGAAATGGCCTGAATTCCACACGGCAAGCGTGCTGTTCCGGGACAGTGGTCTAAGCCTACCCGCTGCGTCAACTCTCGAGATGGGGATGGACACACAAGCACCCTCATGGTGAGCAGTTTGCGCGGCCTCGTCCGCGCGGTGGTTGCTTGCGATCCCGCTGTGTCCTGGCAGCCATTGGTAAACAATATCGTGTCCTTTGTTGATGGCTGTGTGGTGGAGCTCTCGGATTTCGGCGAGTTGTTCATGGGACCCAGCAGATTGTAACGCTTGGAGAGCTTCCTTTGAATCAGTGAAAACAGATAATTGCTGGGGTGCTTCTTCACTGATATGCTCAATGGCGACACAAATAGCAGTAAGTCCTGCACCCGTCGATGAAGTCCGGTGTGATGTTTGCACTTTCTTAACTATGGTCCTTACGGGGATGACTACGGAGCCCGAGGAACTGGAAGGGGTCACTGAGCCATAGGTATGTACTTGCAGTCGGTGTCCGTGTTTCTCATGCAAATTTTCTAGGGTGGTCTGTTTTAGTGTTTTGGTCGATAAATCAGCCCTCTTTTTTTGTGCCCGGTGTGGAAAGAACCACACGAGGTTGGTGCAGACTCCATAATCTCCATAATGAAGACGACGGTCTAGAGGCTGGTGCAAGTCGCGATGGGCATCAATAATTTTTGCAAACAATTTACTCGACCGGTTAGCAGGAAGACTGGCAAGATGGTGTGCGGGAGTCCGTGAGAGGTTACGAATGTGTGCTCTCAAGGCTTCGATTGTGACATAGGTAGTCGTCACTGGATTCTCCTGAGCGATGAGTACTGTTGCGGCTGTAGACGCGCATTTTGGCACTCCTAGGCACGTCCGCAGAGCTTGAGCCTGAACACTTTGCAGACACCGTATGTTCGTTTTCCTCAAGTTTCCTGTGTAGGGATACTGTACCGATGGAATCCCATTAATAATGCCGTGTACAGCTGGAACATCGACTGCACTGATGCTCCCTATGACTTTTTCTCCGAGAAAGGAGAGAACGTTAAGGATTGATGTCAGTCGCCTTTTAATGTACGAGACATGTGGGCTACATGTTAGATTACGATCGATGATTACTCCGAGGAAGCGATGGCTTATCTCGGAGGGTATTGTGACCCTATCTATGTTTACAAGATAATGGGACACGTTCTTGTCTGCAAAGACAACAACAGAAGATTTTTCATTAGAAATCTCCAGGTCTTGCAGGCGGAGGTAGGCCGGAAGAATGCTTTCCGCCTTTTGACGCCTTGCTCGAAGTTGTGGTCGCGTAACTCCTGATGCCCAGATACAAATATCGTCTGCACCGACTGAGACTCTCGCCGACTGTGGTAGTACATCAACAAGGCCGACAAGCGCAAGATTGAAAAGCGTTGGGCTGAGTACTCAACCCTGTGGGACCCCACGGGAAGTGTAATCTCAAGATGTTGGTCCGTCCTCAGTCTGCATAACTAGTGACCGATTGGATAGATAACTGCGTATCCAGCAGAACATGCGACCACCAAGTTCTGCAGCTTCCAGAGAGTTCAAAATAGATTGATGAGCGACGTTATCATACGCCCCTTTAACATCCAGAAACAACGCCGTGGTCAAGCGCTTCAGATGCTTCTGATGTTGAATTGATGACACCAGGTCATTCACGCAATCAATAGAAAAACGTCCCAAACGAAACGCAGACATTACATCTGGGTATCTTTGATAGCACTCCAGATACCACTCAATTCGCGTAAGTGCCATCCTTTCCATGAGTTTGCCCACGCAACTAGCCAATGCGATTGGACGGTACGACGCTAGGTCAAGCAGCGATTTCCCTACTTTAAGGAGTGGAACCTGACGACTTGATTTCCACGCGTCCGGAACTGTACCCGCACACCATGATGAGTTGAAATGGTCTAAAAGAACACGTCGAGCCTCTTGACCAAGGTTTGCAAGCACAGAGCATGTTACTCCATCGGGTTCCCTCGGGAATCCCTAGATCTATGCACTGCGCAGCAATTCAGGGTTGTGGATTGGTTCGTGGGACCTGCTATTCTTGCGCAAAAATCTTCGCCAATTTCCGCTTCGCTTCGAGAGACTTGAATAGTTGGAGCTGCTGAGGAGATGTTCACAAATCGCGCACCACACTCCAGATGCGGGAGAGAGGCTGTCGAGGATTCAGTGATTCACAGAATTCTTTCCAACGGTCAGCCTGCATGATTTGAATTCTGCGCTGAATTTTGTTCTGTGTGCGCCTTGCACCCCTTAAGTCGTGCAGCGACTTTGTGCGCCTGTATCTTCTCTCTTCTCTTCGTCGAGGTGATCTGAGGCGCTGCAGCTCCACATTGAAGTCTGTGAACTTTGGCATTGAAGGGAAGAAGCATCTTGCGTGTTTCATAGCCTCTTTTATGCGCCCTTCAATGCATGTTGTAATTTCTTCTCTGCAGGCTTCTTCCATAAAGATTTTAAACGTCTATTGGTTGCAAATGTATGGCAGATCTGCATCCAGCAAGACCAGGTACAATATTATATGTGGAAATGTGGTCACTTCCATGCGTTTCTACGTCGGCAAACCACGGGACGCGTCACGAAAGGCACCGAAACACAAACGCCAAGTCCAGACAACTGCTGTAAGACAGCCCGCGAACGTACGTTGGAGAACTATCGTATAAGGCATTGTAGGTCGTGGTCAGATGCGAAACAGACAAGATTTCTGCCCTTCGAATTCATCCGGATGTCTCCCCACATGGCGTGATGCGCAGTTAACTCAGCAGTGACGATCGAAGGCCCAAGTCTTACAGCCAACAAGTCCCTCAGTCTGTCGGCGTCAAACCTTGTTGTTTGGAAGGGGGGGGGGGGGGGGTTATATTGCTGGTGGTTTGGACGACCTCGATTCCTCAGCGTATTTTGTTGCTAGCTGGCATTATTGTTGTTGTAGCAATAAAGGCCTGTTTGTGTAAGCCAGTGAGTCGTTCCTTTGTTCCCTCAGAGCACGGCCCGCCGTGGTCGGCGAGCGCTCGGTGTTGTACGCGATCACGCGGTGGGGTGCGGGCGGTTTTGAACTGAAACAGCCGCGATTAAATGGAGAGAGAACGAATTATCTCCCCTACTCAACCCAGAAACTTGTATTCATTAACCCTATTATTCACCCCTGGGAAAAATATTCGCATATATCGGTGAAGATGGCTAGCCAGGCGCCAGGAGAACTGGTTTTCGCACGGAATTTTCAACCTAGACAAGTCGGGTGCCAGCAAAAGTGGAGTCGAACCAAGGCTTTGCAGCAGTGATGTGACTTCCGGAAGGCCGCGTGTGGACGAGACACCACGGCCGTCTTCAACAAGCGCCATCGTGGACAAGCTCAATGGGTAACGCCACATACGGCTACTCCGAGCGCTGTCTCCGGTTGTTGGCGAAGACGCTCGATTGCGACCTTGTGCTACGACGGCAGTTTCAGCTGGGGACACCGCCGTAGGCCATTCTGCACAGGTGCTCTGGTGCAGTCACTGACGCCTCGGTGCATACAGAGAAGGACGGCATTAATGTTCAACAGTGAATGGTTTGGTTTGGCTTAGGGGGTTTAACGTCCCAAAGCGACTCAGGCTATGAGAGACGCCGTAGTGAAGGGCTCCGGAGATTTCGACCACCTGGGATTCTTTAACGTGCACTGACATCGCACAGTACACGGGCCTCTAGAATTTCGCCTCCATCGAAATTCGACCGCCGCGGCCGGAATCGAACCCGCGTCTTTTGGGCCAGCAGCCGAGCGCCGTAACCACTCAGCCACCGCCGCGGCTCACATCACATGGAAAACTCTCAGTCGCGGTGGACACCTCAACCACGCTGCATGGTAATGTAGTAAGGCAGTGAGTGCACGTTAAAGAGCCCCAGGTTGACGAAATCATTCTGGAGACTACTACGGCACCGCTTTTTCTCTTATTTCACTACCATGATAATCTCACTGCTATCATTACGGAGTGGGCAGTAGAAGTAGGAGGTAGTGTGATTCTACATGATACCGGCAAGCTATCTCAAGAGACGGAAGATCGGATTAAGAAACGCCAAAGCATAAAAGCGGCTAAGCCTATAGACAGAACAGAACTGGCAGAGCTATCAACGCAATAAATAAGCGAAGGCAACCGCAAATGAAAATTTAATATGGAAAGAATCGAGCATGCTTAAAAGAACGGAGGCGGCCTAAAAACGGAGAAAAGGAAACTAGCCATAGGTAAAAACCAGATGTGCACTTTAAGAGACAAAAAAGGCAGTCTCATAAGCAATATAGATAAGACAGTTAACAGACGCGAAAAGTTCTACAGAAATCAATACAGTACGTAATGTAATCAGAGTTAAGTACAGTTAGTATGCTTAAAAAAATCGCTTTAATTATGCTGTTCACAATGTTCTAATTTATTATGTTCTCTACGGCCAAAGATCCTGCGTAACACTCGGCTGTGAAAAAGGATGCACACTGTGGCACCCTTAGTGTCTTCTCGAAATTGTTTTTTTATTAGTGCACTTCGAACTGAATGATCAGATTTTGAACCATCGGTATAAAATCGGTTGCATTACCTGCACTTCCCCATCTGTGCCGAAAATTCTTGTCATATACGTTTATGTGGCATTTTTTGTGTTTTGTGCTGAGTTTTATGGCACATATGCAACTGATGCCATCATGCACCAAGAACAAGGTATAGGAAAAGTCTTTTGTTGAATGTTATAGAAATGTAAAAATAATCCCTAGTGTAACGGCCATCAAACTTTACTACCAACTAGTGAACACATACACAAATTGTAGAAATGGCTTAGTAAAAGCTTTAAAAACGGCTGGGTAACCTCAGTAGCTTTCCTTGGCTATGCAAGGATATCGAGGCTCCCAACCAATCAATATAAAAGCCTCATCCTTCTTCTCATGCATGAGAAAGTGGCTGAGGTGTACTGAAACTCAAACAGACCATTGGGTAAAAAATTTAGTCTTTTGAGAAATTTCGTTTCGTTAAGAAAGCTAAAAACACGTGATACATCAACAATTGCATCATCTCCTAAAAGCAGTGCGGGATGAAAAGGAATGTATTCGTTACAAAACTGAGTGAAGTACTTTTTCCTTAGTTTTTTCAGCTTCGCACAAGATATTAATATGTGGTTAACCGAAACTTCATGTCCGCATTTTTCGCAGACAGGTTGATCTTGTTTTGTCAGTAGGAAATTGTGTGTGAGGTGCATGTGTCCTATACGAAGACGGCACATAATCACTTCCTCAAAACGTTCCTGGTAAGTGCAGGACTTTCATTCACCTATAGCTGATTTTACGTTGTGTGATTTGTTGTTTACTTCGTTGTCCCACGCGGACTGCCATTTCTGTCTTATTTTACGATTAATTAAGCTAATGCAATCGTTGAACGGTACATTTACTTTCTTTACATGCTTATAACGAGCTTGAGCAGTACAGAAGTCCACTCTTTTGTTGCCTTTAATTCCGGTATGGCTTGGTACCCAGCAGAGTTTTACGTTTTGTCCTTTAGCTGTGGCTATTACTATGTTGTGTATGATATCACCATGTATAAGAGTGACTGCATTTCCAGAGTGAAGTTCTGTAAGCACGCTTAGCGAGTCTGTGTATATGATACTGTTTGCGAGGTTCTCATTCACTATATTTTGCACGGCTCCAGAGATCGCGTAACATTCGGCAGTGAAAATGGAGGCACACTGTGGAAACCTTACTATTTCAATCCAATTCCCTTGTACCACTGCGCTTCCTACGTAGGCATCTGTTTTTGAACCATCTTTATAAAAGCTCTGAAAGTACTGTACTTTTCCTCTAGTGCAAGAAATTGTTATATGATATGTTGTTTTGGAGTTTGTTCCTTCCGGAAGCGTGTAAGAGAAAAATCGCAGATTGCAGGGAAATTCTGCCATGGAGGTAGTGCATCTCGTCTTTGCACAATACCAGGTAATGTGTTTAGGACGCCAAGATTCTGGCACATCTCTTCAAATCGCAAGAGCAGTGGCCTGGTAGCTTGAGGTTTGTTGATAAAGAACGTTCGAGATGAGCACTTCGTAGCTATATGGTAACATAGACGTTTTTTGTAGGGAACGGAGTTTCAAAATGTACGAGCAGGTAAGCATGGTTCTTCTGCCTGTAAGTGATGGTTCATTAGTTCCTACATATAGGCTAGTTATGGGTGATGTCCGATATGCACCAATGGAAAGACGTAAACCTAAATGATTCACTGGATCCAGTCGTTTAATATACGATGCTCTCGCTGACCCATATACTATACATCCGTAATCTAAGGTAGAGCGTACAATGGCGCGATAGATTTGCAAAAGACATGTCCTGTCAGCACCCCAACGTTTGCTGACAGTACCTTGAGTATATTTAGGGATCCGGAGGCTTTCTTTTTCAGTGTGTTTATATGGGGGCAGGAAAGCGAGTTTTTTATCAAAGGTTATCCATAGAAATTTGTGCTCATTTTTGACGGGTATCTGTGTTCAGTTCAGGTGTACGAATGGGTCGACTTGTGTGCCGCGTTTCAGCGAGAAAAGGATGGGTACTGTTTTCTGTGTGGAAAACTGGAAACCGTTCTGATCTTCCCATGTCACTAGTTTATTCATTGTCAACTGCATTTGTCTCGCCCATGTTGCAATGTATGAGAATGTGCAGGCTATTTGAACATCATCAACGTATACTGATTACAGGATGGACTTTGGGATTATTTTACTTATGGAATTCAATTTTATAATAAACAATGTCGTGCTTAAAATACATCGTTGAGGAACTCCGTTCTCTTGAACGAAGCTCCAGGACAGGGTTGATCCCAGGCGTACTTGAAATGAGCGGTCGGAAAGGAAGTCAGTGAGGAAATTTAACATCCTACCGCGAATAACTAGGTCGCCTAGGTCGCGGAGGATCCCAAACCTCCAGGTCGTATCATACGCTTTCTCCATATCGAAGAAAACGGCAAGACAGTGCTGTTTGTGTAAAAAAGCTTCTCATATTGTGTTTTCCAGGCGAACTAAATGGTCTGTCGTTGAGCATCCCTTTTTATATCCGCATTGATCGCCATCAAGAAGTTTGTGGGTTTCAAGGACAAATGTTAATCTTATATTAAGGACACTTTCAAAAGATTTTGAGACACAGCTTGTGAGGGCTATCGGCCTATAGCTGCTTGGGGAAGTCGGTGGTTTTCCGTGTTTCAGGAATAACACTATCACTGCTGTTTTCCATGCTTTAAGCATTTTTCCTTGTGTGAGTATTTTGTTGAAGAAATTCAAGAGTGCCCTTATGGCAGGCTGAGAAAGATGCGCAAGCATTTCGTAGTGTATCTGATCGGGTCCTGGTGCAGTTTTGTTTTGGCAGACAGTACTCTATTTCTTGGAGAGTAATTAAATTGTATTTCCCTCCACTTATGCGAAGTTTTTTTGTTGTTTGGCTATATTTTTGTGTTTAGAAATGACTGCGTATAGTGCGAAGAACTGGAGATTGCAGCGAAGTGTTCCCCCAAAATGTCTGACTGTTCCCTTATGCTTGTTTGTGTGCCAGGTGCTGTTAGAAGAAAAACTGTGAGAAGGTGCCATTTATTTTCGAACCTAAATCCCACATTTTTGTTTCTGATGTGTTTTGACTGTTTAAAGATGAAACGTAACTCTGCCAAGAAGCTTTCTCGGCACTGCGGCGGACGTACGGAGCTCTGGCTCTTGCCTTTTTAAAATGCACGAGGTTTTCTTGTGTTGGGTACCTGCGAAATTTACCCCAAGCACTATCATATGTTTTTTTTGCTTCCTTGCATTCTTTTGTCCACCACACTGTGTTTTTGCTGCACCATCTCCTGAAGACTGAGGAATAGCTAATTGTGCGGCAGTAATTATACGATTCGTGAACATTTCGTTTATCTCATCGATGTTGATGTTTTCTAAAACTATATCTTCTAAATTGGCTTGTGCTCTAAAAAGTTTCCATTCTGCTAAATGCAGCTTCCAACGTCGCGGTTTCGTTGGGATGATTTCTGGTGCAGGTGTCAAACTTATTAATACAGGAAGGTGATGGCTGCCATATGGGTTGTTGATAACATCCCATTTAAAATCGTTAAAAACAGATGGTGAACTAAAAGACAAATCTAAACAGCTCATATTGTCCGAGTTTGGGGAGCAGTATGTGGCCTTTTCCGTGTTTAAAAGACATATATTGTTTGTGAGAATAAAATCTTCGGTTGTTTGCCCCTGAGTGTCACAGCGCTCGCTTCCCCAAAGAGGGGAGTGAGCGTTAAAAATCCCAACTACAAGATGTGGCTCTGGAAGATCATCTATCCGTTCTTGTAGATCATGAACTGTTATTGTAAAATGTGGATGTATGCATACGGAACAGATTATTGGTGTTTTGTAGCTGACGATGCTGACTGCAACCACCTCAAGTTTTGTTTTGAGCTTGATTTCTTGAGCAGGAACGCCGCTTTGAACGTTAATCGCGACACCTCCCGAGAGTCGATTTGCCTGCTCTCGATAGCGTCTAAAGGTTTTTATATTGTTTCAGGATATGCACATGTTGTGGACCAAGATTGGTCTCCTGAAGACAAAACTATGGGTAACATTGACCCTAAAATATGTGTTATGTCGCTGTAATTCCGCATAAGTCCTCTACAATTCCAGTGAATTAAAAAAGCCATGTTTCTGCTTTTGAGAGGAAATGAAAGGAGATTTACTTAGGCGGTGGGGCCTGTCTTTTTTTCGCTCAAGAGAGCTGTTTCGCCGCTGCAGAGCGGGCGGACTGAAGGTTACATTGATCACCTCGCCAGAAGTGCTGAGGACCGCGGAGAAGCCGGGGTTTGTTAGTTTCAATCCTCCCAAGAGGGGGGAAGTCCTGCGGAGTGCCGACCCATGGACCGGCGCTCCCTGCTGTGACACTGGCAGGACAACTTTCGCTGACCCTGCCTTGGACGTGGATGGCCCTGCCATAGGCTCGGTGGGAGTGGCCTCGGCAAGTGCCGGAGTGTGTGTGGTGCTACGCCCCTGCACACCACATCAGCGAAGTTTTGTTTTGCTGTGAAAGAGAATGTGTTCGTAAGCGCAAAACGCCTTCTTGCTTCTTTCAAAAAAATGTTTTCCTTCGTCTCTATGGTGATTATCTCTTTCTTTCTTCCAGGACGGACACGCTCTGGAATATGCAGCGTGGTCTCCTTCACAGTTTGCGCAGCGCGGGGTTGTGTCACATTCATCACAATGGTGATCCTTCGAGGCACGTTTTGCGCAAGTTTTGAGACCGCGGCAACTCTGTGAGCCGTGGCCGACCCTTTGGCAATTGAAATATCTGTAGGGGTTAGGTATATATGGTCTTACATTACCTTTCAAATATCCCACATCGATGGTGTCGGGCAATGTGCTGGTGTTGAAAGTAAGGATTAAGTGTTTTGTGTCTATTTCCTTATTGTCCTTCCGGATCTTGATTCGGTGCACATCTATGACGTCTTGGTCGCTGAGCCTTTCGATCATCAGTTTAATAATAATAATAATAATTGGTTTTTGGGGAAAGGAAATGGCGCAGTATCTGTCTCATATTTCTTTGGACACCTGAACCGCGCCGTAAGGGAAGGGATAGAGGAGGGAGTGAAAGAAGAAAGGAAGAAATAGGTGCCGTAGTGGAGGACTCCAGCATAATTTCGACCACCTGGGGATCTTTAACATGCACTGACATCGCACAGCACACGGGCGCCTTAGCGTTTTTCCTCCATAAAAACGCAGCCGCCGCGGTCGGGTTTGAACCCGGGAACTCCGGATCAGTAGTCGAGCGCCCTAACCACTAAGCCACCGCGGCGGGGTCGAAAATCAGTTTCTGATATTACGCCTCGGACAGTGTTCAGAGATCGATGTGCTGTTATGGAGAGAGAGAGAGAGACTCTTTAATGAAGAAACAGAGAATTTAGCCGGCGGTTTAATATCGCTGGCATGCTACTCTGCGTAGGGAGGGGAATTTGGGAGATAAAGACTGAAGGAGAGCAGCGTGGAAGAGGTGGAAAAAAAAACGAAGATAAAATGCAGCCATGAAATGGGTACTAAGGATGCAGTGGCGAGTATTGATGTAACCTATTAAATGATGGAGTGCATAGTCCGACGAATGGGCTGACGAAGTTCACTGCAAGAAGAATGCATGAAGGTAACCTGCAAGTGAATTTAGAGCTTATCGAGATGTCCAATGTCTTTTAAATATGTAAAAAGAAAGTTCATTGCAAGTCTCTGTTGCCTGAAGCAGGCTAAGGGGCCTAAAACTTTGTCCATTGTTAGGGGCACTGGGCAGAGCTTCTGCATGCAATGTTCATAGTACGCACGCTCGTTAGCATACGCAGGGCACTCAAGCAGGATATGTTCCACAGTTTCTATCGAAGCACAGTTGTCACAATGCGGACTGTTCATTTGTCCAAAACGGTATCGCAGGCTATTTGTATATGCAGCATTCAGACGAAGTCAGTGATAAAGTGCTTCGAGTTGTCGAGGAATTCTGGGTGAGAATCTTGATCTAAGGTGTGGGTCGATTGAGTGAAGAAATTGGTACTGATGTGTCGGCAAACTCCAAAGCCGATACGTTTCTTCGTACGCAAAACTTTTAGCCATTTGGAAAGCATCAGATTTCGTGAGACCGGGATGTCCCCTATAGAAGCAGTGTTTGAAAGTTTTGAGCGCTGAATGCACTCACGCAGATCAAGGAGAAGGTCACCGCTGGCCATTTTTGAGACCCCTGTTGCCAGGGCCGAAGGTATCGGCTAAACATTTAGACACAAGGTATGGAGATATTATTCTTGCTTGTTTTTCATCGCTTTGACTGCGGATTACGTGAAACTTGGTAAATGTTTGTTTCTTTTTTAAAAAAATCTGCTGCTTCATTCCGCCCTGTCTTGAGAAAGTGATCTGTTTTTGAAAGGAGGGGAGCCATAAAAAAAATTAGTTTTTCATTCATGGTGCCAGCCACCCACCACGGAGTCCAACAAGGGGACGGGACAGGAACTTGAAAGCAATTCCTGCCCACGCCAGCTGTACACCTCAACTATAACCAAAAATGGGGCAACTGAGGGTAGCTACTCTACATAGGGTTAACCCTAGCCGCCCATGAAGGAAGGAAAAAGCGGGAAACGAGGAGGAGACAGGACAGTAGTCAGAAAGAAGATAGAAAAGAAATAGATGGAGAGAAGGACAGGAAAAGACGACTGCCGATTTCCCCCGGTCGGGTCAGGCCGGAGGTGCTGTCTCCAGGAAGCTGGGGCCAAAGTGGTGTGTTGCCTCCGCCGAGGGGCCTTAAGGGTCCAAACGCTCGGCATCGGCTCAACCACCAGGATCCCCTTTTCACCGGACACGGCGATGCCACACACGGCTAGGCGCGGGTGCTCGGGTCCGTGGTGATGCACTGCTCACCATCATCCCCTTGCGGGGATGTCCCTGCAGATGCTCGGGAACCCGTTGTGTCGCCACTCACCAACGCCTGCAAGCTGCAGACGCCCCCCCCCCCTCCCCCTCCCTGCGGGGTGTGGCGTTTGTTTATTCTGAAATTATGTTAATGTGAAGTCGCGTACAGAAGGCAGAGAGTACAAAGAGTATGAATGTATTGCTGAGCCATAAACTATGCAATCATACTCTAAGCAGGAGCGTACAACAAGCCGATAAATTTGCAAAAGGCGTGCCCTATCAGAACCCCAGTGTTTGCGCGAAAACAGTTTGAGTTTGTTCAGCGATTGGGAAGCTTTGTTCCTAAATGCTTTTTATGAGAGGCAGGAAAGTAAGTTTTTTGTCAAAACTTATGCCACAACATTAGTGTCCATTTTTTATTCATAATAAATGGTGCCATTCAGGTGTAGTGTGGGATCTGTCTGGTAGCCTCGTTTGAATGAGACGGATGGGCACTGTTTTCCGTGGAGAAAAGCGCTAAATATTTTGTCCCCCACATGGCCAGTTTATTTATTGTTAACTGTGTTTGTCATTCACACGTTGATATGCTGAAGGACATGTAAACTGCGTATCTGACTATCGTCTACATAGACTGACTCAATAATGGAGCTTGCGAATATTTTGCGAATAAAATTCATCTCTAGAATAAGAAGTGTTGTGTTTAAATACACACCTGACGAACCCCATTCTCTAAGCAGTTCTCTAAAAGGGGTTCAATCTAGGTGGATATGGAATGAACAGACAAAAATTCTTTAAGGCATTTAAAAATCCCGTGGCGGATGCCAGGACCAGCAAGGTCTTGGTGAATCCTGAACATCCAGATTGTGTCATACGCCATCTCGAAGTTGAAAAAGACAGCAAGGTAGTGTTTTTTATGTACCGAAGCTTCCGGACTGTTTTTTTCATCACCAACAAGATGGTCGGTTGTGGAGCATGATTTTTTTAAACTACACTGATGGATGTCAAGAAGCTCACGGGACTAAAAACAAAAGGTAGTCTTATATTCGGGACACTTTCAAAGTACTTCGCAAGACTGCTAGTAAACCTGCTGCCTATAACCACTAGGAGAGGTCTTCCAACTTTTAAAAAAGCAAAAATATTGGTTTTCTTCCGGGGACACGAAAGAACAGCACACATCAAACGAGCATACGACGAAACAGCACATACAAAACAGAACCGCAACAACATAGCACAGGGAATAAACAGCATGACGTCAAAACCCCACAGCGAGAAAACTGCACGACGAAAAAAGAAAGCAGGGGAAAACAGCACGACGACAAGACAGCACATCAGAGTACGGTGCAGCGGCGCTGGAGGGGTGAACAATGATAGGCACAAACGAAAGGTAAATCACAACACAGAGGCCTTTGTAGCTAACGAGTGCTCGTTTCGCTGGTTCATTAAGAAACAGGGCCGGCTCACTGAATGAAGATCACCGTGAAAAAAGAGAAAAAAGTGGAAAAAAAGCTTCAAAATAAAATTAAACTCCATAAATGCACGCTGATGTATGAATTATCAGGTCAGCAGTGTAGCCCATTTCGCAAAGTGCAATAACCGCCGGTCAGTCTCAGACAACTGCTGTGCAGCGTCCTGGTTAAACAGCAAACAACTTTTCCAAGGCATTCGACCGTGTTCCGCATAATCATCTGCTAGCTAAACTTGCTTTACTTGGAATCCCGCAAACATTACTTATCTGGCTCGAGCACTTTCTTAAAGGGCGCGTGCAATTTACATTCGCCAACTGTTGCAGCTCATCGCATACTGACGTCACATCAGGTGTCCCTCAGGGCGCAGGGTTATCACCGTTGTTATTCTTAATCTACATAAATGATCTTCCATCTAACACAATAACCAAACTTCGACTTTTTGCGGATGACTGCGTCGTTTATAACATCATCCATGCCCCTGAAGACACCATTAAGCTACAAAATGATATAGACACAATTGCATCATGGTGTGAAAAATGGCACATGCCACTTAACCTAGACAAATGCCAACTCATGTCCTTTTCTCGTAAACAAACCTCTATTAACTGCACATACCATATTAATTCAACTCCCATTGCCTGAACTTCCTCTTACAAATACCTTGGCGTTCACCTGACATCATCCTTATCATGGGTCACTCATATTAATTCAATATGCTCCCAGGCCTCACGCACTCTTGGTTATCTGCGACGGAACCTAACATCAGCACCACCTGAAATCAGACAACTAGCTTATCAGACATACGTACGCCCAAAGCTTGAATACGCTTCATCCATCTGGAACCCTTCACAAGCATACCTTACAAATGAATTAGAAGCCGTTCAAAATCGAGCTGCACGGTTCATCATGTCACAGTACTCGCGTGATAGTAGTGTCACTGCACTAAAACGAGCCCTTTCCCTCCCAAGTCTCCAATCACGTCGCATCGTATCATGCCTATGCCTCCGTCATTCCTTTTTCTACCGCCCTATTAACAGGCATCCTTTGCTGCAGCTGCCATCAAGAATATCCCCTCGCCTAAACCACACTCATCCCATAGCTCCCATTAAAGGCCGCACATCAGCTATGAATGTTTCATTCTTCCCAGATGCAATAGCCCGATGGAATGCCCTGCCTGATAATATTGCTTCTTGCACAGATCGAGCAATTTTCCGCACTGAATTAGCGAATCACCTGTGTCTTACGTGATGTATTCGGCTTCATCAAATAATCTGATCCTGTGTTACTATCTCCTTTAATGTTTTTAATTTTAATGTTTTAATTTTAATGTTTTGCTTCGTTTCATTCCTTTTTGTTTTTGTTTTTGTTGAGCTGGTACCATATGTTTCTTAGTGAAAAACAGCGCACAAGCAAACACAGACAGAAAGAAGGGGACAAGCGCTAAGATGCAAAACCAACTAGCCCATTCAGCTGCTTTACTACCATATGTTGTACACACTGTTCTTGCCCCCGCCTTATGTAATGCCCACCGGCCCTTAAGGCTTCAATAAATGAAACGAAATGAAAAATGTCGGCTCGCGCAATGCTGCCACCATTGAAAGTAAGCATCGCATACTGGATGTTTTCAGCGTGTGAAGTGCCTGAACCTCTTAAAACATTGCTGAAAATTCAACTGCCTACAGTAAGAGTTTTGAAGAAAAAGAAATTTCTACACCAAAAGCCCTAGGTCGGACGTATTTGCCAGAATTCAGAACCACGATGGTCAACACGCAGAATCGATGCTTACAGAACTTTTTCAGAGTTATTCATTCCATTACCCACCAGAAAAAAAAAGTAAATATTTGAGATCGTGAATATTACCCTACCCTGCTCCTTACCGAGTCTTTGAAACGAGCACTCGTTAACTGCAGTGGTCGCTGCCGTATGTGTTGTGATTTACCGTTCGTTTAGGGCTTTGATTGTTCACACCTAACGCAGCGCGGCAGCGCACACCAATGGGTTGTTTTTACGATGTGCTGTTTTTTTTCCTGTTTTCTTCTCTTGTCGAGCTGTGTTTTCCCCGGCGCTGTTTTGTCGCTGTGCTGTTTTTTTTGTGCGCTATTTTGACGCATGCTGGTTTGACGTACGATGCTCTTTCGTGTCTCCGGTTCTCCTGTGCCGGGTACCTGGGAAATTTACCCAGGCTTTATTTTGGTTTGTTTTTTCGCTTATTTATTTAATTTTATCTTTCTAATTTCGAATAGAGCTATTTATTGGCGTACCACTGTCAGCTATGCACCACATCACAATACACCTTAGACGCGCGAACAAGTTTGCTGGTTAAATAAAATTAGTGGTCTAATCAGTCCTACGCCCAGATTCTTCAACTACAGGAATGCATACATTCTGACCCATGTTCTGTTGCCGTAAACAAAGTACAATGCTTGAGAAGACTTACTTTTAATCACGTGTATGTTCTGTGCTACCGCGCAGAAGAGCGAGCAACAGCATGTGGTAACTGAAGTAAGACACAAAGTGCTAAGATACCGGATTTTCGGCCACCTCGCGGGCAATTCTTGTTTGAACGGCTAGGTAGCGTTCGGCGGAGGCAACCCTTGACGCCTGGGCGCACGCACTAGAAACTCTCCCAGACTAAGAATCGTTCGCAGTTAGTATTGCTTCACTTGACGATATTTGAAGTAATACTTTCAATAACTGCACACAAGAATTTTTGAAACTTCTCTGAACCTCACTAGGTCACCTATGGATATCCTGTAGCCTCGGTGGGTGGAATCATGATCGGTAATAGCAGTTCAAAATTTAGCCGCTAAATATATTCCTACACTAAAGTTGAGAAGTTACCTTTTTAGCAATTACTCAGTCTCCTTATTTATTGACAGAGAGGTGTGTATCCCACTTAGGTGTGTAAGTAGTATCCATACCGGTCCTTGCAATTTCTATAACGCAGTTAAGCTTGGCGCTGTGCCCTAACAAATTTCGTCTATATTGCGTCAAAATACATCCATATTCGAGAAGCCTGTGCGCTTTCATCGGACCAGCAAGCCCGCCTGTTCCTGATGCAGCTGCCCACCACAGAATCCTGACAGCACCAATTTTCCACTCGGCGGCTACACGCTCCGTGGGATGTGCGCATGACCCGTGGACAACACCCCCAAGCTGTCCCACTATATATTGCCCTCCGACAAGCAGCACGGCCACTGGGCACGGCGGCACTATGAGGATGCAAGTGTCTAACCCGTTCGTGTTCACTCCGCAGGTGAGGAAATGTTACGGAAAATGCTTTCGTTCCAATGACCCCTTCCTATTTGTGCTGCCGTGCCCAAGTGTCTGCTGCCAAGTTGCTCTGTTCCTCAAAGGACTGCTGTTACTGACCGGAGATGTCAAACTCAAACCAGGCCCCGAACTGTCCCAAATCGCGAAACAACTGAAAGAAATTTCAATAGATATAAAAGACATAAAATAAAAAAGACTCACCGACATTGAAGACAAAATAGACGCCCTGTCAGCGCTAGAATCTAAAGTCGCCTCCTGCCATGACCAGCTTGCTTCATTGAACCGCCTAGTTGCAGTCCTGGAGAACAGGATTGAAGACTTGGAAAATCGCAGCAGGAGGTCAAACTTAATTGTTTACGGCCTCCCAGAAGAGGGAGATGAGACTAGGGAATCACTGGAAAGCTCTATTAATGAAAAGATTATTGCAAAAACGCTCGGACAAAGCAAAGTTGACATAGAGTGAATTCACCGCTTAGGAAGGCCAGCACCGAAAGAAGATAGGCCAGTTATCGTTAAGCCTCTGGATTCGCGACGCAAGGGTGAAATTATGAAAAACGCTTTCAAACTTAAAAACAGCTCGCTTTCTCTTGGTGAAGATTTTTCACACAAAGTCAGAGGTATTAGAAAAAAGCTCTGGGACAGTTCCAAACCGAACCGTGATAAGGGTGATAAAGTATCTTTGTCCTACATATGGGATGACGATAAAAACGACAAGGTACCATTACAAAAAAAACCGACGGAGAAGAACCGCTTCGCCCCAGGACTCGCCTTCAGGCGTAGTCGAAAACAGGTCCCCACTGAACTGAAATGGCATACTGGTCCCCGCTCCTACCTATTTGGTTGTGCAAAAAACACGCATTCACGACAGTAGGGCCCTTTTAAAGCCCGAAAAACAGTTCAGAATAATCAATGTTAATGCCCGAGGCCTTGTAAATAAGGCGGACGAATTTGAAATTTTACTGCTCGAATACGATCCCCACATATGCGTTATAACAGAAACTTGGCTACATAATGATATAGGTGATGACACCGTATTTCCACCCTCATACAAGGTATTCAGGAAGGACAGGCCCTCAAGGGGCGGCGGTGCAGCTGTTATTGTCAAAAACCAAACTGAATCCGCCTTAATTGAAGACGTCCCCGATCTTGAATGCCTGTGTCTTAAGTTGTCGTGCTGGGGACATGGTTTCATTTTTTATGCGCTTTATAGGCCCCCTGACGTCAACGATGATTACTTAGTCAAATTACAAATCCATATGTCAAAATACACAAAGAATAAAATACTGCTGATCGGCGATCTGAATCTTCCACGTGTCGACTATTCCCATGCCCGACCCTAATGGCCACCATTGGACGCTAGGAGCCAGATTTCTTATCAGCTTTCAGCGTACGATGTGGAAGTCACCACCTATCAGCGCAGCTGTCCTGACGAGAGAAGCACGAAAGGGAACATGCACGTGCGAACGCCACAAAGGTAATGACACGCACATGAAACGTTCCTTCGCAATAGCTAACTAAATTGTGTTCCTACTCGTCGTGAGTAGTTACCAAATGCAGTATTTTTAGCCTCCATCAGCTAGAAATCTTTCTCCGCGGAAAGTACCTGAGAACGTGAAGATGAGCCTCATTACTGGGAAGAACGTGTGCGTGGGGTCATCGCTGTCTACAAACAAATCCCTGTACGGTAACGGAACCTAAAAGACTGGGTCCAGCAGTATAGCTACTAATTGCAGGGTAATAAAACAAGCAGCTGAAATGGCGAACCTCGGGCATTACGTCTGAGAAACTACGCTTTGTAAATGCCCTTTTGAGAAAGTACACTAGCATAGTGGATGGTCTTATTTATAGCAGCTCCGAAATGCCTTGAGCTGTGAGTCAATTGCGAAGTCCGTGCATGTCGCAAGTAGTCAACACAAAACAGCGTTTCTTTCTTTTTTTTGCTCTAATTATGAGGTTCACTCTGTCTTGAAAAACTAATTGCTCTGGAAAGCTAACCCTGGAAATAGAAGCTTGGCCTCCGTTTTAGCTTGGTTTTGTTTATATGAAGTTTAACGTCCCAAAGCCGGGATCGATCCCGTGTCTTTCAGGTCAGCACCCGAGAAACCCATCCACTGAACCACCACGGAGGCTTCCTCTCTTTCAGTACTTTTTGCGCATCTAATTGCATCGTGTTGCTGCGAGTTTCAATATTGATCGGCCTTCATTTTAAACCCAGTTCAGTGGTCGTAGAAACTCCAATTTGAAGATCACACTGATAAACATTATTTGCCGCTACTATAAAAAAATAATTTACCCGTAATAGTTCATAAGCGTAATGGCTAAGACAACTGTGACAGTATGGGGATTGCACATGCATTAGGCATCCACCGTCCTTCTGGTACTCGCTCAGCTGTCCACGCTCATGCTGCTGCTACAGACCACTTAGTTGAATCTGTGGCATTCTCACGTAGGATAATATGAGTGATGTGCTCACCGTGTGCCTGTCCTCAGGAACGTTGAGCTCTGTTGACCAAAGCTTCTCATGGAGCTGCGTGGACAACACGTCGTCCACCTCCAGTCACCGAACGCCACGCTAAAGCACAGTCGGGACCTGCACAAGTTCGTTCCGGGGGTGTAAGACAGCAGCAAGTTGGTGGTCGAGACGTCGCACGCTTTTACTGCACCCAATTAGGCCGGTGCAGCTACAGCATGCCCCTACTAGAGCTGCGTCGGCGCTTCTTTCCACTAGTGGAAGCGCGGATAGCATCGTCGCTTGCTGTACACGATCCCTCGTGGCTTAAGTCTGCTTCGCTCGAACCTGTCGCTGGTAGTTTTGTGACCAGCTAAGCAGGACACTGTTCGGCTCTAAGCAGTTTCCATAGTGTGTCAGTGTGTGCCTCCACTGTTTGCTTCCCTGTGACACGCCGTCTGTGCCTCTGACGAGCCCTTCTAGCCTATCCAAAGGATACCAATCTACTGAGGACATGGGTTCGTGAAGCACAGCCACTACGATTAACATGGACACTTTGCGTGAATGATTTTCTCTGCTCGAACTATTGCAACGACAGCGGCTGCAAGACTAGTCTCGCACTGGTGCGGACCCTCTGGATACGAATTAAGCGACACCGCCTGAAACCTCTTGCTGGACCTCCCATGTTCTCAAGAAGGTGCAAGCGAGAAAGCATTAGCGGTGAGTTTCAGAAGAACAGATAAGGAGAAGTGCGTGTTATTTCATTCTATAGTGGCGAACAACCGACCCCACAGCAAACATGCGTCGATTTCATTGCCGCAGAAAGCGCAGGAGACGCAGGGACCACAGCTTCCAGCGATTTCCACACGGATACAGCTTGGGCGTTCCGAGCTGCTTTTCTTCTCTTATATTCAATTTTCTGAGGGAGATCGGTTTTTCGGAAAAGTCACCGAAGGACTGAAGGAGTATACCTGCTTTGACATGCTGTAGTCTCTGCGTAATTTTAACGGCAGAATAGGTTTGGAGCTTGGAATTAATAAGTAGTTCTTTTTTTGCAAACACTGGTCTTACTACTTAGGTCTTGATGTTTATTATGCGCTGCACTTTTTGGGGCGAACACAGATGGAAGGAAACACACTGACAGAACGGACCGCGCTCCCTCCTGCCAGTGTTTGTTTTTTTTTTCTTTGTTCGCCCCGTAAAGTATAGCGCGTAAAAATCATCACGCACAACCTACTAGGCCCAGTCCTTGCCCACTTATATCTTGTCTCTGCGCAGGATTTTTCTGATGGAATGTTGGTTCCTTATGACCCTATGAACCAGTCAAGGGAAGAGGCAACAGTGGCTGCGTTACTTAAAGAGTGTTTTAGAAATATGCACAAGTATGTGCTGGATTTAGCCGTTCGCTTGGTTAGCATACTAGTAAAGTTCCCGCTGCTGACGGCTGCAGGGCCAGTAATACGTAATTTGTAAGCAAGGAAGTTCCAGTATGTCCCATTGAACGGAGCGTGTGCTTTGTCATGCACGCATAATTTTTAGCGACGTTTTGTACATTTTCTTGCTCTTTACAGCAGGCACACTTTTTTACTATGTGCATGTTTCTATTCCAATCGCCACGTTGACACCTGTCTATGAAAAAAAAAGCATTAAATAATAGACTGAGTAGAACCAACTTTTTTTAAAAGCGAAGACAACATCTCACTGCTGGCGGGATACTGGCAATGAAACAATGCCGGCGTTTACGCACGAAACTGTTTGGAATTTACTAAGCGCGGCGATGTTCGAAAATTTGGGGGAAATTTCAATCCAAGCGTTCCTCCTGACAAACGCATGCCGTGCTTAGCAATAACAGCGCCCCCGCTGCACATGAAACGCAGCATGTTTTGCAGTCGGCCAGTGAGCGTAAGCTCGACATTTTCTGACTGCTTGCACTGATAATGTTTTTCGTTCTTTCTGCGCGATGAAAAAATCCCGTTCATATTCATGTTTGTCGCGATTTACACGCCCGGCCATGATGCATTCAGGCCCCACGACTGATTTCTGCACGAACGGAGCGAAAAACGACGGTGACAGCACCAGTGTCGAGACTTGCTTTCAATTTTTCCTAAGAAATTTTCGCAATTAATAAGTTTTTTTTATTGCGTTATGCACACTTCCCGCCGATTTTTGCTCCTCTCACAATCCTAGGTGCACTGTAGGGCATCAATGATTTCTTTTAGCTCTCATAGGTGTTATACCTGTTTGGCTGTATAGTCAGACGTGTTTTTCTTTTTTATTCAGTGATTATTCATTATTTCCTTATTTGTTTGTTTATCCACGAACCCACCGTGCTGAAGGTATTATGGCAGGGGTGCAGGAAACACAAGAAAAACACTATTGAGACATGCACTTTCACAACACAGACAAGAAAGCATCATTTCATGTAACCCACAACATGTCTTCATAATCTAGGCCATTTCCTTATGGTCTTCAAAAGGAGGGACATCCCGACCAATTCTGTTCTTTCATAGCGCATTCAGGCAGCTTAAAATCATGGTCAGACCGAATAGATTTGCAAAAAGGCTGATACACCTTTTTTTAGCATTGAGTCCCTACAGGTAAATAGTAAACAGTGTCAAAAAACTTTATGCGTAGTAGTTTTTCGCCGCTTGTGAATCTATTCTCAGTGCTTCTTACGGCCGCGCCGGCCATAAATACAAATCTCCTGTGTACAGGACGATGTTAGCGCACGTAAATTTACGCAATGTGGTCCAAATTCACCTGGAGCACTGTCCGTGTCCGTGTGTCACATAGTCCGTGTGTCTCTTCGGGACGCCAAACCCGATGATTTACATTATTTTATTTACCTGGTGGGAAGAAATCCCTTTACTCACAAGAATAAAAGCACCTCTTCTATGCAAGTTTGTCCCATTTGTTATATCTGAACCAATCTGAGTATACTTCATCAGCAACTTCCTTAGCTAACCATGAATCGGTGATCAGAATAGCAGAAGGCTTAACATTATTAAAGAGTCTTCCAAATTCATTACTATTCTTTTCAATGTCTCGGCAGTTAAATACGAGAAAGAAAACCACCGCTGCATTAGGCTGGTTCTGTCACGTGACAGGTGCTATCACACTTTATTACCACCGTACACGTACTTCTCCCTAGTTGTGAACATTATCGCACCCGAGATTGACCTTGTTGACAATGTTTTTCTAAATTTCGATAAATTTCATAAGCGTGTACTTTTTGCGTACCCCTTCGTATGAAATGCTAACTTTTCTTTCTTTTAATTAATTAGTTCGCCGTAAAAGCTGCTTCTCAGTCTAGAAAACGAAACTCCCTAGCAAAGGACAATCCCTGTAAGACCTGGACAGGCCCATCCTGTGAGCACTCTTCATGTTTACCAATTAAGCACTCAAGTTCGATTTACGGGCATAGGGTACGTATTTTTCCGATCCGACATTTCTCTCACTGAGATCGTATTTGTTGCACCATGGAAGAGCATATCGCAAAGCTTCTTTTGGATGTCCAAATGACCAAACTTCTCCATCACTGAACCCAGCATCCGCGGCAACTCTTTTCACCGTTTCTTGCATTCATCATCTGCGCTGTCGATTTGGTCAGGACTCGACATTCTTGATTGTAGTGACGTGACACGTACGCTGAAGTCGTCAACGGCGAGTTTACTATTAACTTCAGTCAGTTCATTAGCATTAGGCTTCACCTTTATGATACTTTGTTCGATCTAGGAGCCTCAGCAAAATCTCTAAACTTGATATCCTCGAGCTAAGCTCGATGTAAAAGTATAAAAGTTGCAGCAAAATATATAACTAATACAAGGCAGTAAACGAAAGCCGCGACGCGTGCAATCTTTGAGCTGCGAGTGAGTTCTAAGGCAAGCAAGTAACACCGGGGTAGAACCGGCAAAACAATATGCGAGAAAGGTCGAACCAAGCTAGGGTTACTGACCTGAAAAAGCAGCATTCCTTTTGTCATGTGGATTCCGCATTCCTTTAGGCCACCGACCGATCCTGGTATTTGCAGGCGGATGATAAGATGGTCACTGCGCCTGGTTCATAGACCGGCACCTGTCATCCGTCGAAGCCAGGAGACACTCCTTGATGATGAACAGCCTTTGTCAGCAGGTGATGCAATGTCGTTCTCAGTTCTGTCGGCGCACGCCCTAGGCCCAAAACTGTGAATTCGCAATTGACAATGCACATGTACCACCACCAACGCTAAAACACTGCCTCGAGGAAGAGATGCCATTGACCTGGAAAAATTTAATAAAAAATTGAAGAGGACACTTAAGCTCCGCATTCATTACATGACACGAGAAGGTAATGGGTTTAATTAATGATCAAGTATGCACAATTGGTCATTCCCGACTTTACATTCATAGATCCCTATCAGTCATCATACCGCTACTGCTGTTGTGGTGCAGCGATTAAGCGATGCGCCACTACTGCAATGCGATGGCAGGTGCAGCGACCTTTGCTTTTAGTGCGACCCAGGTTGCTATTCCTGAGCGACCGATAATTAAATTAACTGCCACCTGCCACTGCGGTGAGCGTGAACACAATCCGGTGGGCAGATTATGATTACGCCACAAGGTCACGTGACCTAGGTTGCTCACCTGGTTGCTTCTTCGGAGATTTTTCACTCACAACGCCCACAACGACGACCCAGTTTCTGCAAAACAGGAGCTTTAGCGTTATGGCGTTAAAACTTCACAGCATGGTTAGCTTTGTTTAACGAGATATCCACCCACTGCAGCGCGAAGTCATCTCCCACGTCTCTCCAATTAACCCTGTCCTTTGTCAGCTACGCCCACGCTATGCCTGCAAACTTCTTAATCTCATCCGCCCCCCTAACATTCTGCCGCCTCCTGCTACGCTTGCTTTCTCTTGGAATCCACTCTGTTACCCTTAAGGACCAGCGGTTCTCTTGCCTTCACATTACATGTCCTGCCAAAACCTATTTCTTCCTCTTGATTTCCACAAGGATATCATTAACCCGTGTTTGTTCGCTTACCCATTCTGTCCGCTTCCTGCCTCTTACGTTGCAACTATCATTTTTCTTTCCATAGCTCGCTGCGTTGTCCTTGACTCTAGCTGAACCCTTTTCGATAGCCTCCACGTTTCTGCCCCAAAAGTGAGTGCTGGTAAGATACAGTTGTTGCACACTGTCTTGACGGATATTGGTAGCCTCCACCCCATTCTTATTCTTCTAGTTATTTCCCTCTCATGATCCGGTTCAGCTGTCACTACCTTTACAACGTCCAGGCTCTCGCTACCAATTGTGAACTGCTGTTCCCTTGCTGGACTGTTGAACATTACTTTTGTTTTCTGCATGTTAATTATAATACCCACCTTTTTTTTCTGCCTGTCTAACTCATTGATCACGCTTTATAGTTCATCTTCTATAAGCGAATCGCAGGTTATTTAGGTATTCTTCGTTAACTCCTATCCCCAACTGTTCCTAATTCACGCCTCGGAATACCTTCTGTAAAAAGGCGGTCAACACCATTGGTGAGATCGTGTCTCCCTGCCTGACGCCCTTCCTTAGTGGAATTTTTTCGCTGACTTTAAAGGAGTATTGTAGATATGCAGCTTCTATAGACATCTTCCAGTACTTTCACATAATGCTCTTCTACACCCCGGTTGCACAATTCCTGCATGGTTGCAGATGTTTCCATGGAGTCAAATGCTTTCTCGTAATCAATAAAGGCTATATATAGGGTGCGGTTATATTCTGCGCACTTCTCTCTCATCTGATTGATAGTCTGAATATGATCTATTGTGAAATATCTTTGACGAAAGCCTGCCTGATCCTTTGGTTGCTTGAAGTCCAAGGTTTCCCTCACTCTATTAGCGATTACGTTAGTAAATACTTTGTAGGCAGTGCACAGTATACTTATCGGCCTGTAGTTTTTCAAATCTTTGGCGTCTCCTTTCATATAAATTAAGATAATATTAGTGTTCTTTCAAGCTTCTGGTGCAGTCCAGGTCATAGGCCCAGGCTAGGCGTTGCATATAAAGAGTGGATAGTTTTTCTGGCACAATCTCCCCTCCGTCCTTAAACAGATCTGCTGTTTCCTGACGCTCACCAGTTGCTTTTCCCCTTTGCATTGCTCCTAAGGTTCTCTTTACTGCCTCTTTCTTTACTGGCGGGATGACGCATTGATGTTCGTCAGTGTCTCCCTTAATAACGTTCTGATTACATTGGCTACTGTTTAGATTAGTGTGGAAATCTTCGGCTACTTTATCTTTCATATCCATATTGCTTATGACGCTGCCATCTTTGTCTCTTAACGCATACATATGGTTTTTTACCTATGCCTAGTTTCCTCTTCACTGCTTTTCGGCTACCTCCGTTCTTTAAAGCATGCTCGATTCTCTCCATACTAAACTTCCTTATGTCGGCGAACTTGCGCTTACTCCCACACCTAGTTCTCGTCTATCCGCTAATCTGCGATAGCGTTGTGGCCTGTGAACTTAGCGTTGTGGCCTGTGAATAGGCACCTGTGATGTTATAAATTAAGCAAGCGGCTCAATTTTTTTTATTTTTAAGTAGCTTAATTCAATTTGTGCAATGAGCAATCTAGGTTATGATGCGATTCGCCGAACCCTCACAATGTTGTTTACACCGAAAAGAGGAGTGCTTTGGCAACCGGAAAGTGTGTGAGCAGGACAAGTCGGTGTGTCTGGCATTTCACAGGTTAACAAAAACTTTTGAGCAGTCAGTGGCGGAAGCAGAGTGATGGCAATTCCAGTATGTAAAAAAGGTATATGATTCAGGCAGTGTTTGATTTATCAACTCAAATCCAAAGTTTTACGTCTTTTCACTCTGAACATTAATGCGACAAGAACACATGCGACAATGGGCTCTATGCATTTTCCCTATGTCCACCTGATTAGCAAGTTTCCGTGTTAATGAAGCATAGAAGCATTGAAAAAGTTTTGTCCCCAGAAAAATTGCCCATAATTTGAGTCCACATTAACGAGGCCTGTACAAACGAGGCATGAGTATACATGAAATTATGGTTAATTTTTCAGTTTAGATGATGACAAAAGAATTATTATTTCGTTATTTAGATAATTAAGTGACTACATAAATACATATCTCTGAAACTACATGAAATATTATTAAAAGGATGTGCTGTATGGAACAGTAGTTTGTTGGTTGAAGAACAATGATTGGCATTAACTGACACCGCTTTTAAACAGCAGACTGCAAAATGAGCCCTCTGTAGTTGGTAAAATTACGTTAGGAACAAAAACGACGGGAAACAATGCCACTGCACAAAGTAGCAATTCTTGCTCTGTCGTCTTCGTCCCATCGCGTGCTTTCGACGTACCAACTTGCCACTAGTTCACCCGACAGTAAACTCGAATCACGCTCTGCGCAATTTACAGAAAGCAACAACAAAACAGGAAGCAAGGTGTATGAATATCAAGTGTATGCTGTGCATATAGTTTCCTGCCTCATCATAGCTTGGCCCCTGTACGTTTCTTACGCGTCATCATACAGCACTTTTGGCAATATTTGTGCCAGTGGCACATGCTGCAAGTAACCAAACGCATTTCTTACTCTTGCCTTGCTAGATTGTTTTGGCCCATTAAGTCATTTGAATGTCTTTTCTGAGTTCAGATTAAATCCCTTTTGTTCTGCGCACTTTGCTATTTTATTTCCTACTAGCCAAGTTCGCCGCTAACAGGCGAACAAATTACATGATATATAGCTCATTTCTACATCGTCCACATAAACAGTAGGATACAGATTAGGGTAGAACGTTCTTGAGTGAATTCATTTTGACGGCGAAAAGAGTGCAGCTAAGAACTGCGCCTTGAGGGACACTATTCTCTTGTGTACTATGCTTAGATAAGGAATTTCCTACCAGGACCTTGAACGTCCGTTAAGCCATAACTCTGAATGGTGTTCAGCATATTCCCCGAGACCCCAAAGACGAACAGATCACGGATGATACCATAGCACCATGTGGTATCGTATGCTTTTTCTAGATCAAAGAAAACAGATGAAAAGTGCTGTTAATGCACAAAAGCTTCCCTTATGTTAGATTCAGTGGGAACGAGCTGGTCAGTGGTTGACCAGCCAGCCCTAAATGAAGCATGGTATGGTGAAGAAGACCGCTGAATCCAAAAAATACACAAGGCAACAATTTATTTTTTCAGAGAGTTTACATAAACAGCTGGTTAGTGCGATTGGCCGCCGATAATCGCAGCGGAGTGTGACTTCTTAGAATTGTTTTAATACTGGCACAATAATCGCTTCTTTCGAGGTTTTGGGAAGATGTCCCGTAGTCCAAATATTATTAAACAGACACAAGACAGTTTCAAGAATTTCTTCATGCAGGTGCTGAAGCATTACATATGTGACCCTGTCATGGGGTGCTGCTGTTGAGCTACCACATGTGCCTAAGGCAACCGTAAACACTTGAAAATTTAATGGGCTGTTGTATCCTGTTATTGACGGTCTTTTCTGGTGAATAGGTTTCCGCTCCAAAGCTCGCTTATATCGCAAGGAGGAATCTGTATAAATCGCTTAGCTAATAGTGTATTCAAAGTGTTCTTTTCTGCATCTCCTTAGTGCTTCAATGTATCGTCAGCAGTGCTTACAAGAGGGATTGGATGTGCACTATATCCATTAAGTGCTTTTAGTATACTGTGCAATTTATGCGTATCTGTGTAAGAATTTACAGAGGAGGGAAACGACTGCCAACTTTCCCGTTTGGATGTATGTCTAGTACGCCTGCCATTTGTTTTAACTCGCTTAATGTTTATTAAGTTGTCAAAAGTAGGAAAATAGCGGAATTTTGACCATCAACTATTTTGGTCCTGACAATCTTCCTTGCACTGTGCGTTCCACTATGGTCCTAGTTTTTTTCCGCACTTTACCTGATGTCTGTGAAAAGGACATCTGTGCAGCATCTATAATGTGCAGTGTGATGAAGGACTGAGATTCATCTATACCTATGTTTGTAATTGATGAATAGGGCAACGCTGTGAGTTCCCAGAAATTCTTCCAATTAGCAATCTGTTCCTTAAACTTCCTAGGATTGATTGCTTTCGGGTTGATATCTTCTGTGTGTTTTAAAGGAATGGCAAAGTGGTCACTTCCATAGAGATAATCTATAATAGCCCACTCAGTAGCTGCCGAGAGTAATGCAGAGCCAATAGCAGTCTGTCACTGTGTGTGAGTTGTGTGCTACATTAAAGTATATTGGTTCTTTCATATTGATTACGCATAAGCCAGACGACAACAGGAATTTTTGGATTAGCGCTCCTCGAGAATCTGTTCCGATACGTCCCTGCAATGGGTGGCGTACGCTAAAATTGCAAACCAGCTGGAACGGCTCCGGGAGCTGGTCAGTAAGTTTTTCAATTTCGTCAGTTTGGACAGGCTATGATCTAGTGGGATGTATAGGGAACATGCGGTTACCGCTCAGCCAAAGATGAGGGCTCGTACTGCCTCTAAATCAGTAGCCAGTTCAAGACATTGAGATGGAATCGAATCCTGGACCCCAAAAGCAACACTACCTGATGAGTGGGCACTGCCTTGGGTGTCCTTCAGGTATACTAAATATTTTTAGAAAGTTTGTGTGTGCTGTATTTAAGTGCTATTCCTGCAAGAAAACTATGTTTGGTTGATATTGCGTGAGTGTTTCATATATGTCTTCTATATTCTTAAGTAGCCCTCGCCAGATCCAGTAGCTAATGCTCTCGACAGTCATACTTTTAGTGAGGAAGCGAAGATTAGTGGGAGTTATTTACACGTCGCCGTCTTTATCAGACGGCGTGACTGGCAGATGTCTTTTGGGTTTAAGGAGGTCTAAGAAACTCTGCCTTTCTTTGGGGGACTCCCCAGCGCCTCCGACGTTGAGAATCCCGGCGTCACCTCCATTGCGTCCGGTTGAGATGCGCAAGCAGATGTGAATTTGTCAAGAGGGAGGCACTCCCTCTCGTTTATCTGCGTTTTCAAAGAAGTCTGTGCCCCTCTGGGACATGAAAAGGTTGGCGCAGCCTGAGGCTGCTTGGGGTGGGGTGCTGAGATGGGCGCGCATCAGCGGTGCTCTATTGAATGCCCACCGTGATGAGACCGCCTCTGGCCCCCCGGCGTGCTGCGCTAGTGTAGAATCTTCCAGAGAGAAGAGCGAGCTTCTTCCGAGCTTCAGAAAGTGTTGTTTTCTGTTACCTTGATCTGAATTAATTTATTTTTGTTCTGGAATGCCTCACATGTTCGTGAGCACGCGGCGTGTGACCCGTGACAATTGGGACATTCTGCTTGAGCTGCAAAGCAGTTATCAGTTGGGTGCTCGTGGGCACCGCACATTGCACAAGTGAGTGTCCACTGCATGTTTCAGATCCGTGTCCATACATTTGGTAGTTGAAGGATCTTCTCGGGTTTGGGATATAGGGACTAACTTTACTGTGGAGGAATTCTGCTTTGAAAGCATCTGGTAGACGGGACGACTCAAATGTTAGGACGATAAGGGGTGTCACTACTTCTTCATGGTTTTTCCTTATGGTGAAGCGGCGAAGGGCAATGACACCTTGATCTCGGACGTCTTCCAGGTGATCAGACTGCTTCATGGATCTGACTGGCTTCTAATATGACACCTTGTACAGTGTTTAGATTCCGGTGGGGGTGATGGTCACCAGGAGATGAGCAAACTGCTCTTGCTTGACAAGGGTGTTAGGGTCATTTTTCTAGAACACTTCACATGAGTTTTTTTGCTTTGTGATTTTTTCCAATCATTTTGTCAAGTGTCCTAGCAATAACAAAAACAGACATTACAGCAACTGGCTAGTTGTCTACTAGAGATTGAATAACTAGGAAATCAGGAAAGCGGTCACAGTCATGTCGGGTATTTTTGAAGCTCTCTGCGGCGCGGTTGGTTTTCAAGGACCGATCAGGCTTTTTGAAAGAAGTACTCATGCAATATGGGTATGCTGACGGTTCCTAAAATGATGCCGGTGGTTCACTGTCTTGCTCTCAGGAAGATCCCGGAGCCCCCCGACTTGTAAACAGACGGCCGGAGCTTTACCATGGCCCTGACCGCCACCATTCATGGTTTCTACCCTTCAACTTAAAACCTAGCTACGGTGCTGATGAGAGCTTCAGTATCGGGGCTAAGGGTCCATGGTGGCGCCATGCATCACCTTGAGACTGAAGCCTTGCGGGGGCTTGCATAAGAGAATCACAAAGAAAAGTGAAATGTTCCACAAATTCGTCTGAAAACATGACGCTATTATGCTTGCCGAATACTAAAAAATATAAAAACAAACTCAATAAGGACTTCAAAGCGGCTAAAAAGAATTAACATACTCAAGAGTTTTCAGATTCAGATTCACTCAAGGATATTATTGCGTACAGTCGCTTATTTAACTAAGAAGGAAAAATCTAGGGACATAATTGAAATAACGACACCGAACGGTAAACTCAAGGACACTGAACTGCCTGACGCTATGAATATTGTGTAAAAATGGGCAATGGGAATTTTAATCTTAGTATTTTCCTGCGCACTGAGAGTATTTTCCAACCCAATCGTTCACATATTTCAAATCCTCTACATCTAAAATTATAATTTCCTATTACACTTACGGACATAAAGTATAATGTATCTGTGGGACATGATTACATAAGGGCACAACCACTCAAGTAACCGTCAGTATATATTTGTGAACTGCTGAGTTATATCATTAATCTCATGTTGGCGACCGGCATATTTCCAGAGGCGTTAAAAATAGCTAGAGTTACTCAGGTATGCAAAGGGGGGGATAGAAATGAAATGGTTCTTGTAAACCAGCGCAACAGCTCGAAGCCAAACAAGGAAGGGACAAAAAGGACGAGAAGTCTCTTCCTATTTTGGCTTCGAGCCGTTGCGCTGGTTTACAAGAACCATGTGTGACCAACATGCCCACCACTTTTCGTTGTACAGAAATGAAATGTCTAATTATCGACCTATATCTGTTTTTACAATTTTCTGTAAAATTTTTGAAGGTGCTAATAATCATAGATTGGTAGGTTTCTTTGAAAAATGCAACACTATTGACAGTTCCCAATACGGATTTATGAACAACAAGTCTGCAGAACAAGCTTTATTGGCAGTAGAGGAGAAAATTATTGAAAGTACAGAACAGCGAAGATATACGCTTGGACTCTTTCTATAGTTTAGTAAAGTCCTCAACTGTGTTCAAAATGAAGTTTTGTTGCAAGAATTAGAAACCTAAGGCATCCATGGCATTGCTTTAGAATTGCTGCGTATTTGTTGAAGTAGCAGAACTCAATACGTTCAGGTGAATAATGCGTATTCTACTGACAGTACTATCAGACAACGAGTACCTCGGGGTAAATATTAGGGACACTATTGTTCATCACTTTAATTAATGATATCTCCAAAATACAACAACCTCCACGTTTATTTATGTATGCGGTTGGCACAAATATTTTCTTTAGTGCCTGCTCCATGTTGGAGTCAGAGACAAGCGTATACTGTTACCTTAGGAAACTTCACATCTGACTACAAAATAGTAGCAACTTGAAACCTGATAAAAACTATCTTATCTCCAAACCCATAAATGTACCTATATTTCAGTCTGTCAATATAATATACGCCAATATAAGAACAAGTCGCGTTATTAATAAAAATTCTCTTGGCCTCTCACTCACTGCAAACCTCTCACAGGACCGTCATGTCTCCAAACTAACTATGTATTTATGTAAAACTGTTGGATGCCTAAGGTTGCATCATTAATACTTGTCTGGCTTAAACTTGCTATACATTGTGCTCTTTTCAATTGAAGGCTTTCTTGCTGCATTTTAATCTGGGGAACAACGACAAGAGGCACACTGAAAACTTCACTTGCTTCAAAAAAGAGCACTGCCGCCATTTGAACGATATTATGGAACACCAAAAATTTTTCCAACCCTACCACTTTTCAGAAAACATAGTCCGCTAAAAACTTGGTATGTTTACAACTTTCGCTTACTGCAGTATAAATACAAAAATCGATATATGACACCCTCAATGATTACACCGCAATGAGGTACCCCGATCGGAAAACGAAAAAACCTGTTCCAAGAACCCGTACAAACTACGGTAAACCGAGTTTGAGGTACCGCGTAGCCCCTCTGAATGTATTTAGTTTTCAAACTGAGTATAGCTTCTCTGTGAACTGTTCTAGAAAAAAAAATAAAATATATTTGGTTGATACTGACCCTAGTCTACCATGATCACTTATTAACATATTGTTGTACTTTGTCGCACATTTATCAGTATTCATTGCTGTCATTTTACCTTCTCTTTATATGTTCAGTTACTACTCTGGACGGTAGTTACAGCATTTCTTTAGTGTTTCCAGTACAATTGTTCCTCATAAGCTCTATATATATGCTCAATACTTGTATTGCTATACTTGCTTCCTGGCTCTTGTGTAAATGATCTCATTATCCCTTTTAAAATTCCTGCACTGTTGTGCAACCTTCCCCTCTTATGGGTATCGGAACCTCCTCAGGCCAACAGGCCTTTTGGTTGTCTCTTTCTGTTTTGGAAAAAAAAACACAGCATACTTCGACGCCTCGACATTTCCGGTTAAGACATGCTGAACTTTGTCATTTCCGGTTACATTACAATTTTATTACAAAAAAATGTTTTTGAGGAAAGGAAAGGGTGCAGTGGCTCTCACATTTCGACATCTCCGTAGACACCTCAACCGGGCCTTAAGGGAAAAGGTAGTTTCAGAAAGCCTGCAACTGAAGGTGCATATATGTGATCGGTCCGAACCTTTGTCGCAAGCTAGCCTCCAACTTAACTAAAACATGCAAACTATGTGCAAAGAGGAATGCTATGAGACCACCCGGAACGCTGCAAGACCAAAGGCTCAAAAATGTTTTGCGAATGTAGTCGGGAATACTACCGCAACATTGAGGTACACCAGTGTGCTATCACCGGGATTTCGCCTTTACCTTCATCAAATTTGAGCCTCATGGAGTCAATTAAACCTTACTGACGTTTTAGGTACGTAAGAGGTACCACTCCCTGTTGACAATTTGTGGACACGCTCTGCGGACAACTTCCGTTGAGGGATTTTCGTTCGCATGAACCATATACTCTTTTGAATCCCATAGTGTTACACTGAAGCTTCAGGACCAGTAAAAGTACTGAAAGACTCCTGCATTGCTTCTATATGTAGAAAATATTGCTACCTTACACGAGGACTTATGTGAAAGGCAGTTATTACCCACAAGGTTAAGTGACCACCTTTTTTCTTAAGAATATATTTAGACTGCGGATGACAATCATGATGGTAGCGCCGATGACAACAGTGGACGTAATCTTGCCGAATGGTAAGATAAGTAGCTGTCCCATTCCGTTCGCTTGTAGCCATGCTACAAACTTGAAAATGAAAATTGGTTTTTGGAGAAAGAAAATGGTGCATAATAGACTTCACGATTATGATTTCATACACAAAGTTTGAGCTAAAAACGGACAGCAGCGTTTAATACAGAATGCAATCAATAAATCAAACCATACTATTATATAGACCGCATTTCGATAGGTGCGAAATGTCAGTGCGCACGTGCAATAACATTTCAGCGCACGTAAAACAACCCCAGCATCCAGAAACTAATCCGCAGTCAGGAACCACGGCTTGACTCGTAGCCCACTGTGTTACGTCAGCACGCACAAATTAATTTACTATTGGATATTATCAATTTGAAAATGTACTGTTATGGTACCATGTACTAGAATACTATCGCTGCAGTAGAACGTCAAGTTGAGTGAGTTAGTCTACAGGCAGGTAAAGAAAATGTATTGTGTTGGGTTTTATGGCACATAGGCAACTGAGGCCATCATGCGCCAAGAACAAGGTATAGGAAAAGTCTTTTGTTGAATGTTACAGAAATATAAGAATCGTCCATGGTGTAGAAGCCCTCAAACCTTAATACTACCCAGTGAACACACAAAAGTTTAGAAATTGCTACTAGTGAAAGCTTTAAAGAGAGCTGGGTAACCTCAGCAGCTTTTCTTGGCTGCGCAAGGATATCGAGGCTCCCAACCAATCAAAATAAAAGCCTCAGCCTTCTTCTCAGGCATGAGAAAGTGGCTGGGGTGTACTAAAATCCAAACAAACTAGTGGGTAAAAAGTTTAGTCTCTTGAGAAATCCCGTTTCGTTAAGAAAGCTATAAACACACAAGATATCAACAATTGCACCACCTCATCAAAGCTGCGCGGGATGAAAAAGAATGTATTCATTATAAAACTGAGTAAAGAACTTTTTCCTTAGTTTTTCCAGTTTCGAACAAGAAGTCGAAATGTGGTTATTCGTAACCTCATGTCAGCATTTTTCACAAACAGGTTGATCTTGTTTTGTCAGCAGCAAATTGTGTGTGAGGTGCGTGTGTCCTATACGAGGACGGCCGATAAGCACTTCCTTGAAACGTTCCTGGTGGGTGCAGGACTTCCATTCACTTATAGCTGATTTTACATTGTGTAGTTTGTTTTTTTACTTTGATGTTCCACGCGGACAGCCATTTCTGTCTTATTTTACGATGAATTAAGTTAATGCAATCTTTAAACGGTATATTTACTTTCTTTACATGCTTATAACGAGCTTGAGCAGCACACAAGCCCGCACTTTCGTTGCCTTTATTTCCGGTATGGCTTGGTACCCAGCAGAGTTTTACATTTTGTCCTTTAGCTGTGGCTATTACTATGTTGTGTATGATATCACAAAGTATAGGAATGACTGCATTTCTGGAGTGTAGAGCTGTAAGTAAGCTTAGGGAGTCTGTGTAAATAATACTGTTTGCGAGGTTCTCTTTTACTATTTGTTCAATGGCTACAGACACAGCGTAACATTCGGCAGTGAAGATTGATGCACACGGTGGTAGCTTCACTATATGATTGCAATTCCCTTGTACGACTGCACTTCCAGCGTAAAAATCTGTTTTTGAGTCATCTGTATAAAAAGCAGTGCAAGTACTGTATTTTTCCTGGAGTGCAAAAATTCTTGTATTATATGCTGTGCTGGAGTTTGTTTTTTGCCGAAATGTGTAAGAGTGAAATCACAGATTTTCGGGAAATTGTACCATGGCGGCAGTGGATCTCGTATTCCAGCAATGCCAGGCAATGTGTTCAGTACGCCGAGATTTTCGCGCATCTCTTCAAAACGCAAGAGCAGCGGCCTGGTGCTTTGCGGTTTGTTGTGAAACAGTATTCTGGATGCGTACTTTCAGACTATTTCGTGACAGATGTGTTTAGGAAGCGAACATTTTTAGAATGTAGGCTCACGTGAGCATCGTTCTTCTGTCTGTAAGTGATGGTTCGTTCGTTTCTACATACAGACTGTCTATGGGCGACGTCCTGTATACACTAGTGGAAAGACGCCAGTCTAAATTATGTACTGGATCTAGCCTTTTATGGTACGATGGCCTCACTGATCCATACACTATACATCCGTAATTTATGGTGGAGCGGACTACGGAGCGGTAAATTTGTGAGACATGTCCTATCGGCTCCCCAGTGTTTTTTCGACAGCACTTTGAGTATGTTTAGGGGTCGAGAAGCTTTCTTTTTCAACGCATTTATGTGAGGTAGGAAAGTAAGCTTTCTGTAAAATGATATACGAAGATATTTATGCTCATTTTTCACTGATAACTCTATTTCGTTCAGGTGTATACGGTGGGATCTATATGTATGCCTCGTCTGAGTGAGAACAGAATTGCCACCGATTTCTGTGGGCAAAACCGTAAACTATTTCTGTCCGACCATGTTGCCAGTTTATTTATTGTAATTTGTATTTGTCTTTCACTTGTTGATACATTGGAGGATGTACAAGCTATTTGAAGGTCGTCCACATAGACCGAGTACATAACGAACCTTGGATTATTTTCTTAAGAGAGTTAATTTTCACAACGAAGAGAGTTGTGCTTAAAATACACCCATGAGGTACTCCTATTTCCTGAATGAAATTTCTCCAAAGGGTTCTACCCAGGCGGACATGAAATGAACGGATAGATAAGGAGCCTTTTAGGCAGTTCAACATTCTTCCTCGGATGCCAAGCTCGGTAAGGTCTTGAAGAATCCCGAACCACCAGGCCGTATCGTATGCCCTTTCTAAATCGAAAAATACAGCGAGACAGTGTTGCTTATGAATGAAAGCTCCCCGAACAGTATTTTCAAGACGAACTAGGCAATCTGTTGTGCAGCATCCCTTTCTGAAACCACTCTGATGGGCATCAAGAAGTTCACAGGTTTCAAGGAAAAGCGTTAATCTTATATTAAGGACACTTTCAAAAGATTTTGCGAGGCAACCAGTCAGAGCTATGGGTCTACAACTACTACACGAGGTTGGGGGTTTTTCAGGTTTAAGGAACGGTACTATAATAGCTTTTTCAAGGCTTCGGGTATTTTTCCCGAGATCTATACTTTGTTAAAGAATCTTAAAAGTGCTTCTACAGCAGGCTTGGAAAGATGGGCAAGCATTTCATAGTGTATTTGGTCGGGTCCTGGAGCAGTTTTCTTTCCGGCGGACAGTACAGTGTTGATTTCTTGAAGTGTAATAAGACTATTATATTTTTCATTAGTACCTTCACTTGCTAGGAGCCTTTTTTTCGAATATATTTTTGTATTTAAGAAATAACTGCGTGTAGTGTGCTGAACCGGAAACTACAGCGAAGTGCTCTCCCAATATGTCTGCCTGTTCCCTAAACTCGCTTTTGTACCAGGTGTTGTGAGAAGAGGAGTTTTGAAAGGTGAGTAGCGGCCATTTAATTTTCGAACTTGCTCCCACATTTTTTTTGTATGTGGTTGAGCTGTTTATAGAAGAGACATAAGTTTGTTATTAAGTTTTCTCGGCCGTGCGCCGGATACACCTCACATGTGCTCTCGCCTTTTTGAAAAAAAATAAGGTTCTCATGAGCTGGGTATCTCCAAAGGACTCCCCAAGCTTTATTCTGCAGTTTTTTTTTTGCCTTCTTGCATTCTCGTCTGTACCAAATTTTGTGGTTCTGGCGCACCACTCCTGTGGATTTTGGAATTGATACTTGCACAGCAGAAAGAATGCACGTTGTGAACATTTCATTTTTCTCATCTATGCTCTTTTCTAAAATTATGTCCTGTAAACTGGCTTTTTTTAAACAACGCCCACTCAGCTAAATGTAGTTTCCAACGCTGCGGGTTTGTTGGAATAACTGTTGACGAAGATGACAGACCTATTATAACAGGGAGATGATCGCTTCCATATAGATTGTCGAAAACACTCCAGTTAAAAACGCTAATAACAGACGGTGAACTAAAAGACAAATCTTAAACACACATTCTTCCCGAGGATGGGGAGCAGTATGTGGGTTTACGCGAGTTCAGCAAACAGACATTAGTGAATAGAATAAAATCCTCGATGAGCTGCCCTCTAGCGTCCGTTTTCTCGCTTCCCCAAAAACCAGAATGTGCATGAAAGTAACCAACTACCAGGTATGGCTCTAGTAGCTGCTTTAAAAGACCCTCTAAGTCAAGGAGTGTTATTTTCAGCTGTGGCTCAATATATACAGACCACACTGTAATCGTTTTATGTGCAAGCAGAGTGGCTGCTGCAGCCTCAAGTCTTGTTTTTAGTTTAAGCTCACTAGCCGGGACACCGTTAATCACTATAATTGCCACACCTCGACCGCCTGCTCGCCTGTTCACGTTCGCGTCGGAAAACAGTATAATTCCTAAGAAATTATTGTTTTGAGGCCCAAAGTTTGTCTCTTGTAGACATAACGCAACAGGAGCGTGTGCTCCTAGGATATCTTTTATGTCACTATAGTTATTCATAAGACCTCTACAGTTCCAATGCATTATGAAAGCCATCTTAATTTTGTTTTCCTATGTAGTTAAAAACTAGATTAAGTTATTTATGGCGCCTTGATTCCGGGCCTGCCTTTTTTTGACCGATCCAGAGAGCTCCGCCGACCACCCGACGTGGATGGCACGGGGCTGCCCTGGGTCGTGTCCATCGCCTCCGCAGAGGCGCTGGACAACCGTGCAGAAGGCACGTGGACGTGGACGTGGGAGCATGCTCGAGAACCCGTGGTGTCGCCACTCACCAAAACCTGCAAGCTGCAGACGCCCCCCTGCGGGGAAGGTAAAGAAAAGATCGGAGCAAGTGACCGACCATCGTAGCGGTGGAGCGGCAACGCTTGACGCTGCGGCTCATGAATGCCCCCTGATAACTAGAGTGCCAGTCCGTTCCTATTCCTCTCTCCGAAGGGAGAGCAGCACACATTAATCAGCCGCGAAGAATTATTTTTTCCTCTTTTTGGTGAAAGGCTTGCTTACGATAAAAAAGTAATAAAAACGAAAGTATCGGTGATCACGACGATAGCACTAAAGAGAAAAGTAATGTTTTGAGCCCAGTGTAAGATATTTAGATGAGGGCACAACAGAAAAAACGCACTGGACGCCAGGGGCCATATAAATTACCGCTGAAGCACCTCCAAGCCGGGCCTGTAAAAGCAGTGTAACTCCACCGTCACAAAAACATGCAAGTATTATCTCGTTTCATTAAAACAGAAGGCAATCTCGCAGAGCTTGTCGTTTCACCAGCATGCGACCGTTCACAGCAATCGCGCCGTACACGTGTGCTCCGGGCTTAGACAAGGTGACGGTGGTACTCCTTGCGAACCTGGGTACGACAGTACTTGAACAACTCACGCACTACTACAACGAATTTTAGCGAACAGGCAGCATTCCACGACCTTGGTAGATGGCTAATGTGAATTTCATTCCTAAACCAGGCAAAAAGGTTTGCATAGCGAACCTACGCCCAATATCACTGACATCGTGCGCAGGAAAACTCATGGAAAAGGTGGTGACAACCACCTATCAAACTGTCTTGAAGACAACGAGCTCCTACCACACACTATGTTCGGTTTTGGGGCTCATCTACCAACGCTGTACATCCTCCTCCAACTGAAGAAATAAGTTGCTGATCCAGCAAAGAAAAATAGCAACAGAACTGTTCTATCATTAGATCTGATGGGAGCATTTGATAACATGAAGCACTCCCCAATACTTGACAATCTTCAAGCATTTCACTACTGTACATGAACATATGCTTATACCCGCAGCTTCCTTACTGAACGGTAGGCAGAGATCAACATCGGCACGCAATACACTCATAAAGATAAATTGAGAACAACGGGTACCCCCCCCCCCCCCCCTCCTAACTAAATCAGATTCCGGGCATCAATCATGCGTTGTATATTAGAATATGAAGCACGACTGGTAGTATGGGCACAATGGAAGGGTCTCTCTAGGAAGCGGCAACGACTGTTCGAACTTATGCACAAGGCTGTGGACTGACATGTCGCCCTGAAATATCAGAGCTTCTTATCATTCGACAGCGCAGGAACAAAGACACCATAGAAATCCGGATCAACAACACCGCAATACATGAGGTGGAAACATTCAAAATTCTCGGCCTTCACATCAACAACCGGGGCAATATTTCACGCACACTACACAAGCTCCGTAACGGGGGTGAACAAGTTGCCCGAATCACAGCCAGCAAACACGGTATGAAGGAAAATGATACCACTCGCCTTATACAGGCATTTTTTACCAGCTGTATCGTAATGTGGCACAATACCTTCGCCTCAAGAAACCTGATATAAAGCATCTTGACACCACAAATAGAGTGACGTATATGATGATGGTGGTGGGTTTTAATGGGTTTTAAACCATTCTTTCCTGGACGAAGCACCAGATGCTTCGCATTAGAAAGAAAGCTCAGCCGTCGTCTCAAGAGAGAGAAATGGACTGAGGCCCAGGTCGGTTGGAGATTTCACGGGAAAAGCCTGCTTCTGAAAAAAATTTAAGACCTCTTTCTAAGGGAAACATGGATGTCGCCGAGAAAGATGAATGGGTGTGCGGGTATTTGATTCATGTAAAACTCAGGGAAATGACGTCTCCTTTCTGGTTCAAAGCTCAAAGCGACATACTAGTAAGACATGGATAACTATAAGCCGGTCCCCGAATCTCAAGCAATGCGGTGCAGAAGCGTTGTTTAAAATATATTAGTGTGTTGTGTATGTGTGTCCAATTCTCAGCCTGCACAGAGCTACTTCTTTAAATCTTTCTCGCTTTTCTGTACTATGCATTCCTATCTTTGGCTTTATTGCGTGCATTTTATTTTCGATGTCTGTGTCGCACTCTTCTTGCCTTTGTTCGAATCATGTTCCTGATCTGTGGTTTGAGGTCCTGGTAGGATATTTTCTCATTATCTGTAGTGTTTTAGAGAGCTGCTGGCACAGCGAGTCTGTCAGCTTCCTCATTGCCTGGTATGCAACGGTGACCGGGCACCCAACACAGTGTAATTTTAAGCTTCGATTTCCGAGCAAACATGAGCTTGTTGAACAGGGAATTTGAGACTGGATTCCTGTGCCGCTTCCAAGAGCATATGGAAGCTAAAACACTTAGGGAGTCTGTGTAAATGATTAGTGTACATATTTTCTTTTCTATGATGGGTCTCACAGCTAACAGGATGCGATAGCATTCACCAGTAAATATATCATATTAAGAGCGAGGCCCCGTACACCATACATTTTCCACTTTTTCAGGAGTAAGTCCCGATTAAAAGAATCAAAGGAGTTACTGAAATCATCAAATCTTCCTAAAGCAGTTTTTTTTCAAAGTTCTGTAGGATAAGTTCTTTTTGGTTCAGCAGAGCAAATTCGGTGAAGCGATTTTTTCGAAATCCTAATGGCGAGTCATGTATGAAATTATGCTTATCTGTAAATAATACCAAACGATCAAGGTGAACACTCTCTAAAACCTCTGAGAAGATAGGCAGTATTGAAATGGGCCGGTAATTGTCTAGGTTGTTCTTGTCTCCTTTCTGATAAAGTATGCTGACTTTAGAAATCTGCACCTCACAAGGAAAGATACCGGCATTGAAACACAGATTAAAGATGTAAGTTAAAGGACAGGCAATGATATCGGCTACATATTTCACTGGGCGAACTTTAATATCGAAAAAGTCACAAATAGTACCGTTTCTTAATTTCACAATTACTGCTTGAATCTATGATTCCGTAAGAGGACTCAGGAAAACCGATTTCGAACACTTTTGCATCGCATAGTGTATAGTGTCATCAACGACCGCTGAAAAAGTCAGATTAACGAAGGAATCACTGAAAGTATTTGCCAGTTCTCTTCCAGTTATAGTTTTTCCACCAATATGTAGTTCATGTGACTGAAGTTTGGGAGCTACCGGTTCCAAACAGCGCGTTTATCCTTTTCCGTGTTGTTGCTGTGTCCGAAGGTGTCATAAAGTCCCTATTGAAGTGATCTATTCTTGCGTTTTAATTTGCTTGTCAAGACGACTACGGTACCTTTTAAATTCTTTTAGTTGCTCAGGATCACAATGAGTAAGAAATGAAAGTTGAAGGAACTATCTCAGTTCTCGATCGACACCTGAACCGGCCATGAGGCTAGAAAACAATGAAGGCGGCAGTGAAAGAAGTATGAAAGAAAGAGGTGGTATAATAGAGGGCTCTGTATTAATTTAGACCCACTTTCAGGTTCTTTCTCGTGCACTGACACCGCACAGCACGCGGGAGCCTTTCGCGTTTCGCTGCCATAGAAACGCGGCCGCCGTGGTCGTTATTGGTATCGTGTTCTCGAGCTCAGCAGCCGAGCGCCACCACGCCGTTTTACGGCATAGCACAGATAATTTATTGCAGTGTTCGCGTCTATACTACAGCGCCTTGGTTTTCGCAGGTCGCAGTACCCGCAGTCATCGCAGAACCAGCGCGTGACCTGAGGCCTTTTAATCACTGACGCTTATTGCAACTTAGTTCTATCTTTCTCTCAGGGTGTGTTTGATGACGCTAATGCCATGACGCGGGAGCTCCTAGTCGCTTGTAAATTTTTAAATGTAAGGGGCTTTACGCTAAGATGAAAAAAAGGGTCACAAAAGTAACGTTGAATAAAATAACTAAAATGCGCATTGCAAAACACAAGGAAATTCAAAATTGTCAAGTTGCTCGTAAGGCAGCTTTTTTTTCAAGCCTCTATGTTCGTTAGTAAAGTAAATGATATGCAGTGCTGTGGAACTTTTGCATTCAAAATATGTAAGCAAGAAAGTTGCGAAACAGGAAAACAAGCCGCGGACCGAACCACCAAGGAGGAGCTGAGGAACAGGAACAAAATAAGCAGTAAAGCATTCATAAAAGCGCTGATCTTCGCCCAGGTTCGTTTCTACAGGTCTGAGCTTACGCAGCGTTCTATTGTTTGTTGTTGCTCAAGAGCAGTCAGTTTCTCTGAAACTTCGCTGCAGCAGCAAAAAGAGCATTTTTACACACTGCCCATTGTTCGCTATAGAAGCAGCAGAGGTAGGCGCTCTTTGCCTCGTCTTGGGTGAAAGGGTTGAATAGAAACAACGTACAAAGGCTCTTTCAAAGCACTTGAACACTGCCACGTCTAGAGTACTAAACGTCACTTGCCTGCGATTCCCAATGACGGTTGGAGTTACGTAGACTACTGACGTTGGAAAGGAGTTACAAAGCGGGCTCATCGTGCCGACAACACCAGAAGGAAAACAGCATTTGTGGATCTCCTTTGCTTTTTCTCTCAGGTGAGATATATTACTTGTTTAGTAAAGAAATTAAGTTTAGTTTTGTGCCCCCTTGCTCTGAGGAGTCACTTTTTGTGGATGCATATGTACTTCCCTAAATGAACAGGATCAATCATAATATTGTGAAAAAAATAAAAGGTATATTGAAGACCGACAACTTAGTCGCGTTTTTAGACGAAAGGTGGGCCGCAAACCCTAAGTCAATATACATAAACAATAGAAGCGAACGCTTAAGGAATGTTGAAATATACAAAAGTGCTCAAGTGGCCGTTCTGACAGTGCAAAATGTGGATGCAAGAGAGCACAAGGGGCCTGCAGATTTTAGTTGCGAACTGCAACGAACCTTGAAGATTCGAACCTTGATTATTTCGAGAGGGCTGTGACTTAATAATAAAGGGAATTGAAAGATGCCACAAATTTTTGCCAGCAGAGTGTCGCCTTTTGATAGTTCCTTAATTAAGGCGGTCAATGGCCTCTGACACCATGCACTAGTCCACTAGTCTGTGTATACCGTCGTGAAAACCTGATGACGCCGGTTGAGGGCGATACCTGCGCACTGCTACGCTCTTCTTCGGAAACGACGCGCATGTCCTTGACACTTTGCTTCATCTCATGAAACAGCCAGGAGTTAGAACGCACACATTTCAGTCTGAAATGCGAGTAAGGTAAGACATACGCCAGTATTCTTTTACTACAATATGCAAATCAGAGTTCTATGTGATTCATCATCATCATCATCATCATCATCAGCCTTACTACACCCACTGCAGGGCAAAGGCCTCTCCCATGTCTCTCCAATTAACCCTATCCTTTGCCAGCTGCATCCACCCTTTGCCTGCAAACTTCTTAATCTCATCCGCCCACCTAACCTTCTGCCGCCCCCTGCTACGCTTACTTTCTCTTGGAACCCACTCCGTTACCCTTAAAGCGATGGCGTAGAGGTAGAACATCCGCCTCGCGTGCAAGAGGGCCGGGGTTCCAATCCTGGTGCCGCGCAATTCTCCACCGGGTTTAAAAAAAAAAAATCCGCGTGTCGATGGAATTGCATAACCAGGCCTGTAGTGCGGCCTTATCTCAGTGACCAGAACCGACAACGCACTCTCTCACCAGAGCAGGATTTGGCCACCCTAATGTAGTACTTGGCCACAACCTTCTATGACCTTCTATGTAATTATGTCCGGTCATTGTGACTTTCACAACGCACTCTAATAACTGCAGATGTGCGGCATCATCTTAGGAGATAAAGGTATTAACTAACCTAATACCTTCACTATTTAATGTCATTCAGTGCACACGTACGCTCCAAAGGCATCGCTGCGATAAATCTCGGCGTAATTCTAGGAACTAAAAAAATTTCAAGTCCATGATTTCAGCGACCACTGTAAATGTGCGGCTGTCACTGGTATTAAAAAATTTGCCGAAGATTACGCTTCTCGTAATGTTGTTCCCGAGTGCAGATGCTGCCGTACTTGAACCATAGGCGACCGCATATGCAACTCGCAAGCAGTGCCGAATGGAAACGGTTGTGGGCTTGGACAGCGCGCACAGCGAGCACGAAATTTCAGCATGCGGGAGGCTGCGCTGAGAACGGGAGTAGTAGGCGCCGCAGCTCGCGTCAAGCAGCGTCTCCCTGCCCATGATTTCTTGAGTGGGCTCTAGCCATCTCGAACTGCCTGTCCTCGCGCCCCGCTTAACTAAGGTCGCGGGGAGGGCAGAACCAGGGCCGTGAGATGGGACACCCTTGTGGGAGCTCGCGGCTTCCAGCGTGTTCTAGAACTCTATGTTCCTTTTTTTTTCTTCGGCGTTCGCGCCGCAAGCACCCAGCGTTCTCGGGCGAAGGGACGGCGGCGTACGCAACTCTGGCGTCTTAACGCTAACCCCGTCTATCATCCTTCGTTGCGCTCCTCGTTCGTTCGGTTACGTCGAAGGATAACGTGGACGCCGCGCAAAGCGGGAACGGGTGTTTAAGAGCTGCGCTCTAAAAGTAACATGCGTGTGCATTCAAATGAGAGCGCGACAAGATAAGAGCGAGAGAGTAAGCGGTCATAAGGTCCCGGCCATGGAGCACCAGGACACCCTAGTCATCAAGATTGTCTGAAGTTGTGTACTTCAGCGAATTAAAGTTGTTGCGTGTGATCAAAGGTTCATACATTTACCTATCATTTACTGTTATTTTCCTTTGGTTCACGTGGCAGTGAAGCAATACGCTAGCGGGCGAAGACGACCGGGATAATTTACTTTCATAGTTCCGTATTGCACCACTGTCTACTCTCTTGAGTTCAAAGTGTCATGAAGACAATGCTGTGCTGAAAACTGCACAACCTTTTTTCTTTTCGTATTTTAAAAGTCATAACAATCATCCTGTTTCGTTTGCACATTCAAGAACTTCATATTTCAGATAAACTATAACAAGCACTGTTCAAGAACCGGCACCATGATCTGCAAATTCCTCTTCCTTGGCCTTCTTTGGAAATACCTTTGCACAACTAAAGACCGAATGAAATATGGTTCCTATTTTGATATCGTCGATCTTATATGAAGTAAAAACTTTCCCGCTAACATGAAAACCTTGATGAAAAGGCAACTAAGTTCAATTTCAAATATTAACACGCGAGAAACGTACAAGACTTTGATGAATGTACTACAGGAAGAGGCCCGAAAGTGACATACCGCAGTGGGTCCTCTTATGAGATGTTATGTGCAATAAAATAAACTAACGAATTTTAAAAGAAAACAACTACAGAAAATAAATTACATTGCATTGAAAAACATAAATATAAAAACAAAGGCATTTAACATAAGTCGTCCTCTTGTTGATGGCATTAACAATAGAAAAAGGCGACAGCATAACATATGTAATCAATCCCAAGGAAAGATTACTAAAATTGTTCTCCCATGGGAACAAAGTAGAAGAATAATTCATGCAGTAAAAAATTCTTACAAAATGGAAACACGTAACGACCGCTTAAATGACGAAAGGGGTAGCGTAGACTGAACACTGCAAGGTACGTTGTTCCAGGCGCTAACTGCACAGGATCCAACCATCTGCTGACCATATTTAGTGCTTACTTTAGGTATCGGAAAGTTCGTTTGATTGTTGAAAGCTAGTGTTCCCAATTATATAAAGGAAGTTACTACTAAATACTAGGTGAACTGGAATGATTACCGGGATATATTTTATTAGTTCACAAGAATATGAAGTACTTTTAAAAAAGGGAGAACATAAGCGTAATACGTTCCACATTCAATAAAACGCATAGCTCGATTTCGCATGCTTATAATTTGAAATAAATAAATTTGGTAACCAAATCCATAGGAAGTAATGCAATCATTTAGATTACTCTAAATGGAGGCGTAGTAAAGTGTGATTAGCGTGCGTGTGGTAAAGTACTTCGTGACTTCAGGATAAATATGTCAAACGAAGTATTTTGTTCAGAACGATTATCAAAAATGTCAGCACTTTGCTTCCAGTTAATAGATGCCTGCAATAAGCAATAGAAAGAATACAATTTCAATCTCTGCAGTCATTGTTCTACAAAATGTTGAAATGAGTTGGAAAGTTACGGAGTTTTTTACCTCGCGTATATTGCTAAAACTCTGTTATCGTGTGACGCTGTGAATAGCTGTGCAGCCCTTGGTACATAGCGTTTTTCAGCTGGGCAGCAAGCCTGCTACATCTCCTCTTAATCCCGTCTCAATTCAGAACAAGATCATTCCAGTTACGTGAGCTGAAATCTGGGGACTCCGTTTTGCTTTAATCTAGATAAGCAGGATAGAAAGTCACTAATGCGGTGTTTCATTTTGTTCTATATATTTATACATTTGTATCCTTTAAACAGAAGAGTCGTAACATGAGCTCTTAAAAATTTTGGGCGAGTGCAACATCCTTCTCACTGCCGCGTGCCACGTACACACATCGGTTCAAAAAGAAGGTAGCAGCGAAGTTAAAAAAAGAAAAACTCCGCCGGGAGACGGGGTCAGTGAAGTCAGAGAGAGCGGTGGACACTCCAGAGGGAAGACTCTTCCTCCCTCTGCGATATGTTTGCCGGTCTCTCTCGCTATTTCTTTGCTTAGCGAACAAGGTGGCGGCCCTCTGAATAAAATAATGTTCAGACGAACCATTTTAAGCTACTGATATATAAAAACCACCGTTTTTAATGGCCATGCAAAGTATTTCTTAAGAGCCCTCGAATGGCAAGACGACTTGAGACACCTTATAAATTTGCTTTGCGGCGCATTAACACATATGTAGCTATTGCTATGTCTCGAGCTCATATAAGCACGCTTGAGAAATGCGCAGCAAAGTCGTGCTTAAGTTGCTGTATCGTATCTGCACGGCAGATGGTATCGCGTAGTGTACGAAGCAAGGGCGACTCGCATTCCAATTCCCGTCCTCAACGGAACTCCTGTTTAGAGGGCAGCGACTTTAATTTGGCCAGTTCGTTCCTGTTAAAGTGCTCCTTAGTACAAGGCGAACCTGTCGCTGCGGCGGTTCGGCTGCCATGGGAAAAACGAGAAGTTCACGCTCCTATTAAGCTGGCGTTTTGCTAAGAATGTGGACTCGGCGCAAGGAACGCCAATACTTAAAAATAATGCATTGGATATTTGAAAATGCACCTTAGACCAATAATTAACCAAGTCGAAAATATTTAAAAGGCCGGAAATAAAAAGAAGTGAATTAAATATCTGAAGTGCGCGGTCACGCACGTCTTCCCTTTTGTGGAAATCAGTGACCTTCAACGAATATTCCGGACACCGCATGGAGGCAGAAGGCTGTAGCATTCAATCTTTTGTAATTTACTTACATATAATGACCGATAGAATTTAATTTCTCAGACGAATCTTCTCATTTGCAGTTCAAGAACTGCATCATAATCGTCTGGTTGTTCCGTTTTTCCTGCGTTAAGTGCTGTTATGCTGTTGGCGCCACATCTCATTGCGCCAGTTACAACTATGCGGGGAAGCCATACTCCCGGCGAGGCAGCAGCTAAAGTCAAGTAAACACTTGGGCCGTGCCCTAAATGCTAGTTCAAATCTGCAGGTACTGTAATGAGGTGAAAAATACCCTCGCATTCTCTCAATGAAGCTACTTAGGTAACTGAGGCTTAGCATGCTCCTGAAATTCTAAGTATCATCTCGCTATATCTGCCACCTGTCACCTAAAGCTTACTACACGAGTTCAAATAATCTTTGCGAGAGTACTTCTGATCAGCATCTTCGTGCTTATGTCATGAAATTTTTTTTTCAACCGTGAGTTTACAATAGCATAGTCGTCCCGCTTACATAAGCTTACTCTCCGCTAACACTAGCAACAAAAACTAATATGCGCAATACCGTCTATCATTGTGAAGGAGTAGAGGCCGATTCCTTAGCGTAACCAATACAGTGCAGTATTCCGGCTACAGCAATAAATATCAGTATTATGCTACGTAGCGCTTGTTGGCAAAGCTTACAGATTCATTTTTAGACGCGAAATAAAAATTTCCCATAAAGACGGGCGTTTTGTAAGGCGAGGCCAGATCCTTAGAAAATACATGCATCATACAGAATAGAAATCGAGGTAATAGCGGTTTTCTTGCGTGTTTACTGATAAAATCCCCTAATAAGGAAAACCAGGTCTTCAATCATAGGGTACAGCGAGCGAGAACCTTATTAAACACACTTTCAGGTTGGAACCATTAGCAACGAACATTTAGAAATGTTACGAAAAGCCGCCTTTCTCATCTCCGACAACGTTAGATGAGTTCTTGAATGCCTATAACTCAGGATCATTTTTGGCACACAATGCGCGTGTTAGCGTGTTAGGTTGCCAGATGGGTAAGTCGTCAGTAACGGAACAGTGGTTAACTCAAGGGACCCGTGTGTCCAGTACATTTGTGTTAACCAAACAGTCATCACGAAAAGGTGAGCGAAACGTATAGAGAAGATGACAGCACGCGGCACTGGCCGCACACCGTATGATTTTCATCTTTCAATGGCTGAGAACCCAAAAAGCGGCTAATCATAGACCGAATTCACCGAAAGGCACCGCATGCAAAAAGTCAATCCACAAGAGAGGCGTAGAGAGCTCCAAAGAAAAAAAATGTACAAAACTCATCTATCACAAGCGTACGCATCACTGGGCAAAGCGAAAATGCTGTATCGATGAAACTGAAACAAGAGCACACCTATTTTCAATCAGTTGCAGGGAAGGGTACAACCCCTGAAAGTGGAACGACACAAAAACTCCGCCACACTTCGGGGGCTCTCAATACCACTGTAATTTCAAAGGATGCAAGAGATAAGAAAAGTGGGAGAAATATAAAACGACATTTTTTTCACGCGAAAGAACGGAACAAAGGTGTACGCAGACGGGTAAGACAGCTTATGTGTGAGGAGGCGTAAGCCCGCCCGCTCACTTCATGGAAGCAGTCGCCGAGCGCAGTGGCGTGACGTAACCCGATGCCACGCAGCTGGAAATTCTACCTCTGCATGGCTCTACGGAGCCGCCGCTGCACTCCTGATTTTCACGCTAACTTCGTGAAGGCAGTGGCCGTCGTACCGCCCCCCCCCCCCCCCCTCCTTCACCAGCTGCCTCATCAGGTTACATTCGGAAGCGCCGACCGTGAGCCACGAAAACCAGTGAACAGTCTTAAGTAGTAAGTTGGTCATCTAATATTTAATAAGTAACATTTAACTACTAGAGTTAGGCGCCTAGCCACAATTGGACATTTGCAATGCGTCTATCCATCAGTTGGTCTTTCAGCACGCGCTGGATGTAGTGACATCTCGCCTCCTACCTCTGGGTCTAACACTCTCTCCTACTAAATCATGTTGCATTCGCACTGGAAATAAAGCCGGCTAACGGAAAGCCCCCCGCCCCCTTTAAATTTTACGATACATAATTCTCCGATTCCTCAGGTAGAAACTGTTCGCATTCTTGGTCTTCTCCTCCATACATCTGGGACTGGCACCGCGTGGCTGACAGCCACCCGTAGATCGGCTCACGCTACTCTAGGTCTGATTCGTCGCATAGCTATGCGCTCTGGTGGCGCACGTGCTCATACGGCCCGCCAGCTTGTGCGCTCTATCCTTCAGCCACGGATAGTATATCAGGCACAATTTCAACGTCTCACCCGCAGACTCCCTTGAAGCTATCAATCGTGAGTCTATGCGCGTCATAACATATCTGCCTCGTTTAGCACCCATACCTGTGCTACAGGAGTTCGCCCAACTTAATACACTCAGTGAACTCATCGACCAATAGGTAGCAAATAGAGCTCGAAAACAGTCTCTCCAACTTCATCGTTTAAAGACACTTCCACCGTGGTCATATTGCCAGCTCACTGATAATCCCCACTGTTTCCCCGTCGGTATCAGCAGCGTATCTGCCTGAAGGGTGCATATTATACACGGATGCATCCCATACTGCAGAGAGGGGAGTTACTGCTGTGTATAGTCCATCTCAACCGCATCTCAACTCTCGCGCGACGTATACCACGGACACGTGCACTCCCCTGGCATTGGAACTTCAAGCCAGTTATAATGCCATTGCTTCCCTTCCGCTCGTTCCAACATTCAATACAGTTCATATTTACACCGACTCCCGCGCCGCCCTTAAACAACTTAAGACTGTTCGACGCACATTCCAGATTTCACAATCAATTCATGTGCTCTGCGCGAAGTATCCATGTCATGTGCGCAAACACTGGATTCGCAGCCATGCTCAAAATTGACATAACATTCAAGCGGATGCAATGACTCATCTTCACACATCAGACGACCCGCCAACTTCCCCTCTCCCCCCAGATCCGTTCCAGTCCCATGTTTACGATTCCGAAGTTCTGCGCCAGCGAACACGCGCTCTAACTCCTCCGTGTTCGCACCCTCTCCCCCATGGTCTTACTCCGCAGGAGGAGGTATCCGTGCGCCGGATTCGGGCAGAGGCGGCTCTGACACCATCTGTCCGTCATCGGTGGCGTGCAAAAGACATGCCAGCAACTGACAGGTGTCCTCACTGTGGCGCTGCACCGGACATTTGTGATGTGCGGCACTTGTTGTGGACGTGCCCAGCGACGTATACTATTAGAAAACGGCTCCTCCATGGGAGGTGGGCCTGCGGTAGAACCGCGAACGTGACTATGTAAAGTGGACCGCTGCGACTACCTATGCGCAACGGGTCTTCACTCCCTCTATCGCCCGCATTCCTTCCCTTTTTCTCAACTTATGCATCATGGCACACTTTTCGAAGAGAGATTTGTAGCCTGTCATTATCAATAGCCGAATTAGTTTTTACAACTCCGAAAATGCGACTCCTTTCACTGCTTTGGCCCCAAAAAGTCTGGCTCTATCGTGCGAAAATACATGCGCTTTCGAAATCATGCAGGAAAGGCAACCCATCCAGTGCACGTAACAAGTCGAAAAGCCCATACTTTGTCGAGCTGCAGTACCAAGGGTAATCGCGTTTTTGAGATTCTAAAAACTGATACGTCTATTACTAATGACCGGCTGCAAGTCTCCTCATGCGACTAGGTGCCTACTTCTACTAGAAAAGAAGGTGATTATAAATATTAGATACCCAGCTTACTACTTACGACGAGTCACCAGTTTTCTCGTGCCCGCCAACACTTATAATACCATACCGAAAAATCCATATTTTTATCCCCAAAAACTCTATTTTTGAGAGTGTTCACTGGAACATCCGGTATACTTTGATCCACCAAGGCAATGGAATATCATAATGGCATCTACCGGAATCTACCGTGCCGCTGCGCCCTGGGTGTAAGGACTGGCCAAGGTGGATGTACACTGGTAGTGAAGGCTCCATAGACGCCCATTGGTCCAAAAAATGGCGGCTCGTGGGCACTCCAGCGCCCCCTGGATTTTGGGGGGCAAACTACGCAAACGTGACGTAGAATGACGTCACGCATACGTATGCTTTGGCGCGAATTATAAAGCGGTCTTTCTGTAGAATCCGCGTTTTCGAGCCCGTACCTCTCGAAGGTTGCTGCCTTTCAGCGCGCCCCAACCTTTGCCAGTCAAATGTGCTCGCCTTGTGTGCTCGAGTTCCTGCTAGTTATGGCCTTGTTAATGTGCAATTGGGAACGCAATGAAAGTGACTGGTAAAGGAGGGGCAGCATAGAAAGGCAGCAACACTTCCAGACACTGGCGTGGCCGGGTTAGCCGGGTATCGAAACAAGGCCTGCAAAGACGCGCTGTAATGCACCGCACACTCATGAATAGGGGGCAGGTCAAGAGTGTTGCAAAAATACAAAATTTGCCAGGTTTTAATAAAATGACTTACCTCTTTCATAAAACAAAGTGCTAATATATTTTTTCTTTTCTATTGGCAGATAACATTCCAATTTTGTAGCTTTATCATTTCTTTATATGAGTGTTTTGCCCCCCATCCTCTGGTTGTGCTGCAGTCGCGCTAAACCACTTTTCGGCCCAGCCTTCGCCACCACTTTAAATCCGCCTTGGACTGGCTTCTGCGCATCCTATGCGGCGCCACCGACGACTGGATACAGCTTAAAAGGAGCAGCTGGACACACGACGGTTTCTTGGCAGCGGTGGCAGCGCATCGTTCACAGCCTGATGCCTTATCTGTCACATTTTGCAGGTTGGTTTACAAAATCTCTCCTTCTGTTAGTACAGGATTGTTGCATGTTCTGTCTGCTGCCACTGCTGCCAGTATTGCGTTACATTGTGTGTGCTTGTTGGTTGTGCTAAAGGGGCCATGTCGCAGAAGATAAGTGACCTGCGTGATGAACTCCGCCTTGAAATTAAAGCTGCGCGAGAAGCGGTAGACCGCGACTTGCGTGCAGAAATTAGAGCGCTTCGGAACGAACTCTCCGAACATACTCGGAGCTTGGAATACATGAACGGCGTCTTTGAAGAAATGCGGGAAAACTATAATGCTGCCAAGGTAGAGAATTCTGCCCTGAAAGAAGAGAACATTGCATTGCATGCTGCACTACAGGCCACCCAAACTCGCCTCGCTGATGCTGAGTCCCGCCTAGTGTTCTCAGAGCAGTACTCACGCAGCAAAAACATTGAAATCAAAGGAATAGAGGAAAGCCCCGATGAAGACATCACTGACATTGTATGCAAACTTGGAGTGCTCACTGGTGTGCCCGTTAATGCTGAGGACGTAGAGGCGTGTCGTCGTGTTCCCTCGAAATCTAAACCAACTAACATAATTGTACAATTCACTAGGCGTCAGAAAAGGGAAACACTAGTTGAAAAGGCAAGGAAACGCCGACTCAGCAGCAAAGACTTCGGAAACGCATCAACATCGCCGGTCTTCGTTAATGATCACCTTTGTCCCTTTCTTCGGCGCCTTCTGAGCTTGGCCGTAGCTAAGAAAAAGGCAGCCGGATGGAAGTATGTCTGGAGCAGTGGAGGAAATATATATGCCAGGCAGTCTGACGGCTCGGAATTGATTGTTATCAAGAACGACAATGACCTAAACAGGATTCAGTAGAGACACACAGATAGCCTGCACGTGCGTAGAACAGACTGCTTGAAAAAAAATAAGTATGGGTCACCGCTTGTCCTCTGAACTAGAAAACAGCTGCAGAATTACTAAGGGCGCTGCTCAGCGCGCATTCAGAATGAGACTACTGAAAAGCAAATACCTTAAAAACGTGCCTTGGCCGATTATCAATGCAAATGATAGCGAAGGCAGGCGCCCTATTCCTATGCTTCGACCGAAACTGATAAACGTAAACACAGGTGCGTGCTTTTGGGTGGCTCTAGATGACTACATGGATCAACAAACGCCTTACATCAAAGAACCTCCAGACACACGATGTAACACCCGATTGCATTCCCTTGCTTTTCATTGTCTTCATCATGGCTTCGCCGGATGGTAGTTATTTGGATATGTCGGAACTTAGAAACTATGCCACCACCAACACACAGACACGGTTTACCTGCGTTCACTTCAATCTGCAGTCTGGTAGAAATAAATACACGAATTTAGAATGTTTCTTTCGCGAAGTAGGAGTACTGTTTGATGTAGTAATGTTTTCTGAGACTTAGTTCAACACTGAGAATGATGTGTTTCGTATGCCTGGATACCGATCATATTTTATTAATCGCACTGACCAACGAGGTGGCGGTGTTTGTGCCCTGACCACGAACAATACGAACTGTGAGCTGCAGCCAGAATTCTGTGTTGTCACACCAGACTACGAAACACTAACGCTTAAGTCAGGGTCAACCATTTTCTGTGTTTGCTATCGTCCGCCATCTGGAGATACCTGCCAGTTTTCTTTCATTTCTGGATCCTATTTTGGAGTACGTAAACGAGAACAAATACCACTTAATTCTAGGTGGGGACTTCAACATAAACTGGCTTGGTGAAACCAGCGTAAAAGAAACTTTCAAAACCCTGTTAAACATTCACCTATGCAAGAATGTAATAGCGTCACCCACAAGAATAACAGTAACTTCACAGTCTGTGTTAGATCTCTTCATCACAAATATTGATATATCTCATGGGAAAGGTGGAGTCATAAATTACGCGTTCAGCGATCATTTTCCAATCTTTATGTCTATTGAGCATATTGTTAACACCAACAGACACTCAAGACGACCTTTCCAGTACCGTGTAATCAACCCAGAAAAGATGTCATCCTTTCGCACCCGCTTAACCGGCTTTAATTGGACCGATGTACTTGAGTTGAGAAACCCTGAAGAAGCTTACGATAAATAATGGAAAAAATTACTGATGCCTATTACGACTGCTTTCCACTTGTTACGCTAAAACGACCTAAAAAGGCTCGTAAGCCATGGGTTACCACCGACATGCTAAAGCTTATTAGAAAACGAGATCAACTGTATGCTAAATTTCTCCAAGCCAGGAACCATGACACATTAAAAGTTTACAAAGAGTACCGAAATTTTGTCAACAAAGAACTACGTGCAGCTAAAAGGAATTATCGCGAAAATCTTTTCAACTCCTCGACTGGCCGATCAGAGGACATATGGAGGATATTGAGTCTTTTGACCAGGGAGTCACCCGAAACAGTCTCGAAAGTAACGTTAGATAATGTAGAATTAACCTGGGTTGACCTAGCCAATGCCTTCAACGATTACTTCCTCTCTGTTGCACAGGCACGAAACACCACTGCTAATTACAGCTACATGGAACAAAGTACCGGCCACAGTATGTTTTTGAAGCCCGTCACTATTGAAGTTATTGCAGCGTTTGTATCGCTTAGGAATAGTAAGTCAGAAGATGCTCTTGGTCTTCAAATCACACCAGTTAAATATGTTATTGATGTAATAGCACCCTATTTGATGCACATTTATAACGCCTGCCTGTCGTTTGGTCTGTTCCCGGTTGGCATGCAATCCGCAAGGGTTACCGTGATCTATAAAAAAGGAAACCGAGATGAATTATCAAATCATCATCCTATTTCTATCCTTCCTGTCATTTCCAAAGGATTCGAAAAATTAATTCTACAAAGCTTGATGGCTTTTTCTGACAAACATAACATTTTAACACCGGCTCAGTACGGCTTCGGAAAAAATAAATCAACCGAGTTAGCTTTGCTTGCTCAAAAGGAGCTGATATTACAGAATTTTGAAAATAAAAATATCGTGTTAGGCCTCTTTTTAGATTTCACGAAAGCCTTTTATCTCATCAATCACCGCATCCTGCTTAAGAAGATGAAATAGTACGGTTTTCCCGGCAAAGTTCTCTCTTTAATATCTTCTTACTTACAGCATCGCACACAATTTGTCGATATTCAAAGACAACGCTCAGCTATTAAACCATTAGTTTCGGGTGTCCCTCAAGGGAGTATCTTAGGGCCCTTCCTGTTTTTCATTTATGTCAATGATATTGTTAATATCGACAAATCTGCTGAGTATATTATATACGCCGATGACACAAGTGTGTTTTTTTTTGTGGACAATCGAGCATCAATTTAGCCGATCGAGCAAACAGGACACTGGGACATATAAATACTTGGGCAACGGAGAATGACTTAAAGATCAACGTTGCAAAGACAAAAGCAGTGATCTTTCATCCCCGTCAAAAAGATATTTGTATTCCATCCCTTGCAATAAACAACACTACAATTGAAGTGGTTCGCCATTTTAAAACACTAGGGGTCATTTTTTCAGAAAATATGTCGTGGGACGACCACATCACCTACCTCTCCGGGAAGCTCTCGCGTACGACTGGCTATTTGCGTCGCTACGGTTCATCTTTTCCTATATCAGTTAACGTATTATTATACAATTCCCTTTTTTCCTCGGTAATGAATTATGGCGCGCTTGTCTGAGGAACCATAACGCTTAATAATACTAATAAACTGCTGCGTTTACAGAAACGTGCTATCCGCATTATTGCAAAAGTCCCTCGTTATTCACACACAGCCGAATTATTTAAGAAATTTAACATAATCGGTATAGAATCTTTATATTCCTGCAGACTAATCCGTCACGACAAGTCAGAAATAATTAAACACGACAATTCTTTAGCAGTGCTAGCCGAACTTGCTACGAATTATCCTGTGTATTGTACACGAAATCCGGAAAAATGGAAAGTTTATGTATGCCGCACAAATTACGGGAAACAAATGTTGAAATATCGTCTGCCAGCTATCCTGAACGAACTGTCCGGTGAAGATAACCGAGATGTCTTCAACAAGTCGTTCAGGGATCTGCGCAGCATGTTTCTCTAACCAAAGAAATGTACGTGGCAATATAATGAGTTTCTTTGTTTTGTTTGTGAAATAAGCCCAGTTACAGAGATGTGTGTTATTTTGTTCTCGTTTTTTTCTTCACTTCACTTTCGTGCCGTGCATTTTTTTATTCTTAGCCACTTTTGTGCACTACATTTTTCATGATCCGTACACCTCAAGTTTCCGTTTGCCTTTCGTTATCTGCATTTTTCGTTTTTTTTTATTTTGTACGCCTTTCTGCCTTGTGGGCAGCTGCGTTTTCTGCGTTTTCTCCGTTTTCTGCTGATTTCACTGCATGTATTTTAAACATTCCGCGTATTCCACTGTATGCCTTGTAAGGGGCACGGACCTCATCAAGCCACCTTTGGGTTTTTGTCCGTGCCCCTAAGCATCTCAGGATGTTTGAATAAATTGATTTGATTTGATTTGATAACTTACACATGTGGTATTATGAACTCTGGCTTGGGGGGGGGGGGGGGGGGAGCATAGGAATAAACTATACAGAATAAAGAGGGTATAACTTTGCTTTTTTTGTTCCGACCAGCATTCCGACCAGCATAGCGTGCAAATATTTTTTTTTTATTACGAGAAGCCAGAATTTTGCAGACTGGCAGTGATAGGAAGTTTTTGCGTGGTAAATTACTGGTTAATCTTCTCGTGTGAGCAGATTTAAGTTTACCTTTGGGAGGATTATTACACCATATGCAAAATATAGGATGTCGCTAATGTCCAATCTCAGGTAAAGCGTTTATTCTGGCTTACAGTAATGTAGCACTTAATTATAAACTGAAAAGCTTAATTCGTCCAGTCGTCTAAACTGGGATTGTTATTCTGAAAATTTTGCCAAGTATTGAAGGAAGACTAAGGAGGCTAAATTTAAGCTGGTCTCAGATTAAAATTACCTAGTTGTAATAAGAAACAACTCAAAAAGGATATTTTATAATGTAGGAAAGACGGGCAAGTCAGAAACAGAGGTGTCGTTGCCACCGCTCGTTTCTACAATAAAAACTGCGATGACATCGAGTTTTTTTGTGCACAGGCCTCTGGTGCTAGGCAGCACGGAGACTTGCACTGTGGTGGTGATCCCGGAGTCCACATTAGTTTCGACGTCGCGAATTTGAAACGACTGACAGGGAAAAAAAATGCTGCACCTCTCAATTCAATTTTATGAGCAATAAATGCGTCTTTTATTGCAGAATAAGCATCTTCAAAGCCAATAAAAGTCATAGAATCAATGTTTACAACGAACCAAAATTAGATAAATAGTCCTCGGTGTCCGTTTGAAGACTCGTCGTGTCGTAGCTTTTATTATACACAAGAAGACCTAAAATTAAGTTTTTTTTATACTGGAGGCCAACGATGTTTTCTTTAGCTTTAAACTAATGTTTCTCTCTTTTCTTCAACAGATGTCCGCTAGATAATGACATACATTGCTCAATGCAACGCAACGGTACCGGTCCTTACCCTACCTGCTGTGGATCACTGAAGTGCTCTTGAGGCTCCTGAACGCTCTAAATAAAAGTGTTTCACTTCGTTGCGCACCTATAAACAAAACTTACTACCTCACTGTGACGTAGCTGTTTCAGTCAAAAAGAGCAAATAGTAAAAAAAATTTGGTAGACCCCCCCCCCCTCCCTCCTCAAAAAAAAAGGAGGAAAAATATTCCTCTCTATCTGTCTCAAATGAGCTCAGTAAGGAATATGTTCGCGGCAGATTAAGCGTGTATGCTTCAGCACAAGCATGGCCTAGTTGGAGTGAAGTGCTGTTGAGTAGCCCCGTGCTAAAGCCATACTTCGGCGCGGCACGATTCGAACTAAATCCAACGAAGCTTTCATGCGGTTTGGTTTGGTTTGGCTTGGTTTGTGGGGATTTAACGTCCCAAAGCGACTCAGGCTATGAAGGACGCCGTAGTGAAGGGCTCCGGAAATTTCGACCGCCTGGGGTTCTTCAACGTGCACTGACATTGCACAGCACACCGGCCTCTAGAATTTCGCCTCCATCGAAATTCGACCGCCGCGGCCGGGCTGGAACCCGGGTCTTTCGGGTCAGCAGCCGAGCGCCATAGCCACTGAGCCACCGCGGCGGCATTTCATGCGGTTTGTTCAATACGACCGGCTTCTGAGCGGCCGAAGTCCTACTTACTAGTTTTCTCGCTGCCGAAAATAAGTTCTTTAAAAGTACTAATATGAAGCTCCCAACTGAGATTTACGCATCTTTTGAGGCGACTTGGCAGAGGTTAGCAGACAGGATGCCGTCTATGATGTGGTTAGTTAGCTACTAACGACACCCTTCGACTTGGCGTTTCTCAACCATGCCACAGGAGTCCACGGTAGAGGGAAAGTATGCAGAAGGTGTTTCTCGACAACACAAACCGAACAAGTGAGGGGGAGCCTCGAGGTGCTTAGCCAACGTTTCGACAAAAGGATTTGATGATGCTGGGTTTTTTTCGCGCAAGGGCATCTAAGACCAAAGTGCGCCAAACACCAGGTTTTCGGTCAACTCAGCCTAAAAAAGGCGCATGTTAAAATTATCAGCGGATGTACAGAGCCCAAGAGTAATGAGTACGTGCATGATTATAGCGTGTCGAGAGGGGGTACAAATCAAGTGAATAGGTCTAAAGTAGTGTATAGCGCCTAAAAAGTGTCTTAAGAATCGTTACTTGCGAAAAGCCTACATTAGTTAAAATTTAAAAACCCTATAAACTTAAAGCATGCGGTCACCACCTAAAAATAAAGAAGAGGGCATTGATATTTTGATTGTGTATAATTCTGGGAGGTGCTGTCGTCTCACTGTCTCCAATCTCGGGCACTTGATTAATATGTGAACAACTTTGACGTGGGCTCTACAACTCATGCATTGTGGTGCCGGTGTATCCTTTAAAAGATATGAGTGCGTGTTGTATGTATGTCCTATCCTCACTCTGTAGAGAGCAACTTCTTTGTATCTATTTTGTTTTTCTGCGGCATATCTTCCAATCCTCGGTTTTACTGTGTGCAGCTTTATCTCTGTCCAATCCTTCTTTCACTCTTTGCGGAGTGCAGTAATTATAGGGCTTGAGGTCCTGGTATAGAAGTTGGTTTACATCGATACGACTAGTTCGGCAGCCGACGCAGAAAGCCTATCAATTCCTCATTTCCATCTATGCCACAGTGATCTAATACCCAGCATACTGAAAAGTTCAATGTCCATGCAGATATAACACATTTCCGGAGGAAATTCGTTACATGCCTTTTGTAGGGTTTCCCAGAAAACATGGCCTTAATAATTTGCAGGATTAATCTAACAAACAGCACAAAACCCTGACATTCTGAAGTAAGCATGCTTCTGTGTCTAATCATTCTTTTGTTTCGGAAAATTGACACGTGTGAATTGCACATGCAATTGAGGAAGCCTTAGAGGCATCAGTGCCCTAATACTTTGCTTGTAGGGATATGAAGTGCTGTTTTATGCCAGATGGCAAACCATGCTAGCCACCCTCACGAAAAGATGTCAAAGTCAAGTGGATGCACTTCCTAGGGAACAATTCTGCGTTAAGCCACCAGAATATTGGAGACTGGTAAGTTCATGTCTTGGGCAAGTGTGGTGAATCTGATGGGTAAATGTGGGGTTTCAAAGTATGTTTGAAAACAGCGGTGTACTGGTCGGGTTTCGCAACAGCGCATTTCATGGATGGTCAGTATGAGTCAAAACCTTTATAGCGTACGTTATAGTTGTGTACTTCCGCCATAGTTCAAGTTGCCATCGGTCCGCCTCAACGTACAAACTGGCAAGTTGGCTTGTGCGAAAAGCATCAGTAGCCAACCACAGGCCCAGGTGATATGTAGAGCATTTTTAAGGTGCTTTTACGTGCTGACTCGTACATTACTGAGCCGTAGTACATACGTGACATAACTACGCAATTTAAAACACTCAGGGGGCAGTCTCGATCGGTACCCCGACTGGTGTTACAGGATATTTAAACGGTTCAGTGCCTTCATGCATTTAAGCCTTTACTGCTTGTGTGTGATGAATGTAAGCTTTTCGTCGACTATGACGCCAAGATTTCTGTATTTTGGACAGCAATACTCTGACCATTAAGTGTGATGTCAGGCTTAGTTATAACACCATGTCGTTTTGTGTATAGTACATTGACTATTTCTTTTGTTGAGTTTAAATCCATTTTCGCCTTCCCACTTTGCTACTCCTAGCTGAATTTGCCGCTCACAGATGGACAAATTACATTATTTCTAGCTTAGTTGTACACCATCTACATAATTAGTAAGATATAGATGTAGGTAGAACGCTATTTAGTGAATTCATTTTGACGATGAAAGAGTGCAGCTAATGAAAAGAGTGCAGGATGATACCAAAGTGCCATGTGGTGTCGTATGCTTTCTCTAGATCAAAGAAAACAGGTAAACAGTACTGTTTATGCACAAAAGCATCCCTCGCGAAAGATTCGAAGGCAACGAGCTGGTCAGTGGTGGACCGATTAGCCCTAAATCCAGCTTGGTGCTTGTCAAGAAGACCATTGAATACAAGAAAATCCACAGGGGGACGATATATCATCTTTCAAAAGAGCGTACATAACTTAGAAGGACTTTGGTGTAGGCCAGTTGGTATGACATCGTGAAGAACAAAACCGCAAAACAGGACGGGACTGAGGCAAGCGACAACACAGGGCGGTACTGACACCTGAACATTTATTGAAACACAGCGGAGCTTATAAGGATCAGTTGCGCGTGTAATCTCTGGATGTTCGCATGCTCTAAATTTTACCCTTGAGCTTCCGCAAGATGGATATATCCAGTTTTTAGACTTAAAATTAGATTTTAATCAACATGACCATGTATGCTGGGCTTTTCAGCCGAGATCGAAGAAAGCTTTATTGCCGTTCGACTCATCCCATTCAAAGTTCGTTAAACGGGCCTTGGCTTCTTCTTGTTTTAGGTATGCGCTTTTGAAATCATGCCATCACAAAGTGCAGCTCAGTTTTCTTCTTCAACTTGAGCGACTCGAAAAGGCGGGTTTTCCAAGCTCCCTTTTAAGATCTGTGGCCGAATCGCTGCTCAAAAAGCTTCGCCAGACGGCAAAAGAAGACATCTTTTCCCATGAGCCACCTAGTCGAAATAAGTGTGTTGTCTTACCATATCTTCACAGTATTTCCCACAATCCTAAGAAGATCTCAGGCAGATATGGCGTTGACGTGGTCATGTCTGCGCCCTGCAAGCTCTCAAAACTTTTTAATTTGGTGAGGAAGCAAACTTCAACGCATGTAGTTTGCGGCATGAGGCATTCGAAGAAGTATGTCTCATGCACGACGGGGGTGGTTTATAAGATTCCCCTCAGCTGTGGTCGATTTTATATTGGACAAACTGGCAGATGTTTAAACATTCGTCTGCGAGAGCATGCGCACTCCTTGAGTAGGCCCGGAGGACCTGCCCTGCCCGTTCATTGTCGCAGTTGTAAGGGCTGCTATCCTAAGCTTAATTGTACAGAGATCATAGGAAGAAGAAAGGGGCAGTTGGAAAGGGAAATTGTCGAGGCTGTTGCCATCCTGGAATCGGAGCCAGATAAGTGTGTCAGAACGCCTTCTGTGTCTATTTTTCAGAAAGAGTTAGCATTTTTGTCAGCGTTTCACTAGGTTGTTTTTTGCTTGGTTTTGCGCAGGTTAGTTGTATCATTCTTGCTCGGTTTCATTCCTTTCGCCGCACTGAATGTTTTCGTCATGGTTGCCATTGAACTGTTTCTACATGCTTCATCTTCTTTTTATGATTTATGATTGCTTTTTAGATTACACGCGCGACTGATCCTTATAAGCTCCGCTGTGCTTCAAAAAATTTTCAGTTGTCAGTACCGCGCTGTGTTGTCGCCTGCCTCATTCTCGTCCTGTTTTGCGGTTTTGCTCTTCACGAGCGTACATAAACAGCTCGTTAAAGCAACTGGCCGACAGCTGGCTGCCGGTGTGGCTTCATTGCCTTTTTTAATACCGGGATTATAATTGTTTCTTTCCAGGCTTTTGAAGACGTCCAGCAGCCCATATCTTATTACATAGGCACAGGACCGTTTCAAGGGTTTTTTCATGCGAGTGCCTGAGTATTCCATATGTGACCCTGTCAGGGCCTGCTGCTTTTGAGTTGCCACATGAGCCTAAAGCAACCTTCAACTCTTGTAACCTAAATGGGCTATTGTATCCCCCCACCCACAGGCGGCCTTTTATGCGACTGGATTCCGTTCCTCAGCAAGCTTGTATCGCAAAAATGAATCTGTATAACGCGCTGAGCCAAAAGTGTATTCAAAGTGTTTGCCTAATGCATCTGCTTGGTGCTCCAATGCATCACCTGCAGTGCAAATAAGAGGAATCGGATGTGCACTACGCCCTTTAAGTTATTTCAGTCTACTGTAAACTTAATGCGTATCTGTGTAAGAGTTTACAGAGGAGAGAAATGACTGCCAACTTTCCGTTTGCATATACGCCGAGTAAGCCAGCCATTTGCTTGCGCTCGCTTAAAGTCTTTAAGTCGTCAACCATAGTGTCACGTAGTGGTGACGGCTGTCGAAGCAGCGATGAAGACGCACAAGAGGTCTTCTAAAAGAAAACTGTTTATTGGGCTGACTTGCACCCAAAATGGACTGAATCACTCGGCGGCGGCGATGCGACATGCGTGCTCGGCGGTCGTCGAACAGAATTCCCGCCGCTGTCGGCCGTTCTCAGTTTAAAGCTGATAGCGAACTTTCGAAATAAAGCGTGGAAAGTTACTAGAACATTCCGGAACAACCTAGCATCACCGCTGCCAGACTGCGATCAATCGAGATAAATCTATTCGCGTCTTGCGTCGCAAACAAAGCGATAAAGTTGTGTGGCGGCAGATTTGAAGAATGAAGAAACACTGCAAATGTTCGCGGCAATAGAATAAAGGCGAACTTTTGCCAATTGTGACGGTGCACTATTTGGTCCTTACGAGCTTCCTTGCACTGTGCATTCCGCCATGGTCTTTTTTTTTGTATTTTACCTGATGTGAAAAGTACATCTGTGCAGCATCTATAATGGGCCATGTGATCAAGGATTGAGATTCATCTATACCTAGGTTGGTAATTGATGAATAAGGCAATGCTGTGAGTTCCCAGAACTTCTTCCAATTAGCAATCTGTTCCTTAAACTTCCTAGGATTGATTACTTTCGGGTTGATATTTTCTGTGTGTTTTAAAGGAATGGGAAAGTGGTCACTTCCATAGAGATAATCTATAATATCCCACATAGCTGCCGAGAGCAATGGAGAGCCAATAGCAAAGTCTGTCACTGTGTGTGAGTTGTGTGCTACATTAAAGTATATTGGTTCTTTCATATTGAATATGCATAAGCCAGACGACAACAGGAATTTTTGGATTAGCGCTCCTCGAGAATCTGTTCCGATACGTCCCTGCAATGGGTGGCGTACCTTAAAATTGCAAACCAGCTGGAACGACTCCGGGAGCTGGTCAGTAAGTTTTTCAATTTCGTCAATTTGGACAGGCTATGATCTAGTGGGATGTATAGGGAACATGCGGTTACCGCTCAGCCAAAGGTGAGGGCTCGTACTGCCTCTAAATCAGTAGCTAGTTCAAGACATTGAGATGGAATCGAATCCTGAACCACAACAGCAACACCACCTGATGTGTGGGCACTGCCTTGGGTGTCCTTCAGGTATGCTACATATATTAGAAAGTTTGTGTGTGTTGTATTTAAGTGCTATTCCTTCAAGAAATTTATGTTTGGTTGATATTGCGAGAGTGTTTCATATATGTCTTCTATATTCTTAAGTAGCCCTCGCCAGATCCAGTAGCTAATTCTCTCGACAGCCATACTTTTAGTGAGGAAGCGAAGATTAGTGGGAGTTATTTACACGTCGCCGTCTTTATCAGACGGCGTGACTGGCAGATGTCTTTTGGCTTTAAGGAGGTCTGAGAGACTCTGCCTTTCTTTGGGGGACTCCCCCAGTGCCTCCGACGTTGAGAATCCCGGGGACACCTCCATTGCTTCCGGTTTAGATGTGCAAGCAGATGTGAATTTGTCAAGAGGGAGGTACTCCCTCTCGTTTATCTGCGTTTTCACAGAAGTCTGTGCACCCGTGGGACATGAAAATGTTGGCGCAGCGCGAGGATGCTTGGGGTGGGGTGCTGAGATGGGCGCACATCAGCGGTGCTCTATTGAATGCCCACCGTGATGAGACCGCCTCCGGTCCCCCGGCGTGCTGCGTTAGTGTAGAATCTTCCGGAGAGAAGAGCGAGCTTCTTCCGGGCTTCAGAGAGTGTTGTTTTCTGTTACCTTGATCTGAATTACTTTATTTTTGTTCTGGAATGCCTGACATGTTCTTGAGCACGCGGCGTGTGACCCGTGACAATTGGGACATTCTGCTTGAGCTGCAAAGCAGTTATCAGTTGGGTGCTCGTAGGCACCGCACATCACACAAGTGAGTGTCCACTGCATGTTTCATATCCGTGTACATATATTTGGCAGTTGAAGGATCTTCTCGGGTATATAGGGACTAACTTTACAGTGGAGGAATACTGCTTTGAAAGCATCTGGTAGACGGGACCACTCAAATGTTAGGTCGATATGGGGTGTCACTACTTCTTCATGGTTTCGCCTTATGGTGAAGCTGCGAAGGGCAATGACACCTTGATCTCGGACGTCTTCCAGGAGATCAGACTGTTTCATGGATCCGACTGGCTTCTGATATGACACCTTGTACAGTGTTTAGATTCCGGGGGGGGGGGGGTGATGGTCACCAGGAGATGAGCAAACTGCTCTTGCTTGATAAGGGTGTTAGGGTCATCTTTCTAGAACACTTCACAAGAAGAGTTTTTTTGCTTTGTGATTTTTTCCAATCATTTTTTCAAGTGTCCTAGCAATAACAAAAACAGACATTACAGCAACTGGTTAGCTGTCTACTAGAGACTGAATAACTAGGAAATAATGAAAGTGGTCATAGTCATGTCGGGTATTTTTGAAGCTCTCTGCGGCGCGGTTGGTTTTTGAAAGAAATACTCGTGCGATATGGGTATGCTGACGGTTCGTAAAATGACGCCGGTGGTTCACCGTCTTGGTCACAGGAAGGTCCCGGAGCCCCCTCCGGTAAACAGACGGGGAGCCCGTCGGCCGGAGCTTGACCATGGCCTCGACCGCCACCGTTCATGGTTTCTACCCTTCCCCTTAAAACCTATCGCCACGGTGCGGATGACAGCTTCGGTATGGGGGCTAAGGGTCCGTGATGGCGCCATGCACCGTTACCTTGAGACTCAAGGTGTCCTTGAGGGGACCAGAGGATTTATCTGCGACGAAGACAGTTGTTTTAAAAAAGTTAATTTCGATAACAAGAAAATTTGTGTTCTCAATCATATGTTTTTAGAAACCAGGTGCAGTTAACCTGATTACTGCAAATGGCGTGAATTTCGGATAACTTTCTGGTTTTCCGACCGATTAATGTGTGAGATTTGGATGCAAGCGGCATATAAACTGTTTCGCAATTCTATTTTTGAGTGCTCTGATTGCAATTAGTGAATGGAAGGCCAAAAGTCAAGGCCGAGTTGGTCTTAGGCTCGAAGATGTACAGGCGGCTTTTGGACACTTGAATGAGAATCACATCGTTCCTCTCACGTAACTACAAAGTCTTGTAATTTAAATACGCTTGGTGATTAGCTGTAATTTTTTGCACAAAAACTTTATTTGCTTATGATCGCTACTTAAGGGGAGGCCTGAGAGTGTATATGTGGTAAGTTGGGCTTTGCACATAGAAAAATGTTCCGAGAAAATCTTGACACAAATTACAGCATGTCATCGACACTGACTCGCATTTTGGGAAAATCATGGAGCGCTTTTATTTAGAAGAAGCTTTGGGAAAACTGCAGGCCTACTTCGAAGCAAAAGGGTTCGGTGTGTATCAAACAATATCTAACCAGCAACAAAAGCGGGAACGCAAGAAATGCGGTCCTGTTTACTTCCTCTTGTTTTCCCGTTTCCGTCGTTGGTTACATTGTTAACATTTGGTGTAACTAAGTCAAGATCCCGGCGCTAAAAGCTTCGGCACAATCATCATCATCAACCTGACTACACCCACTAAAGGGAAAAGGCCTCTCCCATGTCTCTCCAATTAACTCTGTTCTTTGCCAGCTGCTCCCATCGTATGCCCGCACACTTTCTAATCTCATCCGCCCATCTAACCTCCTGCCGCCCTCTGCTACGCTTCCCTTCGCTTCGAATCTACTCTGTTACCCTTAAGGACCAGCGGTTATCTTGCCTTCACATTACATGTCCTGCCCAAGCCCATTTCTTCCTCTTCATTTCGACTAGGATGTCATTAAACCGCTGTCACAAAATTCGGCGCATATTCGAAAACAAGACGCTGCGCGTAAGCAATCGCGCCCGCGCGCGTTAAAATAAAACAAAAAAACAGCGGGGAAGAAACCCTTTAGAGAGCGCGTAGCTGCGTGTGCTGCTGCCCTTTACATTCAGCTCGCCGACGCGGCGCCATAGGAAACACGGCCACGCGCGGCGTCGATTTCTCTAGAATGTATGAGTAGTTTCACTCATCGTCGACGGAGAGGGCGCGACCTTGACCGCACTAAAGTGACACCCTCTCCCCTTCGCTCTCGCGCCGGCGTCTCCGCAACACAAGAAGGACCAAGAAAATTCTCGAAGGCTGTCTCCGCGCTCGACCAATGGGTCGCGCGCCCGGCGCGAGGAGGAGGAGCTTGTGCAGTTGGAACTGCGTGTATGTGCGCGCCTGCCTAGGCGCGAAGAACAAACAGATGCGGACCACGCCTATAAATGAGGGGCTTCAACCACTGTCTGCTAGCCCGAGCCGCCGTTTAAGCTTCAGGGAAGCGCGCCCGCTCGACTCCTGGGAGAACACCACTCGCCCATCCACGGACCAGCGAGGCAACGTGTGCCAGTCTGCGGATCGGCCCCGTCGTGCTCCTCAGGTCGTCAGACTTTCGCTGTGCCCGGTGAACAATTTGTGTTTTGTTTACTTGTCTCTCTCTGTGTTATAGGACTTTAGGTGCAAAGATTTTATTGTATTGTAATCTCTCTCGGTTGTTACTTTGCATGAGTTGCATTGTATTTGTAAATCACTTTGTATGTGCTCGTAAGAGTGATTATGAAATCCTCTGTATCGTCTCTTAGCTGTATAAACTTTGTTTTGTTTTGTGAACCTTTGGCTCCAACCCATTCTCTGCCATACGGCCAGCGAACGCTGGGCACCAAACGACCAACCCCCTTGTCACTTGGTAGCTGGTCTCCGGCTGAGCTTGCCACGCTGAGTCGAGGGCATCTCCTTTGTGACCGAGACCGCTACCACCACACGCTCTAAGGGTGTCTGGGCACGCACGTTAAAGTGCGCGAAGTGGTGACACCCGCGTTTGCTCCCTCACCCACTCTGCCCGCTGTAGGTCCTTTAACGTTACACGTATCCTCTTTCTTTCTATGGCTCGCTGCGTTGTCCTTCACTTACGCTGAACCTTTTTCGTTAGCCACCACGTTGCTGCCCCAGAGGTAAGATACAGCTGTTGTATACCTTTCTCTTAAGGGATAACGGTAAACTGTCATTCATGATCTGAAACAACCTGCCAAAAGCGCTTCATCCCATTCTTATTCTTCTAGTTATTTCCTTCTCATAATCCCGGTCAGTGGTCCCTGCTTACGTTAAGAAGACGTATTCCCTAACCACTTTCAGCACCTCACTACCAATTGTGAACTGCTGTTCCCTTGCCAGACTTTTGAACATTACCTTGGTTTTCTGCATGTTAATTTTTAGACTCACGTTTCCACTCTTCCTCTCTAACTCATTGATCATGCTTTGGGGTTCATCTCCTGAGTGACTCAGCAAGGCAATGTCCTCAGAGAATCACAGATTATTTAGGTATTTATTCTCCATTAACTCTCACCCCTAACAGTTCCCCATTCAGGCCTCGGGTGAATAGCATTGGCGAGAACGTGTCTCCCTGCCTGATGCCCTTCCTAATTGAAATTTTATTGCTGGCTTCATGCAGGACTATAAATGTAGGCTATTGTGGCACCAAAGAAAAATAGAAAAACGAACTGGGTGTAGACAATGACAAAAGAAGTCAACATCTGTGTTGTTTCTCACCTCTTCATTTTTTCCGTTACCTTATTTCCTTACAAGAAACGAACGGTGTTTATGAGGCAAGACCGTCTTTAATTTTGTTTTGTTGTGCATACATTTTTAACAGAGAAAAAATGCTACCATACTGCTGACCTTCATAGAAGTCAATCAGTGAGGATACTACCTTGTCTGTGTACCTTTTGTTGGAGAGAACGTGCTTCTAGCAGAAATCATTGCAGGATGGGGCAGAATGTTTAACACAAACGTTGCTAAGTGTATGTAGTCATGAGGCAATGCTTGCTGCAATATGTGTGGTGGGCGAAAGAAGGTGACACGTGAGGAAGTGGATTACCGCTATACAACACATGGTTTTGTATGAGCAGAATTAGCATGCCTGTTTCATGAGGAAGTAGGTATTCAATGAATTTTGCCGAGTTTGTTTAGACCCTCCCCAAAAAATTCCGAAAGTCAGCGCGTTGGCCATGCTTCAATCGTTCCTGCTTGTAGGTCCGAGCATACTCTTAACAAATCACGATAACGGTAGTCTGAACACTCATTCTCGAAAAAAAATGATAGTGAATAACACTCTCCGAGAGGAAAGTTTCAGCAACATGACGTGACAGCAGTGCCAGCTATGTCACTCGGTCGCGAATGTTCCAACACAGTAACTCGCACTTGGCAAAGCATATATTTTGAGAGAAAACGCCTCCTTCTGCCGATTTCTCTATTAAATCAGATTAAACGTCGTAGCTCTAACCTTTCCTTTTTAACTGGCCTCGGAGAGCAGGAGAAGTTAACTAACGCATGGAGCGCCTTTCAGCCAGTCGCGTCGCAGCTTCGCTTTAGCTTCTTTTATTTTAGGTTTCCGTGAACACATAGTTTCAGTCGCAGACAACACAGCAGCAAAATATTCCCACGGGAATAAAAATACGCGTGGACTCTTTGCTTTCGCCGATCACTCCGTGTATTACTACGTATCACTCCACCGATGGCAGAACGACAACAAGATGCGCACCCGAAGTTTCTGAATGCAAGAAGCGGACTTTTCGGGATTCAACCATGGCTGTTAAAGCCGAAGTGTAAAATCTCGAGAGATTTCGCATCATAACGTCTGAGACCAGAAGTGCGTTTACGACACCGGTGGTACCAGTAGCGAAGGAGGATAGCGACATCCGCTTGTGCGGTTATTACAACACAACCATAAATCTCTGTCTTGAAACGAATCGGTACCCGATTCCAAGGGTTCGAAGACCTCTTTGCGCTCCTGAAGGAGGTCATAAGTTCAAAAGCTCACCTCAAAAGGGCCTATTATGAAGTGCATTTGACAGAAACAAAAATATATACCTCACTGTCAACAGTCAGAAACGACTCTACACCCTAAACAATGCCGCATTTTGAGTGTCTTCGGCACCCGGTATTTTTCAGGGTATCATGGACACAATGTCAGTTGTTACAGTATGATAGTCTTAACAGCGGTAAGACTACGAACAAGCGCTGAAATCATCGTGGTAGTTCAGAAGCGCCTATTAGAATGCAATGTACATACGTCAGGACAGACCACTTTTGACGCGTTTCTTTTTTAGTTCACCAACAGCGTTCGGCCCCCAGCTTTGCGGCGCTGCACCCGTTGTCGCGGCTAATACTACACTGCCGCTGACTTCACTTGGATTTTCCGTGTCCCATGTTCAACAAGATGTTTGAAGTCGCAGATGACGCTCTTTACATCGCACAACGCATCCACATATCTCAGCGGACTGGTCATTCGTTTGTTGTACGTCCACGCCTTCGTACTATTACATTCTCAGCATCGTTTTTTTTTCCGAGCAGCATCTTACTAGAACGGCCTTCGCGTCTATCACCTGTCGCGTCTATCACCTATCACAAGTCGCGTCTATCACCTGTCAATGAATATTTTACCAAGAAATAACGCAGCCGATGTTAGATTGAACCTCATGCTATATCCGTAACCCCTCCTCTTATGTAATACCCCTGAATAGGGGCATTACATAAGAGTATTCGACCACCTGGGGTTCTTTAACGTGCACTGACATCGCACAGCACACGGGCCTCTAGCATTTCGCCTCCATCAAAATTCGAAATCAAAATATAAAACCAAAACATTTACCCATATCATAGTCTCGCTTTTTCATAGTAGACGGCATCTGCAAATCCTGACATTGGAGACACGTAATACAGGGTGTTTCGCCTAGGACTTTACACAATTTTTAAAGGTAGGCTTTTTGAGTTAGAAGCGCGCTTTCTGCGGCATATCATTGTCAACGGTGTAGTACATCAGAATACAGCAGAGGCATGCTAGCTAGGAGGATAGTTTATTATTGTTTTTTTGTTAACTTTTCAACTACTATGTTAGGTTTCTTGCTTATTGAGAAGCGTGTAGCATACTGTAATTAATATCCATATCAGTTTTTTAGAATTTCGAACACGCGGTTACCCTTGGTGCTGTGGCCCAACAAATTCTGGCTAGATCGCGACAAAATACATGCTGTTTCTAGGAGCTTGCAGGCAGAACGACCTCTCCAGTGCACGTAACTAGCCGGAATAGCCAAAATTTGTTGTGCTACAGCGTCGAGGGTAACCGCCTTTTCGAAATTGTAACAATTGATGTGGGAATTAATTACGGCCCAGGTTCGAAACCGACAGCGGCCGCCCCGTTTCGATGGAGGTGACGTGCAAAAGGCGCCCGTGTGCTGCGTGTTATCAGCGCACGTTAAAGATCCTCTGGCGGTCGAAATTATTCCGCAGACCTCCACTGCGGCACCTCTTTCTTCCTTTCTTCTTTTACTCCCTCCTTCATCCCTTCCCTTATGGCGGGACTCGGGTGGCCACCGAGATATGTGAGAGAGTTACTGCGTCATTTCCCTAAAAACCAAAATGAATATGAATAACGGTGGACTGCAAGCTTCTGAACAATTAATGAGCCTAACAATAATAGTTACAAAGTTCACTTTTCAATATTAGTTGACCTGCTTGCTAGTTAGCATATCTAGCTGATTATGATGTACTACACCACTGGCAATGCTATGCCTAAAAGTGCGCTCTCCCAACTCAAAAAGACTATTTTATAAAAATTGTGTAAAACAGTAAGTGAAAGACCCACTATAGTCAGCACAGTGTATCTATGAACGATACGGCTACCACAATGCCTAGATGGTGTGCAATGGCAATAATGAGGATGACATTAACCCAGATGCGTAAGTTTTACAAAAAATACAGTTGCCAGCACTAAAGTGGTTTTAAAACTAATGTCAACAAATTATACAGGCGACACGAGTTACAGCAGCTAGCAACCTTTTGCTGCGAGGCTTGGTTATTTCATTTTCGAAAACTATTTAAAACCGGATCAATTAAGCAAGGTTCCACAATAAATCCAGCTGAAAAATACTGCAAGAGCAAAAGGTAGGCTGTCTTTAATTAATAAAAACAAAAATAATTGCCTATATGACGCTTGAGCTTAGATATGAAAAGCTGTATGTCTACTCCAGGCTGCTCCAGGTCTGCAATGTTAGCCACAAGAGCACACAGCGTGGCACTGCCATTTGCTCAAACCTGACTTTTTTTGCGGATTTGAAATTTCAGTACCTTCCTAAAACGTGCTAACCTCGTTATTACCACCATAAGAAAAGATCTACCAGATTACGCCAATATTCTTTTTCTCGTCTCTGACAGTACAGGCTGTCGCTTTGGAAAGGTTTGGTTTATGGTTTATGGGGGTTTAACGTCCAAACGTGACTCGGGCTATGAGGGACGCCGTAGTGAAGGCCTGCGGAAATTTCGACCACCTGGGGTTCTTTAACGTGCGCTGACACAGCACAGCCCACGGGCCTCTAGAATTTCGCCTCCATCGAAATTCAACCGCCGTGGCCGGGATCGAACCCGAGTCTTTCGGGTCAGCAGCCGAGCGCCATAACCACAGCCACCGCGGCGGCTATTTTGGAAAGGGTACTGAAGTGTCCCTCGCACTGAAGAAGTTTGGTTTATGTGGTTTAACGTCTCAAAGCAACTCAGGCTATGAAGGACGTCGTAGAGGACGGCTCCGGATAATTTCGACATTTTAAATATAAGCTCGTGATGACGGTCTCTGGAATGAAGCGGTGCCACAGGCTAAGTAACAAACAGGTCAACAAAATGCGCCCAGTAATCATGCGGCTAATCGATTACCGTTAGAAATTGCTCATATTGAAGAATTCTTCGAATCTCAAAGGGTCCAAACAGTACGTTACGGAGGAGAGTGCGTGAGATTGGAAAGAAGCTGTGGCTTAGTACTTCCAAAAAAAAAAGAGCAATAGAAAAAAGCGTCCTAAGGTTGTTTTCGATAAGGTCTCGATTAATGACTAGTTTTACACTTGGTACGAGCATAAAAATGAAAAAGTACCCGTTATAAATCAAGTTAATCGGTAACAGTCACAACAATATTGCCCTGCAAGACTACTGAATGTAAATTGTCGTAGTATAGTCAGCCAATGCTTTGACGTTGAACACCTCGTCTCAGTATATAAACCTGACCTAATTGCTCTTACAGAAGCATAGCTTCACTACAGCATCTATAACAGCGAATTTTCACCACCCAGTTTTATTGTTTATCGAAAGGATCGTACTAACAGAGGAGGCGGGGTTTCACTGCGTTTTAAAAACGATCTGATAATAGAGAGAATGTGTGATGCGCCCGGCGTTGAAGCCTTTTTCTGTAGAGTGTACTGCGATGATCACTGCGTTGTTAACGGCGTAGCACACAGGCCACGAGTCTCTGGACTTCGAACATTAGAAAAAATAAAGTACTATGTCACGTCTAAATCAAAAGACCATACTAAGCTTATTACCTGTGGAGATTTTAGCCTGCTCATACCAACTGGTCTGCTTTTTAGCTAATTGATAGCGACACCTCTAATAATGAGAAGCTTATTGATATAGCATTCTGCTTCGATCTGATTCAGTTAGTGAAAGAATATACACGTATCAAAGGAAATAGCAAATGAACCCTAGATCTCATTTTTGTACGAAGTAACATTACCGGCAAAATGCACTGCGAAATTGTGGAGGGAATTTCCCACCGTAAGTGTATATTCATTCAGCTCTTCTCTATATATGCCGAACATCATGTCAAAACAACCCGTGCGCCAGACTTCTCGTCTTCCGACGATGTGTCCACTTTAGACAAATTAAAGTTAGCATATGGTTAATTTTACTACAGCGCTAGTAGTAATTTTTGTGATGTCAATTCACTTTGGTTAAAATGTAAAACACCGTCGACGCACGTATTGATTCCTACATTCTGTTCAGATCTAGGAAGGTGAATAGAATAAATCATTGGATTGCATGAGAGGTTATTCATTTAAAAAACAATAGTCAGTCGGTTTAGAAAGCACTTAAACAAACACAAAGATGTTTGATTTCGAGATAAACTTTTCCTTTATAGCAGGAAACTTAAAGCTAAAGTGAAAGAGGAAAGGAATAGCTTCTACAACACGCGTTTAAGCAACATGATGACTGAAACCCTTGGCAAGTTCTGGAGATATATCAGTCCTAAAATGGCCTCCACAGATACCTTTATTATAAATAGAAACTGCATATCGGACGAATCTAAAGCTGCAAATGTTTTTAATGAGCAGTTAAAACCAGTGTTTACTAACGATAATGGCTCTGCGCCTTCCTTTCATCAATTTGAATTGTTGCCTAGTATTGAGGACTTGCATATTACAGTCTGGTGTGTTTAGCCCCATGCTGATCCCAGATGAGTGGAAAACGCCTGGTCCAGATGACCTTCCAATTGCATTTGAAAGAGGCACGCTAAATAGTCATCAAATTTTTTTACATTAATTATCATTTGTCTCTTTCCACAGGCCTCTTACCACATGACTGGAAGTTACCTCAAATAAAATCACTTTTTAAGCAAGGTGACAAACAGCTCATTCAAAGTTCTCGCACAATTGTTCTAACAAGCACACGCTGTAAGTTACTAGAACATATGATTCATAAGCACATCTCAACTTTTTTGGACGCCTACTCAATTCTGACCCCTGCACAACGTGGCTTCAGAAAAGGCTTCTCCACCATAATCCAACCAGCAGAAACCATTTATGATTTCACCTCGGCTATTATTGACGGATGTCAGTTTGATGCAATATTTCTCGATTGCCCCAAAGCGCTCGATAAAATCTCGCCCATTAAATTAATGGCAAAACTACGAGTAATATTGAAAAATAAACTTCATTGCGAATGAATACAGTCCACCAATCATCTAGACAGCAGTATGTGGTCATTAACGAATTTCTTTTGGAAACTTTGCCATTCACGTCCGCTGTTCCGCACAGGTCTGTATTGGGCCCTTTGATATTCTTACTGTTTATAAATGATATTGTTGATAGACTCAAATGCAGAATCAGGCTCTACGCGGACGACTGTATTTTATAAGTGTTATTAACTCAAAGGATGATCAGCTACACCTTAACAGGGAAATAGAGAGGCTATTGGAATGAATGTGGCACATGGAAGATGTCTGTCAATTCCAAAACAAAAACACCACCATGTCGGTGACTAAAACAAAACAACCACTTATATTTTCTTACTCAACCAATGGGGCTGTACTTCAGCGTGTCGCCGAGCACAAATATCCTTGTTTATATTTCGCGAGCAATCGGCACTGGGACCGCCATGTCACATTTATTACAAAAAATGCAATGGGTAATCTAAAATCAACTCTCCGATAGGCTTCCAGTAAAACAAAGCTTTTGGCATATAAATCTCTTGTACTTCCAATCATTCAGTATGCTAATGTTCTTTGGATTATGGCGGTTTAATGTCCCAAAGCGACTCAGGTTATGAGGAACGCTGTAGTGAAGGGCTCCGGAGATTTTGACCACGTGGGGTTCTTTAACGTGCACTGACATCGCGCAGTACACGAGCCCCTAGAATTTCGCCACCATCGAAATTCGACTGCCGCGGCCGCTATCGAACCCGCGTCTTTCGGGTCAGCAGCCGAGCACCATAACCACTGAGCCACCGTGGCGTCTTGTCAATGTTATTTGGGATCCGTTTACTGCTATTCTTATAACTTAGAAAGAGCACAAAACAAAGCCGTAAGATTTATCTTTAATAAGTACAGCGTAACGTCAGTTTCTAACCTGGTTGTAAAAGCAGGTCTTGAATCCATTTCAGAAAAAAAAAAGCTGAATACCTCACATGGGCCTTTTGTTCAATATACAAAAGGGTCATAACTTTACTAACTTTACTTCTTACTTCCTTCTTCTTTACTTTAATAACTTTACTTCCGTTTCAGTGCAAGAACGACGTGTTTAAATATTCCTTCCTTCCGCGTACTGCGGTAGATTGGAATGAACTGAATGAATCTCTTGTATCTCTGAATGCTTTTGAGGAATTTAATATTGTAGCGTAATTTGTTGTAGCAAGCTTTTTTTATCATGTTAAGACCGTCACATATTTGTCAGAATGTCGGCACTGTTGTAACTGTTGGTTTTTTTTTTTTTGCTATTGTACTGTTATGTAATTCTCCCTCTGCCACAACTCCTTCAAAAGGAGTTAGCGCATTGTAAATAAATAAATAAATAAGAAGGCCCAGTGCATCTTCTGGCGGAAAAAAATTATTTATTTAGATAAATATTAACGAAAATTTTCGAAATTAGTAAACAAAGACAGATCATAAAATAAAGAACAGTGTCTATGTCTGCGAGGCAATATGCAAAGAGGACCCAGGCGGCTGAAGGAACGCATTAAATTTTACAGCGTCATTCCCTTAATGCAGAGCTTAAGTGTGTTCCGAATTTTTAAATTCGGGACGGCAGAAAGTTAGGTGGGCGGATGAGGTTAAGTTTGCGGGGACACGTTGGCCACAGCTGGCGAAGGCCACGGTCAATTGGAGATACATGGGAGAGGCCCTTGCCCTGCAGTGGGCATGGTCAGGCTGATGACGATGATAGTTATGATGATGACTGACACCAGAAAGTGGAAACCGATAATCTGAAAAAACGTTCAATACCACGGCGTACTTTTTGCAATAGTCAAGTGTACTAAAGGAGACAGTTACTGCCCCTCTATAAAGTAAGAATTTGCGCATTTGGCTAGTTAACTGTTATACCCCTATTTCATGAGTGTATTAATGCACAAATGATCAAAAAACGCGGAGTTTACTAAAAACCACCTAAGTCATTATACACTGTCATGTAAAAAATGCCATGCTGTAGTGCAGTCTCAATTGTCCTTACACGTTAGCAGTACTCACTGTAATAAATGTATCGCTGCCACGGCAGATGAGGTGCTCCGCACCTTTCAATCGGTATCTTTCTGCTCGTGATCATTGCAGCCAATCTCATTTTGGCTTTAATGAACCAATCCGCGGACTTGCGTGATGATTTTTACGAATACGTGTGAAAGAGGTCGGTTGATGCACATCCCATTCCGGAAGGCTCCGACAACTTCGGCACTTTTGAAACAGTGAATGACGAGGTGTAGCCTAGCTGTGTTTCTTAGAAAACATGTAATACCGGAACGTGCTTATTATTTCGAGAGAAAAAAATCCCCAGAAACATTGATGACAATTCCGATTAAAGCACTTTCCCAGACCGTATGAAAAGGTTGTATTGAATGGTGTCCTCGTGTATATTTTTCCAGAAGTAGAATCGACATTTGAGCTAGTTGGCATAGCATCACTGAAAAAAGTTCCAGAAGATCAAGCACCCCTTAAATAGGAACTTGTAGAATGCCTTCTGTTTCTAACGCACATATTAGAAAAGCTGCATCGAAAAGCTAACATGGGACATTAAATACAGAAGAAGAGACAGGATAGTGGGGTGACCAAAAGCACCTCATCGCAAGCGTAAGCCTACTTTAGCAAGCACGAACATATACCCAAACGTAATAAAGAGCTCTCTAATTATCATAAAAATGGCTACGACCACACCCTTGGGGCTAAACCTTCGGAGGCATGCAAAACCCAAGTCCTTTGAGCACGGAAGAACAAACAAGGTTATCAGGGGCCGAGAGACCGAACTGACCTAGCAACCTGCCGTGTTAAGCGTTCGGAACGGTATAGAAAAGGACATTTTGCCAACGTCCAATCAGCGACATATCTCGTATGTGTACATACGCGAAATCATTCCGTACTTAACAGAACACGGCTTGAGCCGCTCGCGATCGCTTATAGTTAATGTGCTGCACTGAGGACGAGTAACTTCTATTCGCCTAAAAAGGGGCCTCAAAACTGGGAGCTGAATAAGCAAGACAACGTATGAGGAGCATATTCACACACAAATAGAAGCATTCAAATGTAAACGCGAATGTAACTCCGTGGGCCAAATTAGTGTTTTATGCAATATTTCTTCGCCCCATAGGATTTGGTTAACGTTATGTGCTCTGTGGAAGAAATATTCTATCATTTCAATACTTTATACAATTTTCAGGTGGCGTCATCACTTTCTAACAGTCGGTCACGTGGAAGCAGCTTGCAAATTATGTACTTGAAAAGAAAAAGCACTTAAGTGAAGACCAGACTAGAGGAGAGACATCAACATGCGCCGATTTTAAGCTGACGTTTTGATGCACGGTCATGAGCTACTATCTACATGTCTGATTTCTGCAAGGAGATGAAAAGAGAAAAATAAACGTCATAGATATATAAAAATAATGATGCTGACACTTGCCATCTAAGCCAACAATTAAAGACGGATAATTTTTAAACGTACAGCGCCATTTTTCATAAATATAGGATTATTAAGGAGAAGGAATGCTCCGTCTGGCCGTAGTTTTTCTTTGCAGAATGTCGTCCTATCACTTCAAAAGGACCGCACCGAGGCCCACGTTGCATGCGTCGGTGTGCAGTTCTATGTCGGCGTATTCGTCCAAGGGTCAAAGTATAGGAGTACTGTGGAGACAATTTCGGAGGTCTTCGAAAGCTTATTGTTGCTCATGGCCCAAAAGAACGGTTCTGCGTCCTTCGACAGGCGGGTTAGGGAGTCAGCTATCTGAGAGAAGTTCTGAACAAAACGACGATGATAGGCGCACAAACCAAGAACGCGGCGCACACTTCGCTTATCGGTTGGGATGGGCTGTTGAGAACCGCGTCAGCAAGTTTCGCCTAGAAGCAGCCAGCACGTCCATTTCTCCTGGGTGGCTCCGAGCATGTGCGGTCTACTCGACAACTTCTGCTACCAGGCCTGCAGCTGTAGACCACCTGGATAGGACCAGCTGTCATATGGCCTCAATCACCGTGCTTCGTAACGCCACAGTGTGTCCTTCCTCGGCCCAAACGAACGACGGGCTGAAGTTCGAGCAAAAAAAGCCCAGTTTATTGTGTCTCCTCACGTTCCGAGCGCCGCCGCGGCAAGCAGTCATTCGGTATTATCCCCGTTTGCAGCGACCATGCCTGGAGGCAATGGTGTCGTTTTTGGTGCATCTCCTGCGTGCTGCCTGAAGCGTCAGGGTTTATGAGGCACGGGTGTCGGAACACTTGTCGACCACAAGCTGGCCATGGAACACGTGCAGACCGACCGCAGCATACATGCTACCCAATTGGGATCCTCCTCACCCTCATGCTCAAACACGTGACGAGGGCTTCTTCATAAGTGCGTGGGGGTGCGAGATTGTGCGCGAAAGTGAACGTGAAGGGGCACTCCCTCCTCAGCGAGGCTGTCTTCTACTTAGGACCTTAAGGGAATTGGAGCCCTATATAATCGGCAGTGAGTGTGGCCGAGAGAATGTCCTTGTGGGAACGCGTGTTCATTGACCACGGTTCCATCAAGCAGCAGCGACCCCGAACCCAATACAAAAGGGCTAAGCAGCGTTTACGGCTGTCTTATAGAGGTCTAGGCTAACCTCCTAAGCGCTCATGATATGGCCCAGAAACTTCAGCTCTCGAAAAGTGCAAAGGAATAAGCGGTGAAATGACACTTTTTGGTCTTGAGAGAGAAACCGGCCGAACGAATTTCTTAATATACAGCGCGCAGGCACCTGGGGTCCTCTTCTAACGTGTCAGAAAGAAACTGGAGAGGAGACTTAAGCTCCGCCTCAAGAGTATGACGCGATAGATTTAATGGGTTAATGCTCATATATGCGGAATTGGTCATTCTCTTCCGACACTCATAGATCCCTGCGAGTCCTCGTACCGCTCCTGGTGCAGTGGTGCAGCGGTTGAGCGATCGCCACTGCACTGCGGACGGCGGGTGCTTCCACTGGTGTCCTTGTGCGATCCAGGTTGCTCTTCCCCAGCGACTAGTCATTAATTTAACTGCCATCTGCAACGGTGGGCAGTTTTCTAACAACCCGGTGGGCGGGTTGTGAGGCGCTCCCATCGGTGGGGCTACTCCAACTCGGGTTGTTTTTGTCCAGCAACTTCTCGCGACTAACCATTGTTTGAGACAAGACAGCGACAGACGGAGAGAGTTTCTTTTTCAATATGTTATTGACGGCCTACTGACGTATTCAGTCCCCGTTCGGGCAATCTCAGACGGTCCTATGGTTCATCTGGGTTAACTGGTCGCTATGATTGTGCAGAATGACGGTCGTCTAAAAGTGGATGCCAAACTGGATCACAGTCAGGCGTCTTGCACTATGCCGGCAAATTCCCTAATCTCGCTCTTATGAGCACCCATTTATACATCTGCCGGTTTTTCAATGCAGAATTTTTCATAGAATTTTTGACTTTTGTACAAAACACAATGCCGACAAGGGCACGTTGGAGTTATATGAAACAGCCAGCCTTTCGCTTACTTGCAGGGCCGCTCATTCTGCACAAAATCATGACTCGTTCAGATGTCGTAAACATAACACTGACTTGTAAACGTTTGGCCTACTTTGTTCAGATCATGACGAACATTATAAAAGTAGAGAATCCCAGGTAACATTTCGTTCTCTCTTAAATACTCCTTTGTCTTACCTTCTGGTCTCGGCTCGTCACGCAATCGTGACACTGCCTTCTTCCTGCGATGCAGGCTTACAGTAAAAAAATAACTTTATTCGGAGATCCTCCGCGCCTTCAAATGTGCCGTCCGCATTTGTGCCCTTTTTCTAATTTCATGCTTCCATCACTAGCAGAGAGCGCAAGACGCGATAGAAAGCGCAATGTACCTCTCTTAACAAGCCTTCAATGCATGGATCTGTGCGAAAAATCAGGCTTGTTGGCTCTACGCTCATACCCCCAATACAGATAATTTTAACACAATATCATTAAGGAGCTCTTGTCGCAAAATTCCAGAGTCGTCGTCGGCCTGGTAGACCTTGAGCGAGAAATCCAGGAAAAATCCCCAGAGAAGCTACTTAGAAGGTGGGTGGGAAACCTAGCTCATCTGACCTTGCGGCATCATCACAACCTACCCACCGGATTATGAGAAAACTGCACAACGTGGCAGGCGCCAGCTAAAGTAATGATTGGCCGCTCGGGAAGAGCAACTTAGGTCGCACAAGGCCCACCGGTGGAAGCAGGTGCCAGCTAAAGTAATGATTGGCCGCTCGGGAAGAGCAACTTAGGTCGCACAAGGCCCACCGGCGGAAGCAGGTGCCAGCTAAAGTAATGACTGGCCGCTCGGGAAGAGCAACTTAGGTCGCACAAGGCCCACCGGTGGAAGCAGGTGTCAGCTAAAGTAATGATTGGCCGCTCGGGAAGAGCAACTTAGGTCGCACAAGGCCCACCGGTGGAAGCAGGTGTCAGCTAAAGTAATGATTGGCCACACGGGAAGAGCAACTTAGGTCGCACAAGGCCCACCGGTGGAAGCAGGTGCCAGCTAAAGTAATGATTGGCCGCTCGGGAAGAGCAACTTAGGTCGTACAAGGCCCACCGGTGGAAGCAGGTGTCAGCTAAAGTAATGATTGGCCGCTCGGGAAGAGCAACTTAGGTCGCACAAGGCCCACCGGTGGAAGCAGGTGCCAGCTAAAGTAATGAATGGCCGCTCGGGAAGAGCAACTTAGGTCGCACAAGGCCCACCGGTGGAAGCAGGTGCCAGCTAAAGTAATGATTGGCCGCTCGGAAAGAGCAACTTAGGTCGCACAAGGCCCACCGGTGGAAGCACCTGCCATCGCATGGTAGTGCCGCATCACTGAACACTTGCACCACTGTGTCAAGGGTGGTACGAGGGCTCCCAGACACTTGTGAATGTAAAGTAGACAATGACCAATTCTGCATATATGATACTTAACTCATTATGCTATCACGTCATACCCTTAAGGTGGAGCTGAAGTGTCCAAATATTTGAAACAGCCACAAATCTGCGCTTGAAACCAGCATTTCTCCAGCGTTTCAAGTGATGAGTCTTAAGCTTATCTAATTTTTTGCCTTCTGAGTTCATAGGTAAAAGAGATTTAGAGGCGCTGCCTATGAGTGCCTGTGTGCATTCATCTCATTGTCCTTATGTGGCAAAGTAACACAACTGCCGCATTCGGCCCCTCCGTAAACAGGAAGGAAAAGTATCTTTTTTATTTATTAGATTCACTAAACTCATACAGAGGGATATTCTAGCAACAAGCGATAATACCGCACTGGACACAATCGATCCGACACTGCTCCGGCGCTGGCCGGAAGCTTCCTGTTTCGTCAACATCTTTAGGATGAGAAAAAATGCAAACGTTTGTCATCCTAACAATGTGTCGTTTTTCGAGCGGTTTTCAATGTCCCGCAGCATTTGCTCCAAGTCTGGTCTGGCAGCTTCCTGTTCCATCGCCGTGTGCATCATCCAGACAAGCAGGGCGCAGCGCCGACCGGAGAAGACCGGAAGCACTCCGTGCGCCGTTTCGCTCGCGAACGACAGCATTCGACCGCACTTGGGTCTCAGAATGGCCTGCGCAGCGTGGCGGCAGAGACACGCATTGTGTCCACGTAAATCTTGATGCTTCAAGATCTCCCTTAGCCTTCAGCGCACAAGAACCGCACAGAAGAACAGGGCCGTCAGTCGTCACTTTTACACCTACTAGCCCGTATTCAACTATCGTTCTTCTACAGACCGACCTTGCTTCCATAGCTACATTACGGTAGCATTTCGAGCCTCCGGCATGGCGGTGGCACATGACGATGGCGGCGCAGCCACGACGTGGCGGTGCCGCCACCACCACGTGGTCGGTCACGTGACCAGCCACGTGGTGCGGAGCAGCTGCTGCTGCCGGGGGCGAGGCGCGCCGGCGAAACCGAGCTGCAACAGCTGTGTGCATGCGCCGTATCAAATGGGACAAATATGAAGAAGGAACGCCCAGAGAAACGGAGCGGCGAAAGAATGACTTTTCAATTCAACTGAGCAAGTTCCACTACGTCACCTGTAGCTATCGCGTCACTCCAGGTTTAACCAGAACTAAGCCACCGCCAATTTTTCCTGTCCCGCCTGCCTCTTTTTATCCTGGAGTGCTTGGCTTCACTAAGGTAAACTCGGACTCAGCGCGGATGACCAGCGGGCATTAGCGAAGGAAGCTAGCTCCTTTCATGCGATAGCACAAGGAGCTCGTCGGACCATTTTGTGCTGACGCTGTGACGTCACACTGGAGATTAGGCAGTATGCAGAGGCGTTATGGTCTACGGGTGGGGTCTAGATGCTGTGTGTGGCAACTATGTATGCGAGTATGAATCATATGACCAGTCATGCCTCATGGCAAACGGGAAGTGACGTCCCCAGATTGGACGTGACATGCGATGAGTAGCAGCTATGCGCGTCTCTATATGAGCCATGCGACCAAATATGACTCATGACATAGAACAGATGTGACGCCAAGTAAACCGGAAATGCCGTAAAACCAAACAGAAGTAACCTCCCCACACCATAAGTGACGTCAACTGACCGGAAGTTCGTGGCGTTCAGGGGCCAAGTGGCACTACGCTTCATCATCACACACGTAAGGTAATTAGCGTCCCCCAAATTTTCCCTCAGTTCTAGTTCGTCCCTCCAATGAAGGTGCTACATGCCCCTTCTTTGCATCACAACGTCACAAATATACGGATACGCTGACGCTGGCAGAGTCACTGCCGGTATGCCAGTGTTATTCAGTCAAGCCAGTGATGAGACTCAAGCAAAACTTCTGGCCAGTATGTCGCCACAAAACACATTACAAAAACAAAACCAGCCGCATGTCATACCTCTTTATCTTCTTCCTCCGAGCAAACATATTTTTACAAGTTCTATTTTCTGGTCACAAGGGCCGAAGGTGTAGTTCTCTGTACTTCCATTATCAGAAAGGTGACCAGGAAAAAAAAGGCCTGAGAAGGGAATTAAGTGTGCTTGTTTTTGTGTATTTGTGTGTGTGTGTTCGAGTGTGTGTGTGTGCATGTTTCTGTTGGTGTCGTTGCGTTTATGAGTGCCTGTGAGTTTTTTTGTGTGTGTGTTTGTATGAGCGCGCGTGTATGTGCGCGCGTGCGTAAGTGTGTGTTTGCGCTGGTGTGTGTGTGTGTGTGTGCATTTGTTTTTGCATTAGTGTGTGTGCATGCTTGTATGTTCATGTGCGTGTGCTTGTTTTTCTGTTTGCTTGCCTGCTTTTTTTGACAGTTCCATAAAAAAAAACCACTCCATTTTCACGAATGGGAAGGTGCCGCGGCGGAGAGGATTGGAAGGCTTTGGGCGAGGAGCGACGGAACGACAAATGCGCCATTCTTTAAACTTCTTTCAGAGCTTTCGGACGTGATCTAAAGAGGCGTCGCCTATAAGCAGGGCAGTCAGCTGTTGGTGGCTTCCTAGAACTTTTACTTTACACGATTAGCATGTCTTTAAGACACATGAGTAATCAATCTTAATGCCGCAATTGACAAGGTAGTCAGCTAACCTCCAAGCTTTTAACATCCATAGAGCCTAGTTTTGATCAACTGGGCATGCAGGTCCTACGACTAGATTTATCAAAGAACCTCGCCAACACGCCTATCACTACAGACCAACAGCTTCGCCCGGGTCCTAGCGCAATATTCAACGTTAACAAAAAAAACTAGTTTCCTTCGAATAAAGAGGCACTGGTAACATTTTGGTGTTGGACTGCATCAATACGTTATCACTTTGTATAAACGAAGATATTAGTTGACAAAAATTGCTTTCTTATTGGCTACCATACCACACCATAACGAACAATAATGTCGCGCGGGAAAGGCGCTGATTGTCCTAAGGCTTTCAGAAGGCTGTGTCATGATGAACGAAATTAGCGTCGTCTCCACAGTTTGAACCGACCATGCAAAAGCCTTGAAACGAGAAGCTTTAATATCTGAGCTCTAAATGTGCCACATTTTCACGAAACTACATTTTACAAGGTCGCTGTGGTACATCCTCTGCATGCATGAAATAAAAAAAAACTACAGTGCTCGTACGAACCGCAGGAAAACTACATCCCTTCAGTTATTCTACACGAGTGAAGAGCAAGCCTTTACTCACCCGAATGCTTGTACGGGGCGTCTTGGTGAACACGGTTTGGCCGCCGTGGAAGTCGTTGTTCAAGTATATAGAGGCGCTGCAAGTTTGGAGATAAGAAAGGGAGAATAACCCACTGTTAACAAAATGTACTTCAGTGGCCAGCAAAAAATTGAGACCGAGTGGTTAATAAAAAAAAACTGTTCGGTTAGGCCATATGCGAATTAGGTGCGCTAGCTTTGTGTCGGGGCCTCATTGCTGCAGACTAAAACTGTAGGGTACTGCAGCGCGCATGCGGAAAGAGGACCCGAAGCCAGTCGTCTGCTGGACTCCATAGCGAGTTGTTTTACTCCTTGAGACCACCCGGACCTTGGGCTTTCTCCCACGCAGCTCCGGTTATCTTCCTCACACACTCCGCTCTGGAGAGGTGGCGTTGCTACAGCAGCCTTTATCGCCTCTTTAATGCTATGAGTCGATGGCGTTAGAGGCGTTAATGCCCATATATGCGCAGAATCTTTCATTCTCTGCTTTACGTGGAGAGATCACTGGGAGTCATCATACCACTCTTGACGCACTGGTGGAGCGGTTAAACGACGCGCCACTGCCCTGCGATGGAACGTGCAGCCAGCGGTGGAGCTCGTTAGACCCAGGTTGCTTTTCCCGAGCGACCCGCTCCTCCAGACATACAGTGGCGAAATCGTAGAGCAGGAAACTCTGTGCTAGCCCACTGAAAGAAGGTAACACAACAGGCTAGGCTTATTGGCTTAGTGCATGAATCAGCGAAAGCAGTTATAAATTCGTTTTAGCCATGTAGCCTTGTATTCTGCCGTGGAGCCACCCTCAGAGAGCGCAATCCTCTACCCTCTTCATAACCTTCTCTTTCTATGGTAATCACAAACTCAGCAAGGAAGGGAACACCTCAGGACGCTTGCTAACGACTCGACAAAAGCACTTCTCTTTGTCTGGACAAAGCGTTCATCATTGGCGGGGTTTAAATAGGGTCATCGCTCCGAAGAGGAAGGCCGGGTGAAGGGGAAAAGGGGTGGGAAGTAGGAATGGTGTTAGGGTGGGGAGGGTGAATCTTGTGCGGGCATGATGGCTGCTAAGATAATTAACCGGTTGACCTGCACAACTGTGAAAAGAAAAAGGCCAGCTCAGCAGAAAGGAATCTGGCGGTGTGGAGCGTGGAAAGATAGCAAGCGTGGGATTAAAAGGCAGTGTGTCCAGCTGCAACAGGTGGCTTGATATGACTGGCTGCGTTGACCTGAAAAAGTCAGATGAGGAATTTCCTCATCTGGTATCTCACGTGATGGTATATGGTATGTCGCGTATGTTGCACCCGCTTGATGACGTCATTTCAAGCAAGGCGGACATTCACATAACGCTTGACGCATGCAATAATAAATGCGAGCTAAGGGATCGTTTATACAGCGCGTGCAACACATACCTGTAGTCCCGAAGTGACAGCGGTAGCTTATATTCCGGACACTTGCAGGTGGCATTGTCCTCGAAGTCACAGTTGTCCAAGTGGATCATGTGGCTTAGGTCGGTCCTGTTTGTCGTGGAATCTGCATGTTTGAATCGCATTTTGGGCTCACAAACAGCCACTACGGTAGCAACTTTGGTAAACTGAAGGCCCATATCTTGATTTGGACAGTTCAAAAAGGACGAAAAACTTATGACCTGTATTTCACATTCTCGTCAGCCTTGTCTTTCACTTGGTTCACATAAAAAGTATTGTAGTGAACTATGATAAACGCTCCTGAACTATGATGAACGCGCCTAATGTTGTCTCCATGGAAGACAAAGAAGTTAAAGACGAAGTGCCGGCACGCGGCTCCAGCTCTCTGGCTGTCCAGACTAACCACGCTTCTGCTGCCGGCCGCTCTGCTGTTTGTAAACTGTATCGCCGAGTTCAGTGCTGCATGAACCCCCTAGTTGCACGAAGAACACTGACTATGCGTTTTCGATTTGAAAATGTCAAAACAAAACAACACAATGAAGCCTGACTTCACTAATATAGTTATTTCTATTCCCACGCATTTTACATAAATGTTGCGGCTTAGTTCCTAAAATATGAAGTTGGTCGACTGCGGAACGGGTGACGGGAACTCCGGTATTCGCGAATTAATAATAATAATAATAATAATAATAATAATAATAACTGGTTTTCGGGAAAAGGAAATGGCGCAGAATCTGTCTCATATATCGTTGGACACCTGAACCGCGCCGTAAGGGAAGGGATAAAGGAGGGAGTGATAGAAGAAAGGAAGGAGGTGCCGTAGTGGAGGGCTCCGGAATAATTTCGACCGCTTGGGGATCTTTAACGTGCGCTGACATCGCACAGCACACGGGCGCCTTAGCGTTCGTGCACTGTGCGATGTCAGCGCACGTTAAAGATCCCCAGGCGGGGGCTTTCAGTATGCTATGGCCCGCAGATTTTTTAGGCGTCTGCCTTGATGCAAAATTCACACTGCAAAAAAAGAGAATATTTACAACATTAGCATACAGTGCGAAAGCACGGCGTATTCATGTATGAAAACTTGGTATTTCTCTTAACATTCATAGCTCCCTGGCAGCCCTCATATTACTATTGGCGAAACGGTGGACCGGTTAGGCGGTGAGCCACAGCTCTCAGATGGCAGGTGCTGCGACCGGTGGAATTTGTGCGATACTGGTTCTCTCCGACAGCCAAACACAAGATGATTTTGCTAGGTTCTGAACCTGCTGATTAGTGATTTCGTACTAAAATATCTCAGCACTAAGATGTGATGGTGCAGCTACAGGCGCTGCTGTAGGGGTAGCTAGGCACCATAAGCCACTTCAGTGATTTAAATTTTGATGTCAGGAAGACTGACTAGGTGGTTTTCAAACGGCCGTGTCAAATATCCAATACGGTTGCGAAGAACGTTGACACTTCGGGCTATTGGAAGCTCACCACAATAAAACACTAATTATTTGACTTATGCTTTCATATATATTAGAATATGCGTTGGAAATAAAGAGTTGACTATGCGAATAGCCGTATTGGAGAAGTTTGTTGGTGGATGACTCGTATGAGCGGCATTTTTGTGCTCGCGGGGGGAAACATTAACGCTCTTGGAGGTAGGGCCGCAATGATAGAAGTGCAGGCGTATGTGGCAAGCGTGAACCTCACTCGGCATAGCGATCCTGCACTGCAGGTGGACAAAGTGCATGTAGAGCCTTTTCTCGAGTCTAAAGTAGGCTTCTGTGAGGAGCCTCGCTTTGCGGGATGCCCGGAACATGAGCCTCGCTGCTGTCGCGTTGTCCGTGGACTTCTGCAGGCGCTAAAGGGATAACAACCAACGAAGAAAAATAAGAGACTAGCGTCATTACTGTAGCCCAATTTACCGCTTATCGCCTTCCCTGTACCTACCCCAAGACCTGCTGGTGCCCGCTACAAAGGCTATATGGGCAATGTTAAGGTGAATCACGTGAACACGGATGGCACGTACGCAGAGAGGACACTTCATCGCCACACAAGGATAACTTTAAAAATAACAAACTTAAGCCTGAACTTTTTAACGAGACTTCGTTAAGGCTCCTGCTGTTGCAAAAAATCGAACGTCGTCGTAGGCATTGTGGAAGAAAAATGCCCGGAGAAGCAACCCAGGAGGACCATCTGTGTCACGTGACTTTGTGACCTCATCACAACCTGCCCAGCGCACAGCGAGCAAACCGACCACCGTGGCAGGTGACAACATAAAGATTGGTTGTGAAAGGTTGTTCACGAAGAGCAGCATGGTTCGCAGAAGTGCCAACAGTGGCAGCACCTGCCATCGCAAGGCAGTAATGCGTCGTTTAACCGTTGCACCACTGCACCAGAAGTGGTATGAGAAGTCCCAGTGATCTCTGGATGCTAAGTCGGTAATGACCAACTACGAATATATGGCCATTAACCCAATAACGCTATCGCGTCATTCCTTTAACGCCGAGCTTAAGTGTTCCCTCCAGTTTTTTTTTCATTAGAATATGACTCGCCGACGACCGTGCCGACGATCATCATGCTTGATGCGCCAGAATTGTCATGTAGCAGTAACGCTACAGTGAACCAACTTAAACAAATACGCATGTCAAAAGGCTACTCACCCTATACCGTAATAGACTGCCTATTCTCACCTTGACCAGTTCCGTTGCGTCGACGCCGATGAACAGCTCATGGCTCGAGAGAGGGTAGGCTCCATTCATCGAGTAGCCATGGCCGGGGATTCCCGATTCCTGTGAAGATGGAGCCAACGAGAGGTTACAAGTGGCGGATAAAAAATTATCCAACGACCATCAAACAGAGAGCGCGTTTAAGCGCTAGATTAGGGTCACCCATCTTCCCTCAGCCAGACATGAGCGACCGCGTGACGACAATCTCAGAGGCCGCCGTACGGTCGACTGAGGTACTATGACACACTGCGCCATACTATATACAACTTTATTTACGAGCACATGCATGTTGGATTGCTCTGCGCATGCCCTGTAAGCTGCCCATATTGAAATCCACCAGTCGAAATGATGCTGCCACAAAGCAGTCCAAAATGATTCTGTTCAATTTATCCTCTCAGCACGATGGCAAGACGGGCGAGTTGGTGATACATAAGCGAAAATAGCGCAAAATACGAGGACAAGGAAGGAAAACAACAGGACCAGCGCTAACTAACAACTGAAGGTTTATTCACAGGAAGCAAGGAATATAAACCGCGCAAACAAAAAACAAAGCAAAAAAAGGTGTATCTACGTGGAATCGACGAAACAAACTTCACTGTCATGCAGGCAAACCGACAGGCTGCTAACGCACAATCTAGATTTTTTCTTTATGTAGAAAGCCTCCATAATTTCCCTAGCTAACTGCGTTGGGTGACTATAATATATCACTGTGATGAAAACTAGGGATGAAAGATTTGCAGTCTCTAACATGATCGACTAGATTAGTAGCTTTACTAGCCTCAAATGTATTAGCATGCTCAGTTAGGCGCGTGTTAATACAACGACCCGTCTGGCCAATGTATACTTGTCCGCAGGAAAAGAAATTTTACAAACAACTCCTTCAGAGCATGGAACATACTTAGTTTTATGTTTAATTCCACACGTACTTTGGGATTCATTTTGTTTTTCAGCCTGTCTTTCCACCATAGCACATAACCTTTTAAGTCATTTAGGAGCTGAAAAGACAACCCCTATTTTATACCTGTTCGCCAGTTTGCGCTGTTTATATTCCTTGCTTCCTGTGAATAAACCTTCAGTTGTGAGTTAGCGCTGGTCCTGTTGTTTTTCTTCCTTGTCCTCGTCTTTTGCGCCAGTTTTGCTTAATTATCCTCTCAAACTACAACAGAACTGCTAGCTTCTTGGTCTACCATTGTCACAAAATTCGGCGCATATTTGTAAAACCGGCGCTGCGCGTAGAGCAATCGCGCCCGCGCGCTGTAAAATAAAACAAAAAAACAGCGGGGGAAGGATCCCCGCAGAGCGCGTAACTTTGCGTGCGCTGCTGCCCTTTCTACTCAGCTCGCCGTCGCGGCGCCCAAGGAAACACGGCTACGCGTGGCGTCGATTTTTCTAGAATGTCTGAGTAGTTTCTACTCTTCGTCGACGGAGAGGGAGTGACATTGACCGCGCTAAAGTGACACCCTCTCCCCTTCGCTCTCGCGCCGGCGTCTTCGCATCGCGAGAAGGACCCAGAAATTTCTCGAAGGCTGTCTCCGCGCTCGTCGTATGTGGTCGCGCGCCTGGCGCGAGAAGGAGAAGGAGCTTGTGCAGTTGAAACTGCGTGCGTGTGCGCGCCTGCCTCGGCGCGAAGAACAGAGGCGGACTGCGCCTATAAATGAGGGGCTTCAACCGCTGTCTGTTAGCCCGAGCCGCCGTTTAAGCTTCCGAGAAGCGTGCCCCCTCGACTCCCGGGAGAACACCACCGCCTAGCCACGGACAAGCGAGGCAACGTGCGCCAGTCTGCGGATCGGCCCCGTCGTGCTCCTCAGGTCATCGGACGGTCGCAGTGCACGGTGAACAAATTGTGTTTTGTTGTTTGTCTCTGTGTTAGTGCACTTAAGGTGTAAAGAATTGTAATCTCTCTCTATTGTTACTTTGCACGAGTTGCATTGTATTTAAATCACTTCGCATCTGCTCGTACGAGTGATTGTGAAATCCTCTGTATCGTCTCTTCGCTGTATAAACTTTGTTTTCTTTTATAAACCTTCGGCTCCGACACATTCTCTGGCTTGCGACCGACAAAAGCTGGTCACCAAACGACCAACCCTTTTGTCCCTTGGTAGCTGCTCTCGGGCTGAGCTTGCCACGCTGAGTCGAGGGCATCTCCTTTGTGACCGAGACCGCTACCCCTACACGCTCTAAGGGTGTCTGGGAGCGCACGCAAAAGTGCACGAAGTGGTGACAACCATCACTCGCAACTTGTCTTGTCGCGGTATGCATCTTTTGCCTTTTTTATATCATGCACGGAGCATTTATGAATCACACCCGCTAGGATGGATGCAATTTTGCAGAACCGAAGCTTACTTTTTTACTCCGAGCATTCAAAGAATCGAAATCACCTTCAAACATTGGTACTGACTTATGATCGCCGTTTATTCAACAAAGCATTAGCTAATAGTGTATGACTAGAAACTTTTTGTATAATTATACTGATATTGTAATACTTCTTTTTATTTTGTATAACTACTCCCCTTTATTGTCTTTATGGCCGCGAGGGTATAGTAAAATAAAAAAGTAAGCTGAGACACATAAGCCAGCTTACGTGTGATAAGCCCGCCCGCGAGCGGTGGTTGCCGTACGACAGCCCCCGCTCCGCCTTGAGAGTAATGGGTTCATTATCATCATCATCATCATCATCGTCAGCCTTGCTACACCCACTGCGGGGCAAAGGCCTCTCCAATGTCTCTCCAATTAACCCTATCCTTTGCCAGCTGCATCCACCCTTTGCCTGCAAACTTCTTAATCTCATCCGCCCACCTAACCTTCTGCCGCCCCCTGCTCCGCTTACTTTCTCTTGGTATCCACTCCTTTACCCTTAAGGACCAGCGGTTATCTTGCCTTCGCATTACATGCCCGGCCCAAGCCCATTTCTTTCTCTTGATTTCGACTAGGATGTCATTAACCCGCGTTTGTTCCCTCACCCGCGCTGCCCGCTTCCGATCTCTTAACGTTACACGTATCATTTTTCTTTCCATGGCTCGCTGCGTTGTCCTTAACTTAAGCTGAACTCTTTTCGTTAGCTTCCACGTTTTTGCCCCGTAGGTGAGTACCGGTAAGATTATGGTGTTGTACACTTTCCTCTTTAGGGAAATTGGTAAACTGCCACTCATGATCTGCGAGAATTTGCCATATGCGCTCCACCCCATTCTCATCCTTCTAGTTATCTCCCTCTCATGATCCGGATCAGCTGTCACTACCTGCCCTAAGTAGACGTATTCCGTCACAATTTCTAGGCTCTCGCTGCCAATTGTGAACTGTTGTTCCCTTGCTAGGCTGTTGAACATTACCTTGGTTTTCTGCATGTTAATTTTTAGACCCATCGATCTGCTCTGCCTGTCTAACTCATTGATCATGATTTGCAGTTCACCTCCTGAGTGACTCAGCAAGGCAATGTCATCAGCAAATCGCAGATTATTTAGGTATTCTCCATTTATTCTTATTCCCAACTGTTCACAATTGAGGCTATATATACGCTCTTCCCTCAATAAACCCTGTTGAAAGTGTAGCGCTCGTCCTGTTGCCAGTTTGCGCTTTTATGTCTTTCACGAATATGCACCAACAAGCCCAGTTGCAAGTACTTCTCGAAATACCTCCTGTAAACATGCGGTGAACAGCATTGGTGAGATCGTGTCTCCTTGCCTGACGCCCTTCCTTATTGGAATTTTATTGCTGACTTTATGGAGGACTATAGTAGCTGTATATATATATATATATATATATATATATATATATATATATATATATATATATATATATATATATATATATATATATATATATATATATATATATATATATATATATATATATATATATATCTTCCAGTATTTTGACATAAGGCTCTTCTACCCCCTGATTACGCAATGCCTATATGACTGCTGAGGTTTCCACTGAGTCGAATGCTCTCTCGTAATCAATGAAAGCTATATATAGAGGTTGGTTATATTCTGCGCATTTCTCTATCACCTGATTGATAGTGTGAATATGATCTATTGTGGAATATCCTTTATGAAAGCCTGCCTGATCATTTGGTTGATTAAATTCTAACGTTGCCCTGACTCTATTAGCGATTACCTTGGTAAATACTTTGTAGGCAACGGATAGTAAGCTGATCGGCCGGTAATTTTTCAAGTCCTTGGCGTCTCCCTTCTTATAAATTAAGATAAGGTTTGCATTCTTCCAAGCTTCTGGTACAGTCGAGGTCATAAGGCATTGCGTATACAGGGTGGCTAGTTTTTCTAGCACGATGTCCCCTCCATCCTTCAACAGATCTGCTGTTACCTGATCCTCCCCCAGCTGCTTTTCCCCTTTTCATCGCTTCTAAGGCTTTCTTTACTTCATGTTTCGTTACTGGCGGGATGACGCATTGCTGTGCAATGCTGTCTTTCTCATTAACGCTCTGATTACATTGGCTACTGTACAGGTCTGTGTAGAACTCTTCGGCTACGTTAACTATCTTATCCATATTGCTAATGATATTGCCCTGCTTGTCTTTTAATGCATACATCTGGTTTTTACCTATGCCTAGTTTCCTCTTCACTGTTATAGGCTACCTCCGTTCTTTATAGCATTCTCGATTCTCTCCATATTAAACTTTCTTATGACGGCTACCTTGCGCTTATTTATTAACTTTGATAGCTCCGTTAGTTCTATTCTATCGGTAGGGTTAGATGCCCTCCTGTTTTGGCGCTTCTTAATTCGATCTTTCGTCACCTGAGATAGCTTCCCGGTATCCTTTCGAACTGTCCTACCGCCTACTTCTACTGCGCACTCCGTAATTATTGATGTCAGATTATGGTGCATTGAATGAACATCAAGATCATCTTCCTCAGTTAAAGCCGAATATCTGTTTTGAAGCGCTATCCTTAACTCCTGTGCTTTCCCTCTTACGGCTAACTCGTTAATGGTCTTCTTCTTCACTAGCTTCTTCCGTTCCCTCTTAAAGTCTAAGCTAATTCTAGACCTTACCATTCTGTGGTCGCTACAACGCACCTTTCTGAGGACGGCCACATCCTGAATGATGCCAGGTTTAGCGCATAGTATGAAGTCGATTTCGTTTTTAATCTCACCATTGGGGCTCTTCCAGGTCCACTTCCTGTTTTCTCGTTTGCGGAAGAAGGTATTCATGATCCGTAAATTATTTCTATCCGCGAATTCGACTAATAACTCTCCCCTGCTATTTCTAGAGCCTATCCCATAGTCACCTACCACGTGGTCGTCAGCCTGCTTCTTGCCCACCTTCGAATTGAAGTCGCCCATCAGTACAGTGTACTGCGATTTTACTTTATTCATTGCCGATTCTACGTCCTCATAGAAACTTTCAACGGTCTGGTCATCATGGCTGGATGTGGGTGCGTAGGCCTGCACCACTTTCAGCTTGTACCTCCTATTCAGCCTAATTACTATAGCTGCTACCCTCTCGCTAATACTGTAGAGCTCCTCTACGTTGCCAGCTATATCCTTATTAATGAGGAATCCCACACCTAGTTCTTGTCTATCCTCTAACCCGCGATAGCACAGTATGTGTCCGTCCTTTAGTACTGTATACGCCTCACCTGTCCTCCTAACTTTGCTAAGCCCTATCACATCCCATTTAATTCCCACTAGTTCCTCAAACAGCACTGCTAGGCTAGCCTCACTAGCTAAAGTTCTAGCGTTAAACGTTGCCAGGTTCAGATTCCAATGGCGGCCTGTCCGCAGCCAGAGATTCTTAGCACCCTCCGCTGCGTCACAGGTCTGACCGCCGCCGTGGTCAGTTGCTCTGCAGCCGCTGGGGACTGAGGGCCGAGGGTTAATTGCTTTGATCATAGAAGGTTGTGGCCAAGTACTACGCCATGGTGGCCAAATCCTGCTCTGGTGAGAGAGCGCGTTGTCGGTTCTGGTCACCGAGATCAGGCCGCACTCCAGGCCTGGTTATGCAATTCCATCGACACCCGGATTTTTTTTTTTAAACCCGGTAGAGAATTGCGCGGAACCAGGATTTGAACCCCGGTCCTCTTGCACGCGAGGCGGATGTTCTACCTCTACGCCATCGCTGCGTCAGAGTAATGGGTTAATGCCCACATTCGCAGAACTGCTCTTTCCCTTTTAACATTAATAGATCCCTGGTAGTTCTCATACCACTCCTGGCGCAGTGGTGCAACGGTTAAGCAGGTACGCTAGTGCGCTGGGATGACGATTGCTGCCACCGGTGGGGGTTGTGCGATCCATAATTTATTTATTTATTTATTTATTTATTTATTTATTTATTTATTTATTTCACCCTCAGGGCAAAGAATTACAGAGGGGAGTGGGTAACGCATAATAACACTGAAAATGCAAACAGCAGAGAACAGTAAATTACCAAACCATAGGTAACTTCGAATAAGTTATCAACACAATATATCATTCAATAGAAGCGGTAACAGCCGTCTGAAACGATACAGGGTCAGGAATTGTGGCAACTGAAGAAGGAAGGCGGTTTCAGTCATACGAAGTGCAAGGAATAAAAGAATCCGAGAATGTTTTAATTTTTTATGTAGAAATGCTTACCGTTATGTATGTGATATGTGCGGCATGAAATACATGAAGGGGGAAGGAAGTAACTCGTATCAAATGGACTCATGATGAAATAATTTGTGAAAAAGGCACAGACGGGCAATTCTGCGTCGCGATGCAAGTAAAGGTAGGCCCAAGGTAGTCTTCATAGCCGTTACGATTGATGTACGCCGAAAGTCGGAGAGAATAAAGCGCGCTTATTTGTGTTCTACCATCTCCAGTAGGTCGATCAAACTCTTAGCACAAGGGTCCCAGATTGATGAAGCATATTCTAGTTGTGAACGTACGAGAGTGGTATAGAGTATAAGTTTAATGTTAGTTGGGGCTGCGTGAAAGTTGCGTCTCAGATATCCGAGCATGTGATTAGCTTTGTTAGTGATGTGCTCAATGTGCGCGTGCCAGCTAAGGTTAGCCTTAATATGAATTCCGAGGTACTCATATCTTGTAACTGGACAAAGTAACACACCATTAAAAGTATGTGGGGGCAAATCACTATTAACACGAGCAATCTCCCGAGCAACCTCGCAAGACCAATGATTAATATAAACGCCACGTGCCACTGCCCTAAGATGGAAGGTGCTGCTACAGGTGGGACATGTGCGTCCAGATTGCTCTTCCCAAGCAAACTCCGAGCAAACCAAAGCATATTTCCAATATGCGCTCATTAAGAGAAGTAAACTATTCAGAAAACGCTTGAAACGGTAAAGATGGTACAAAAATTTGGGGGGTAGAATGAGTATTTCACCTGGTACAACTCGTCTCCTATACAAGACAAAACGCGCTCTTTAGGACGGTTACCGTGCTGGAAATAATAAACAACTTTTACTTTAAACCTGCACTTATAACTTGTCCAGAGGCGCATAAATATATTCAAAGAGAGCACAACTAAAGCTCACACTAGCGCAACTACCGGCATTCAGCGCGAAGTCGAACCGCAGCTAGATTCTACAGTCTTTACTGAGCAGACTGAACAGAAAAACTTTGATTAGAGACCAAGCGCGGTTTCTGCTGATCCTCGGATTTCTCGCGGAACATTCTTATTAGTTTTTCTACCTAAAGGTGCGGTAGAGAAGTCTCGGTGTTCGACAGATGGAGCTTCGTGTTAATGACTAGTTGCGTCAACGTTCCAAAATGGGTGCCTGCAAGAATTTACTATCGTTACCGGCTGACTGCGCACCAAAACAGATTGGTGCGGTTATTAAGCGAGGAGGAAAATGGTACACTTTGACAGCCAAAGTAGGAAATGATTGCGCTATGCGAGGAAATACGGTATTTTCACACATTTCAAGTCCCACAGCAGGAACACGTGGCCCTGGTAGGTGGCAGCACCAGACGTGACTGCTACATTGCTGCAATGTCTGTGTATTTAGATTTTACGTTCGTGCAGTTTATCCAGTGTCAGCAAGGGACCGCCACTAAAGCATTGTGAGATTTTTGTAGTCCTGGCTATTGTTGTATCGTATTTCTGTTCAGACAAATCAAGCAGTTAATTTTACTATACAAATTTACGTACCACTAAAATTACAGAAAAAAATGTCACCTATTAAAGCACTTAGTAGAGCTTCATAACTCCGAACTGCCATAAATTTGTGCGGTTTCTACGGTTAGAGGACAATTAACAGTATGCATAAAATTGAGAAGCTCTGGTGCCGGTCGGTTTCTTCTTGTGTTCTTGGTCACATGGGAGTTCGGCGGTTGTTGGACAGATCATGTTAAGAATAAAATAAGCTTGCACCACGGAGGACTCACGCTCAGCTTCAGCAGGGTATCGCACTCCTCCTGGGTGAGGAGTCCGTCGGCGATCACCCTTCCGCGCCCGTTGAGGCAAACTTCATCGTGGACAACTCTCACTCCAGCGTCCACGAAATCCGCGCCGCAGTGGGGCAGTTGGTCCTGCGGCAAAGTACGAGCGAAGCCATTTAGTACTGTTGTGCATACAGGCTTCAAAAGGTGTTGTAAAAAGCAGCTGTTTTTTTCGCAGCTCTCATTTTACACCTCATCTTGCAGGTTTAAGAGCTACAGTCTTTGTCAAGTGTACACCCCAAGAGGTCTGCTTCTGAGCCTTGCAGCGCGGCTCCTCTGCATATTCAGGGACCCTAATGTCACGAAGGCGGTAGAAACTAAGTCCTCAACGTTCCCAAGCTTAGGACTGTCAGAAGAGCTTGAGAGCCGTGCTACATGGCATGGAAGCACACCCCTTGGGCCGTATAGTTTTGACAAAGACTGTACCTCTTCAGTGCTCCACAGTAGCAACTCTTTCTGTGCTTATCTGCAATGAATGTACTAATCCACCACGAGGAATAAACTTTAGCATGAAAAACTAATTTAAGGAAAAGGTACAGCCTTACTAAAGCGTATAGGTCACATCGAAGTTCATTTTACGACTTTATTACTGCGTCGGAATAAAAAGATACACTGCATTCGTTCAAAATGCTTATCATATGCCGGGTGTTTCAGTGAACACTTTAAAAAAATTTATTTAAATAGACTGTTTCAGGTAAAATAATGTATTTTGCGGCATAGTATTACCAGTGTTCGAGGACACCGGCAAACCGGTGAATCGTCTTAAGTACCAAGCTGGTTAACTAATTTTTATTAACTAACTTTTCAACTAGTAGAGTTAGGTGCCTAGTTGCAATTAGATATTTGTAGCCGGTCGTTAGTAATAGCCATATCAGTTTTTAGAATTTCGAAAGCGCGATTACCCTCGCCGCAGTGGCTCGACAAAATTTGGCTGCGTCGTGCGAAAATACAAGCGCTTTCGAAAGCATGCAGGAAAAGCAACCCCTCTAGTGCACGTAGCTAGTCGTAAAAGGCACATTTTGTCAAGCCACTGCGCCAAGGGTAATCACGTATTCGAAATTCTAAAAACTAATATGTCTATTTCCAGAGACCGGCTACAAATCTCTAATTTTAACTCTTCTAGTTAGAATGTGTGGGGATTGGGCTTCTTGAGCGATTGGAGTGCGCGCCCGCTGCTGCCGTTTGCTCGTTAGAGACCCCCCGTGAAGTGTCCGCGAGCGGAATGCAGGCGGCCGCGCTGTTTGTCCTCCTTTCCAAGGGAAGCTCTGTTGAAGAACCGCTGTAAATCAACCTCCCTTCCGTTCTTCCCGCTTCTACCTCGCGTACCCATTGGTTCACTCCCAGTGACAGCTGGGGGGCGTTGTTTCGGCGAGAGGCCCGAGCGGGAAATGAACGGGGAGACCGCCACCGACTCGGGCAGCAGAAAGGTGCGTAGATTTCGCCTCCCGGGGGCCGCGGCCTTTGCCGGGGGACCAAGAGCGCGGGTGGTGTAACCTTGCGCACCTAGTATGTACGCTTGAGTCCAGGCCCGAGCCTCCGGAGTCCCGTCACCCGCCTGTGCGGCGCTCCGGATTCGGGAGGGTCTGATCTGGCTGGTCCTCCGTCATCGCCGGCCATTGCCGGTGACGATGCGCGATGAGCCATCGACGTGCGACCTGCGTCGTCGAGATGTGCTCCGCGCATTCCCCATCCTCCCTCGTGTTGTGTCGCGCGCGATCTAACCCTCTGGTTGGCCGTGCCGCATGCGATCGCCCTTAGCTGTGCCGTCACGCGCGTATGTATAGTCTTTGCTTTGCGCGCGCGGTTCCGCGGGCCCGCTTTCGGGTGCCGTGGCTGGGCTATGGGTTGTACTGAGGTCTGGGAATCAGTGCAGTGTTATGTAATGCAGCTTCCTGTGTAATAAACACTTGTGCCCTTAAATCTCTGCACCTACCTTCCTTCGGAGCGAGAGCGCAGGCGCGAGGTATACGCTGGCTATGCCCTCAGCTTGCTCTGGCCCGAGCCCGCAATAAGCGGGAGAAGTGTCACTCAATTAACACTTCGGCACGGGTTCATAACCAACCCCACAAATGCTAATTATTGAAAATTACTTGACCAGCTTACTATTAAGACGATTCACCGGTTTTCTGTTGCCCGCCAACATTGGTAACACTTTGCCGCAAAAGCAGTGTTTTTACCCCAAAAAGCCTACTTTTGAAAATTCTTGAACGTGTTCGCTGAAACACCCGGTATGATTAAAAAACAAAAATGAAAAAGATATTGATGTAAATGTGGTTTTGGTTATTGTCTCAGTTCAGTGGGTTGTCTTCTCTAGTCTTTGTAGGTGTGTACTCTGTAATTTTCTTATGTAAGTGCCATACGACTACAGGGTATAAATATTGTTGTCTTCGTCTAATAAAGGGTCTTGCGACTACGCTAGGCCAATGCGCCTAGTCCCCGTCTCCTGGGGGCTTCCGCCCCCACCACAGACATCACCGCTATAACAAGTTCTTACAGATTAAGAGCGATTACATGCAGTGAAATTAATTTACGGGTCTCTAAGGAAAGAACGCATCGCCAGAAAATTTCCGCACGTCACCACGTGCTTCCCCATTCACTGCAAGTCATCATGCGAGTTTGAACGGAGTTGCGAAAGAAACTATTTAGCTTTATTTCTTCCCGAAAAATAAAGTACGTCTTCCGTTACTGACAAAAAATGTTATAGAACGGCAAAGGGTGAAAGAGTGAATCTGGCCAGGAACAAGAATTCGATGGACTTGTAATCACTGTTCCTAACATGAGAAATGGTTTGAAGGCTGTCGGGTTACTTGCGGGCAGTGTTATCCTGGAAACATTTACCGCAAAATCCAAATAGAAAAGGATGAATTAGGTTTGGTTTGGTTTATATGGGTTTAACGTCCCAAAGCGACTCAGGCTATGAGAGACGCCGTAGTGAAGGGCTCCGGAAATTTCGACCACCTGGGGTTCTTTACCATGCACTGACATCGCACAGTACACGGGCCTCTAGAATTTCGCCTCCATCGAGATTCGACCGCCGCGGCCGGGATCGAACCCGCGTCTTTCGGGCCAGCAGCCGAGCGCCATAACCACTCAGCCACCGCGGCGGCTAAAAGGATGAATGAGGCGAGGAGTGTTACCATCTGCTGTCTCCCTCAATTCGATTTGTACTTTTTTGCGCTGACCTGGGCATCAAAGATCATAGCCTTACTTGCGAAAACCAAAAGTGGTCGGCCTGGCCCCAAAATAGATTGACAAGTTGTGAATGTTGGTATCTGTTCATTTTGATTGGAGATTGGCGCAAAAAAAAGTAACGAGCTTTCAATTGTCTTGTCCCTTTTTTGAGCTGTCCTTCTATCAAAAGAGTCCACAAAAACCCTGCTCCAGCTCGCCGCTTTAGCGATGACCCGGACTCAGGTGGGTGCTCTGATCTCACGTCTTTTTAACATCTTTGTTTTTGAAAGTAATTGGTGACACATCTGATAAAAATATGAATGCAGTGCACATGGCATGTCCGAAAACTATCCCAAAATCATCTTACGAGTGTACTTGTTTCTGCGAGAGAAATGAAAAAGTTGATGTTATCATCCTGAGAGCCAACTAACTCTGGGACAGGTCAGCAGAGGACTGCGATCTGCGAGTACGTCCACATGACCCGAATAAATGTCAGCGCCGGAGATGTTTCCTTCGGCCGCTTGGCCGTAAGAGGCGGCACATCTCTCCGCCAGGCCTGTCCCCATACCGCGGCCGACGTCCTGTGCCTCCGAGAGTGCCCGCCACTCCCGCAGGCAGAACTTGCCCTCACGACCCCGCGTGTCACACAAAGGGTCTTCCGAGCCCAGGTGGCCTCGAGCAGACAGCTGCACGACTTCGCGAGTACGGAACAACTGCTGTGGTCGTTCGCCTCTAGAAGTGAGCCAGTATAAGAGAAACTGGGCCAAGTACTGCAACAGTGGTACGACCACCATGATCTTCTTCCTCTTAAAACATGGCACACACCCATATGGGGGATTTTTTTTCTTATTCTTCTTATGCCTTCCCTTCTTCGGATAGTTTTCCTCCAAGCATAGCTGCGGCCGGGTCCTGACCTTGTGCGGGTCGGGGTGAGACCATGCATTATGGGAATGCGTTAGCAAACCCCCTCCGACGACACTCTTCCCAGCCCTTTTGTCGGAGTGAGACAAGCTCTTGGACAGTTCAAGGAAAATAACGCAGCTGGCTTATACAAGAGGTCGCCCCCAACTGGAGGACACCCTGGACTCGGCCAAGCCCCAACTAATCCCTTCCTTTTTGTGGCAATAAAGTTGTAACCACCACCTGAGCTTGTGCAGAGGGAATAACAGAAACACCAACGTCATGGTCAACATAATTTTTAACTGGACATCGCAATGCAGACTCCTAACCGCGTTTAGTGATAAAAACAGCGTGGAGAGATTTCTAGCTCTTCTCGACTAACCATAAAAGGTTGATAGCAGCCTGATGTTGGGGATTAGGCTGAACAAAAGCAACATCAGCGCTTTCTCTTCCTTCCACATATAAAGGGAAGGAGAAGATTTCAAGGATATTTTATTTTTCATGTCAGTACAGTAGGCCCTTACGTCAACATTGTAATTACTTCGCATCAGTATGTAATTAGTAGGTTACGTAGCTGCGGAGGCCCTTGATTTAGGGCTTAATTCGCTGGAATATCCTGGCCGTCGCTGATGCTGAGCAGCAGCAAGCACCATCGCTGAAGAAGATGTGTTGCTGTTGGAGACCGATAATAATAATGGTAATAGAGCTCGTGGTGTAATGTTTAGAGCTACTCCATTTTGTTTCAGTTACCAACGCACACCCTCTGCGTACATATTCTTACATGTTCATATTCACGGTCTGCCATTTAATTTGTTTGCCCTTATTGTTATGTACTCGGACGCCCAGGCACGTCAAGCAGCTAATGCACTGTTGTGTTCAGGGGTAACACTAGCTGCCTTTAGTTACTGAATGGTATTAACAACCACGACGAAATGGCGCCACGATTGTATATATTTCCACCAGGTGCCCAAGCTACCAAAAGAAAAAAAGGAGGTAAAGGATTCTTGTTTGAACAGGCTGTTCCATGCCGACCGCAACTGCGGCAGGAGTGTTGGCTTGTTAACATTAATTTCTTCTAAATTTTTTCAGCGGAAGCATGTCACACCAAATTCAAAGACCTGACTGCGAATTGTTGGCTGTTGATATCGCAATTCCACAGTGTGCTCCCCTTACCGTTGCTAACGTTTGCTTTCCTTCAGGTGTCCACAGTACACATCATTTAAATGTTCTTTTGCGTTCTAACAAGAGAGTGGAGATTGCTGGTGATTTCAATTCTCACCACATAATTTGGGGTTTTCGTACTGATGCATGTGGGCAGCTTCTTTCTTTGGTTATGGATGTCGGCAAGGAACACACGTTGCTGCAACAGTTCACTAGCTACATGCTTTCCGATTCTCGGTTTGTGATTGACTTAACATTGATAGTCAACGGGGTGCGGGTTTCTTCGTGGTGTACAGTGGACTGTGGTACTTCCACTGATCACTTTCCGATAACTTCCACCATAGCAGCTTCTCCCTCAGGGCGACTGCTTCTCCACAAAAAGTTGTAAACCACACACTTGTCAAAAATCTTGTGGAATCCTTTTTCTCCTTCACTGCATCATCTGATAAGTTGGATCGCGCTCAACAAGTTCTCTATTCCGTGTTAGGGACCTCTGAGCGTTCCGTGTTCACGGTGCAATCTACGGTCAAAAACAAACAGCCCTCCCTGTGGTGGAATGATGAGTGTGAGAAAGCATATCGACTTAGAAAAGCTGCCTGGAAAAGCCTCTCATAACCACTGCCCGCGGAATTGAATAAATTACAAATTTTTCGCGGCTTCATATAAAAGCACCATTTGTAAAGCGAAGGAGGATTACAACGCTAATTTTAAGTTATCTGTCATGGCCAAATAACTGCGAAGGTTTGTGCCGATTCATAGAACGCAACCATAATTCGCCGTCCTTTCATGTTAATGTATAAAGAAAGGAACGCCGACCAAAGGTTGTTGTTAAAACGAAGACGTTTCGGCTTCCATACGGAAGCCTTGATCACAGGGCGGAAAGCCCAAAGCACCAAGCTTAAGTGCGTCGCAGTAATCGCCCCAAACATCTTGCGCACGTAGGCGGGAGATTGCCTGCGTTCTGGTTAAGGGTTTTTTCTGTAGTTTGGATTATCAGTGATTCCAGATGTCGACGCAACAGCCAATTCTACATCTGGAATCACTGATAATCCAAACAACAGAAAAAACCCTTAACCAGAACGCAGGCAATCTCCCGCCTACGTGCGCAAGATGTTTGGGGCGATTACTGCGACGCACTTAATCTTGGTGCTTTGGGCTTTCCGCCCAGTGATCAAGGCTTACGTATGGAAGCCGAAACGTCTTCGTTGTATCAACAACCTTCGGACGGCGTTCCTTTCTTTATACATGAATCTTCTACCCGACCAGACGAGCTTTCGTCAGACTTCAAATTCCTTTCATGTTACAGAGTTAATGGTGTTGCCATCCCAGGATGCAAAAAAATAACTTGGCCAGATAACACAAGACCTTGCTCTGCGATTTCAAGGGCGGCGTCTGGTCCCATTCGGCCTACCCCCTCCACGCTCAGACTTCATTGCGTTTACTCCCTCTGAATTATTTTTCATAGTTATTGGCCTCGAACCTGCAGCTCGTGTATGCGACGGGGTCTCCATGGGCATGTTGAAGTCTCTTGAGAAAGAATTTACCTTTGATGGATTGAAAATTGTTAATGCGTCTCTTGAGACAGCTTGACTCCCTCCTGAATGAAAAATTGCGAAAATAATTTAACTTCTCAAAGATCCTAAGCACGGTTTTGTAATTGATAACATTCGACTGATTTCGCTCTTGTGTAATTTAGTAAAACTTGAACGCATTGTTCACAGCCGGCTTACAGATCACGTTCTTACAGTACAAGCCTTCAGTGCTTCTCAGATAGGGTTTCATCTTGGGTGCTCGATCTGGACTGCTCATTTAAATTTAGGGAGCAGAATTATAGTTAGAATGCAGAAGAAAGAGGGCGCAGCTTTAGTCACTTTGGATATCGCTAAAGCATATGACAGCGTAGAGCATTCAATACTATTGAACAAGCTTGGCGGAATTCGGCCGCCTTTTTACATTCTTGCATGGGTGCAGGAATTCCTAAAAATACACGTCTCTTCTGTTTTCAGTGCGTTTTCAGTGGATCCCAGGGAACGGTGGCATTACTGCAAATTCAATGTCCAATTTCTTAGCGAAATCAGCCATCAATGGGCCTGCTGCCCATGTCGTTCCGAGTCTCACCCTTCTGACAACGTCCCGTTAAAAACGTTACCGAATACACCAGTATCTGAGCCATGAGCCCATCCTTGGTACAGCGGATTTTGAACATTTAAAATTGTAATAGAACATACGTTCTTGCGCATCAAGAAAATGTGAGGTTTCCATGACGCTGTTGCGATGCAGGTAAGCCCTGAGGTCATATCTGAATGATATTTTAAGTCGTGATGTCCCACTTCTGCCTCCTCTGCTCCAAATGCAGTGTGTCATACTATAGACTTGGTCAACGTTCTGCGCTTTTCACGGACGGTGCGTGTGAAAACTTCGGATAGGCCTAATCCTGTCCATTTTATCATGTGCATCCCGGCAAGAACTAATTAGTCGGTTTCCTTAAGTGAAGAAAACTGAACAAGCACAGGACGTTTCTTTTTGGAGCTGAACAAGTCTATGGACCTCCTGCATGTTTGTAAACAAACGAGGTGGCGCTGCAGTCGCTAGCGAGCTCGTGGTAGGCAAAAGGTCGGGGAGTGGCGTCGCGGATAGGTGTCGAGCGCGGGTTTTCAAGGCTTGTAGGCGTGTTTCCAGTTTCTGCGAATCATAGCAGCCCCGCCGCGGTGGCTCAGTGGTTAGGGCGCTCGACTACTGATCCGGAGTTCCCGGGTTCGAACCCGACCGCGGCGGCTGCGTTTTTATGGAGGAAAAACGCTAAGGCGCCCGTGTGCTGTGCGATGTCAGTGCACGTTAAAGATCCCCAGGTGGTGGAAATTATTCCGGAGCCCTCCACTACGGTACCTAATTCTTCCTTTCTTCTTTCACTCCCTCTCTTATCCCCTCCCTTACAGCGCGGTTCAGGTGTCCAACGATATATGAGACAGATACTGCGCCATTTCCTTTCCACCAAAACCCAATTATTATTATTATTATTAATCATAGCAATGGTCGATGCTTCCAACTTGGTAATTCGTTGAAGTACACGAGCTCGCGTTGGCCACGTGCGGCCTATAAATAGAAATAGTTTGCCATTGTATTGTATATATGGTTAGTAGTAGTAAACATGTAGAAAGCGTTCCTGCCGTTTATTTATGCGCTAGGCATTGAATAAAACAAGTTTTGACACTCTGCACTAGCCGCAATGATTTTACTTCGGGACAATAGTGAGGGAAAGTGCTGGCGTTGTTTCGTCGGAGCAGACGTGCGCTCATCATCTGTTGGCATGCGTGTCGCGCTGTGCGAAAAGTGGGGACAGCGTCGTGTCTCTGATCTCCTGTCTCGCTTAGCGCTGTTTTTAGCCGCATGACCACGCACCAGCCAAGCCGACTTGTCCTCTTGTTAAGCTGGTCGACTTGGTGAAAATTTTTTATTTCTAGAATTATTTCTTTCCTAGCCCAGAAGTCTAGTTTCGTGACGAAAAATTATAGCAAAATATTGAGTACAAATTTATCAATTACGCTTTTTAGAAGTGTGGTCGTCCAAAATTGTGAGGTAATTCATTTGATTTCAGTGCCGCATTTCTTTGACCAAAGCGAAAGCGAAGATGCCATAAACTTTAAGGTATGTTTTGTGACCTCTCACATTTTCTGCGACTGGATCACTCACCTTCGTAATTCGCATGAAAATCAAATGATTCCATTTGTCGCAAACTATTCCTGAGACGTTGAGGAACGTAATAAATCTCGATTTTTTCCCTACACGTGCAGTACTGTGTTAGTTATTTCTTGTAAGAAACGCTTTCATGTAACTATGCATGCATAAGTGCTGTCATATAGAAAATGAACTAATCGCGTCATCGTACAGAACAGGGCTTTATGTACATGCTGGCATAAAAAAACTGCCGCACTATCTACTCAATTATTTGAGGCCTTGGGGGGACTTGACGACGGTGTTAATTATAATTACCCAGAACTGCACCAGGTATAGCTATGAATAAAAGGAATTACTGAAACTAGCGTAGGAATTTCATATTTGCACCAAGTTTAGTTACATATCGTATGCATGAATAACGAAAACACTTTTCATTGTCACGTCCCCTCTCAATCTTGCCACGTGTCTGTTAGTAGCACGCCTGCGGCTGCTTCTTTCCAAACGAGCTGCGCGATCATGTACTACCCCATGAAACATGACACATGCATGATGCAATGAAAAAGCATATGGCGTTTAGCACACTTAAGGTACGCTATTCTAAGCACACCAACGCGACCACGCAAGATCGACACAACTTACCAGACTTCTTTCTACTCGAATGAAATAATTACGTCGTCATATCAAGAAACAGTTTCAAGTAAATATTAAATGTCATAAAACGCGCCATTAAAACATGGGGTGCTATTAACAAAAAAACGCATTCCTTGGGGGTGAGTGAACCTGTCGGCGCCCCGTGCACTCTGGCTCAAGGTGATAAGTACGTGTGCAGCTGCATATGTCTTTTTTTTCCTTGAGCAATTATCAGCATACTATCCTGAAGTTCAGGTGAATGAACGCAGTAACTTACATGCTATTAAGTGCATTGAGTGGCAGGGCCTATCGACTCCCAGACTTCGCGCTTTACTACCGTGGCCCAATGTCTGTTAGCCAGTTTCCGAATGCGGCATTTATGCGCGAGAAACCTATCGATGCTAATTTAATATTTTTTATGCTACTGCGCGGATCCAGCAGTGACGCAGCTGGTCAATACATGCTGCTTCTGCAGTGCACAGGCTTGAAGCAGCCGCCGGTAGCTGCGGCAGCTGCGGTAGGCACGGGCAAGCGGAACCTGTTTTGCCTACCATGCGAAAGTCGCTGCTAACATCAGCGCCACCGCATCTTCGTGACGTCGCGGGGTGAAGGAGGTCCATACGAAGCGCGTGTTCCATACGTACAGAAGACAAATTCAGCTGTTCACTTCACAGATTGACATTCACTTCCTCAGACTTCACTGCTGCCGAGTCGATCAACCAGCAAAAAACAAGGTCATTTTGTTCCAGATCATCAATCTTCTTCGCAATACTTATCAACGCGATATCGTCCTGACGTTGCTCGACATAAACGCTATTGAAACGAGCAATCATTATGTCTAGTTTCAAATTTGCTCTCAAGTGATAAAAAGCGAGCATTCAATTCAGTTTCGTCAAAAGTGAGCTGGGTTTGTTTCGTTTTAATAGGTGTCAACTTCACTAATACCACAGTTTGATCACTGTGGAGTTCCTGGTGTTCGGTAGAACCAGGGTATAGATTCAATTCGACGTTCAACAATTCCATGAAATTCATCTCCAAGTGCAGCAGCCCTTCCCACCCATAAACTCACTCTCACACTAGACCGGAATTATCCCTACACGCTATCTCCAGTAAGCATCTTTACTCGGCCGCACTGCTTGAAACAAAAAAATTGGCTGTAGTTTAACTCTGGTTCAACCTGGTTGAAAGCAAGCTTAGCTTTCGCCTTAGAATTTAACTGTCCCGAAGCAGTAGAGCAACTAGAATCAGATATAGAATCTTCGTCAGTAACTTCCATGACGAGACTGATCAACCAACGCGTAGCGCACCGCTATATAGCCCAGTGAAGCCGCCACGGACAGAGCGCAAGGCGAGGAGGTCGTCATATCAACGGAGAGACCACCTGTTAGGCGCGGCGCCGGATCGGGGGCCACGGCACGCGCGACGAGCGGCTCCCTTTTAGCTGCGGCGGAACGCAAGCTTAGGATTTAACTGTTCCGAAGCAGTAGAGCAACTAGATTCAGATATAGACTCTTCGTCGGTAACTTCCGTGGTGAGACTGATCAACCAACGCGTAGCTAGAACTTTAGCTAGTGAGGCTAGCCTAGCAGTGCTGTTCGAGGAACTAGCGGGAATTAAATGGGATGTGATAGGGCTTAGCGAAGTTAGGAGGACAGGTGAGGCGTATACAGTACTAAAGGACGGACACATACTGTGCTATCGCGGGTTAGAGGATAGACGAGAACTAGGTGTGGGTTTCCTCATTAATAAGGATATAGCTGGCAACATAGAGGAGTTCTACAGTATTAACGAGAGGGTAGCAGCTATAGCAATTAGGCTGAATAGGAGGTACAAGCTGAAAGTGGTGCAGGCCTACGCACCCACATCCAGCCATGATGACCAGGCCGTTGAAAGCTTCTATGAGGACGTAGAATCAGCAATGAATAAAGTAAAATCGCAGTACACTGTACTGATGGGTGACTTCAATGCGAAGGTGGGCAAGAAGCAGGCTGACGACCACGCGGTAGGTGACTATGGGATAGGCTCTAGAAATAGCAGGGGAGAGTTATTAGTCGAATTCGCGGATAGAAATAATTTACGGATCATGAATACCTTCTTCCGCAAACGAGAAAACAGGAAGTGGACCTGGAAGAGCCCCAATGGTGAGATTAAAAATGAAATCGACTTCATACTATGCACTAAACCTGGCATCATTAAGGATGTGGCCGTCCTCGGAAGGGTGCGTTGCAGCGACCATAGAATGGTAAGGTCTAGAATTAGCTTAGACTTGAAGAGGGAACGGAAGAAGCTAGTGAAGAAGAAGACCATTAACGAGTTAGCCGTAAGAGGGAAAGCACAGGAGTTTAGGATAGCACTGCAAAACAGATACTCGGCTTTAACTGAGGAAGATGATCTTGATGTTCATTCAATGCACGATAACCTGACATCAATAATTACGGAGTGCGCAGTAGAAGTAGGCGGTAGGACAGTTCGAAAAGATACCGGGAAGCTATCTCAGGTGACGAAAGATCTGATTAAGAAGCGCCAAAACATGAAGGCATCTAACACTACCGATAGAATAGAACTAACGGAGCTATCAAAGTTAATAAATAAGCGCAAGGTAGCCGACATAAGGAAGTTTAATATGGAGAGAATCGAGCATGCTATAAAGAACGGAGGTAGCCTAAAAACAGTGAAGAGGAAACTAGGCATAGGTAAAAACCAGATGTATGCATTAAGAGACAAGCAGGGCAATGTCATTAGCAATATGGATAAGATAGTTAACGTAGCCGAAGAGTTCTACACAGACCTGTACAGTAGCCAATGTAATCAGAGCGCTAATGAGAAAGACAGCAGTGCACAGCAATACGTCATCCCGCCAGTTACGAAAGATGAAGTAAAGAAAGCCTTAGAAGCAATGAAAAGGGGAAAAGCAGCTGGGGAGGATCAGGTAACAGCAGATCTGTTGAAGGATGGAGGGGACATCGTGCTAGAGAAACTAGCCACCCTGTATACGCAATGCCTTATGACCTCGACTGTACCAGAAGCTTGGAAGAATGCAAACATTATCTTAATTCATAAGAAGGGAGACGCCAAGGACTTGAAAAATTACAGGCCGATCAGCTTACTATCCGTTGCCTACAAAGTATTTACTAAGGTGATCGCTAATAGAGTCAGGGCAACGTTAGACTTTAATCAACCAAATGATCAGGCAGGCTTTCGTAAAGGATATTCTACAATAGATCATATTCACACTATCAATCAGGTGATAGAGAAATGCGCAGAATATAACCAACCTCTATATATAGCTTTCATTGATTACGAGAAAGCATTCGACTCAGTGGAAACCTCAGCAGTCATACAGGCATTGCGTAATCAGGGGGTAGAAGAGCCTTATGTCAAAATACTGGAAGATATATATAGCAACTGCACAGCTACTATAGTCCTCCATAAAGTCAGCAATAAAATTCCAATAAGGAAGGGCGTCAGGCAAGGAGACACGATCTCGCCAATGCTGTTCACCGCATGTTTGCAGGAGGTATTTCGAGGCCTGAATTGGGAAGAGTTGGGAATAAGAATAAATGGAGAATACCTAAATAATCTGAGATTTGCTGATGACATTGCCTTGCTGAGTCACTCAGGAGGTGAACTGCAAATCATGATCAACGAGTTAGACAGGCAGAGCAGATCGATGGGTCTAAAAATTAACATGCAGAAAACCAAGGTAATGTTCAACAGCCTAGCAAGGGAACAACAGTTCACAATTGGCAGCGAGAGCCTAGAAATGGTGCCGGAATACGTCTACTTAGGGCAGGTAGGGACAGCTGATCCGGATCATGAGAGGGAGATAACTAGAAGGATAAGAATGGGGTGGAGCGCATATGGCAAATTCTCGCAGATCATGAGTGGCAGTTTACCAATTTCCCTCAAGAGGAAAGTGTACAACAGCATAATCTTACCGGTACTCACCTACGGGGCAGAAACCTGGAGGCTAACGAAAAGAGTTCAGCTTAAGTTAAGGACAACGCAGCGAGCCATGGCAAGAAAAATGATAGGTGTAACGTTAAGAGATCGGAAGCGGGCAGAGTGGGTGAGGGAACAAACACGGGTTAATGACATCCTAGTCGAAATCAAGAGAAAGAAATGGGCTTGGGCAGGGCATGTAATGCGAAGGCAAGATAACCGCTGGTCTTTAAGGGTAACGGAGTGGGTTCCAAGAGAAAGTAAGCGTAGCAGGGGGCGGCAGAAGGTTAGATGGGCGGATGAGATTAAGAAGTTTGCAGGCAAAGGGTGGATGCAGCTGGCAAAGGATAGGATTAATTGGAGAGACATGGGAGAGGCCTTTGCCCTGCAGTGGGTGTAGTAGGGCTGATGATGATGATGATGATGATATATCCAAGGGAAGCCGCCACGGAGCGAGCGCAAGGCGAGGAGGTCGTCATATCAACGGAGAGACAACCTGTTAGGCGCGGCGCTGGCTCGGGGGCCACGGCACACGCGACGAGCGGCTCCCTTGTGCTGTGGCGGGGAGCAAGCTGACGTCACGCGTCGTCATAGCAACGGAGAGAGCTGATGTCACACCACCTGCCAAGCGCAGCGCCGGCTAGGGGGGAGTACAGCATACGCGACGGACGGTTAGACCTGGCGCAGTATTGCTTTGGCAATAAAAATGCAGTCCATTGTGCCTCTCAAAGACGATGACATTTTAGCTTTGTATCCCGTACGGGCCACTTGCTTACCCGTGTGAGTTCCACAACATTCCACAACTTCTTTGATTTGGATAGTGACTTCGTTACAGTTCAGATACCTGACAGACAAAATCTGGTCGAACTCTTGACTATGTAATCACTGCTAAGCTTCTTGCTAATGCTTCGCTCTATATTTTATTGCATACAGCGCTCACCCAATGACAAAAATACGATCCCGCCTAAACACACTTTCTTGTTTATCTGAAGCTTCTTTCTCTGTGCTTTCAATTTCGTATGACCGGCATTGCATTGAATCCCCTTTGCATTCATAGAAATCGAAGTTTTGGAACAAGTATGTGTTCTCATATTTATGTTGCGATAGTTTACAATGCGACAGTTTACGCGATGGTTTTACAATGAATACTGCGCCAATTCACGCGGTGAGGGGGGGGGGGGCAGTATGTATTCAACCTTAATGATACGTACATTGGAGGAATGATCGTCCCCATTATTACCTCCATGGAGTTGTACACGGTGTGCTGATTCTACGCTCAGTCTAACATTCGGCATTGCTCAGACCATGTTAAGCAACCGGAGCGGACGCGGCTTTCTGGCCATATCAAAATAAGCGAACAGTGCCTACACAGTAACACGTGTTCCCCTTTCCACCTCGTCGCCAGCCCTGTCCCCATCACGATGAAGAGGAGCAGGTGATTTAGAAGGCAGGGCGCGACCACTGCCTCGCTCTAAGTGAACACCTGAACCACGCACCCCTAACATTTCAACAGAGGGGGCGGCGGCGCCCCCCCCCTCCTCACGTCTCCAACTTCTTGGACTCAGATCAGGTTCCTGACAAACGCTTCAATTTTAGGACGTTACAAGTGTAAAGCACAGTGGGGCTGAGCTCGTTGGCTTCATAGCCAGCCTTAAAACATTTAATTTCAGTAACCTTAACCAATCATGTCCCAAAGAAATTGTTAATTGGGTGAGCTCTGTTCATTAACCTGATTATTAGCATTGAAACAGTATAAACAATCTTTTTTAGTGCAGATCACTCTTTATGTGTAATTCTGTATATGTAGAAAGTTGCCCATTTCAATCTAAGTTTGATAAGCATTACAAATACACTTTTGAACAGCGAAGTATGAACACATAAACAAAAAGTAAATAAATTGAATAAGCACTTAAAACATGGAATTAACAAATAAAGAATAAAAACCCCGAAGACCTGTCCCCCACTCAAAAAAAAAAAGCTCCGGAGTCTGTGCCACGCACTACGATTGATCATGTTTAACAGTTGCACTATACTGCCGTTACCATCACTGGCGAGTCATTTGGTCTAGTCAGTACGTATCACTCACATATGGCGAGCTTAGGTAATCTTTTCTACTACATTCAACACGTAGTCATAACCTAAAGCTGCGGCCAGCGTAGATTGGGCTTCTGAATTCATATCGGCGCTTTCGCACTTGCTTTTTCTATCCAAGTAGCAGTTACACCCGTAAGTGCAGTTAACTATGGGTTTCCAGCATGGAGCGCGACAGCAGTTAACTTCAGTGGTGTTTACCTTTGAAGAACTTGTTGGTGTGAATCCCCCGCAAGGAATAGCCTGAATCCTTTTGTCGCGACGTTTGGCTTCTTTAGGAAGCGAAAACACGCCGGCTTTCGGACCTTCACGCAAATTTTTACGGCGCAACTGAACACAGCAGCGCCGAGGCGTCTTCGGCAGCCGCCACTTCTTCAACGTGGCGTTAAAAACTGAACGCAGCGAAATTTTTCCTGCGGCAGCTAGTTGCCGCGTGACATGACAAAGCGACAGGTATATTGTTTTTATTGTGATGTTTTGAAAGGACTTTTAAGAAAGAAGCTGCTTCTGCATATGTCGTTGCAGAACAAGCCCAGCAGACAAATCTTGATAGCGAGGCATGATAACCGTGAGAGGAAGCCATCGCCCGGCAGCTGGTCTCACGCTTGCTCGAGCCACCGCGAGTGGCCGTTGCCGAAATGCGGCATTCGCTGCGCAGCGTTGGTCCGCCGCCGCAGCGCCGGAGACCAGTGACTAGTATCCTCATCATCACGGCCGTGGTCGGGGCCCGAGATTGTGGCGCAAGCCGAGTTGCCGTGGTAACACGGCGGCAATGCGGCCTTGGTGAGCGGGGCGCCGCCGCTTGTGAAGCCCACGAAAAGGGAAGGGAAAGTTCAAGTTGGAGGAAAAAGCAAACGCTAATTCTCCTTGATTAAACTTATTATTTTGTGCCTTAGGGAAAAAAGCATGGCTTAGGGAAAAAACTGCATTCTTTAAAATATGCGATAGCATTTAGCTTCCCTGCTATAGTTCTACCATGCGTCTAATGTTGTTCTTGTGATTTTCCCGCCATAACTCTAGTTGGAACCGGTTTCATTGCACTGTTTTGGTATGCTTTAGTGATCACCTAGGATGCCCGAGTACCTGCCATTGAATTATCATAAGGCATTTACTAATCCAACCCACTAATCTACCTGATTCCATTTTCTGGGCTGGGCTTGGTTCCGAAATTTTGGAGGTCGTGTGGAATTTTCGGGGGTTGGCCATTTGCTTATTTGGGCGTCATCTGACTTTCAAATCTGCCGTTGCCCTACGATTAGTCCACTGGTGGTCGCATGATATTGATGGCGTCTCGAGCCTCTCAATCGCATTTATAGATCGCGTGTAGCCTCCATACAACGCCTGGCGCAATTGCACAGGCTGTGGCATACAAAAGCAGAATTTTACTTGTGACCACACATGCAGAAAGAAACACCATGCCTTTGTTTAACAGACCAAAGCTATGGACGGGATTTTCTCTCTCAGTGGCATCATGGTCGCTTTATGTTGTCACACCAAAAGATCTTATGTTTATTGGCTGGCCAATGTTTTTGCAGGCTAGCCAATGTGCCTCTGGGGCTGGGTGCTCCAACTCCATCACGTAGCAGTTTTCACACTAAAAAAAGAGCAAACTAGCCACCAGTATCCCGAGTCATGCCACCGCAAAAAAATTTACCTGAAAAAGTAGTTCTGAAACGCCATGCAAGGCGCACGAAATAGAACCACGCACTGTGGCCGAAGGCTACGCAGACGATACACCCGGCCGCCTCCGGAGTCACTGAAAAATTTTCAGTGATTCTAGCCTCCCGTAAATTTTTCACTGACCCTAGTCTCCAGCGTCAACCTTGCTATCGTTTAAACGCAGCATTTGCGAGGGAATGTAGCGTGCGCGGCAGAAATGTGAGACTACACGAGAAGCTTGCGCTATTCGGTGAAACACCCACAGGATAGAGTGCCTTTCGAGGGTATGTTTAGCTTCAGAACGCACATTTATCGTCGCATTTTAAAGATAGCTTAGAAACGCCGAAGCGTACTTTGTCACACTATCAAAGCACCCGCCAACTGTTAACTAAAGGCCGCCTCTATGTGTGCTGTAGTAAAAATACATTGCTTTTGGAATTACGCTTCATACTTGCAGAAGCTGTTCTAGGGTGAATCTGGTTGTCTTTCACGAAGTGACGACATCATAGGTGCACTGAGAAATCAAAAAACTGCTTTGAAAACTTTTTGCATGTATTCCTAATGGCGCAAAGCCTACTTTTCACGCCCAGTCGGATCCGCCTAATGCCAGTTTCACATGCTGCGACTGGTCCGAAAATATCCGGTGTAGTCGGTGAGGCCGCAGTGCGATTTTCGGTCAGTACTTTCACATGCAACACCGACACAACGAATTCGGTCGGAGGAACAGGCAAGGTTGCTTGACGTTTGCATAGGCAACGCATTATTAAACGCGACAGAAACGTCACACAGAATGTGTTGATGATTTTATGATCAGCGTATTTTTAGATGCAAGCCATTATTCCGTATGTTTTCGTTACAATAAGCAGTTTTGCTTCCATCGCGGTAACAGCTCCCACGTGACCGCACGTCACACGCCGTCTCGGCTTTCCCCAATGGTTCGTCGTAGGGCGAACACACCGACACTGCGACTGAATACCAACCGGACGGAACTCGATCGCAAGCCGTCTGCGACTAGACCGACGGCTCTCCCAAGTCGCAGACCGACAGAATTCGCAGTGTCGCCGGCGAAAATCGCATGCATGTGAAACGGGCCTAACGCGAGCCTCCGCTTTGTTTGCAAATACGGTGTTGTTCTATTCTTTTCGCCTTGATGAAAATAATTTCAACGACCTTTTCGAAATGAAACCGATTAGCCCCGTCACCGAGCTTTTCATGCATAGAACTCCTTGTAATCTGCACTCACAGAAATTTTAAAAAGATTGGGAATAGACAGCCAGTAGACAGTCTGACATTTCTAAACCATTGTGTAAAAATTCCGAAGAGTATCAACTCAGTCTTCAGACTTTGAAAGAATGATCAGATGGGAAACGTAGACGAGGCTAAAGCATGTGGAAAATCTGCCCCCGCCGCGTTGTCTCCATTCAACCTGTCGTTGGTTTTCGTTCTTTGTCGCAGCATAGCCTAACGGTAGTCTCTCGTACCCGACATGTGAGCGCTGCGCGGCAATCCCGGTGCGGCTCAGAATTCGCAGTTCTCTCGAATGAGCACAACGGTCTGCTGCCTGATAGTGTATCAGTGTGTTTTTAACTTATAAATGTTTCTTTTTTATGCAATTTTGCAACTCCAATGCGAACTACGGGACGTGACCACGCAGTCCACCTTGCGCAATGTGATAAGTTCTGCATCGTTTCAAATGCATATTGCCGCATGCAAGAAGACGCCAAAGATGAAGACTTGGTCTACGAGCGCGAGGCAAGAAGAAGAAGAAGCTGAAGTGCGCAGGGACTTTTTCTGGTTAACCAGTAAACCGTTTTACCTTCAGCTCTCCTCGGGGTTCTACCGAGTCCTGACACTGGTGGAGCGTGCTGGGTATGCACAGGACTCCTTCCGGCAGTCCACAGCGAGTCCCGGACATCGCTACAGCTATAGAGCGAGCCCTCCAAAAACGGTGCCGCCAGTACGACCGACCCTTCACCGGTGTTCCACCGACTGCGGCGGCACTCACTGTAACCGATGGGAACACTCTTCGAGACCTCATTCGAGAAATTGTCCTTGAGGAGCTGCAGCGAATTACTGCTACGAGCGTTCAGTCACCAGAGGCCGTCGCAGCAGCCGTAAGGAAAGAGCTCCGGCATGCTCTGTCACCGTCTGCACCATACCAAGAGTCTCATCCAGTTGACAGCGCGGCAGCCGTTTGCGAACCATACCACGTGCCCCAACCCAACAGCAACACGGCCGTCAACACGGCGCCTTACTATGAGCCGGAGCCGCAACCCGCGAGCTATGCGGAAGTCCTTCGTCGTCCGCCGCCAGACCACGCCCCACCGAGCTCAGCGAGCCGTCAGCAGACGCGGTTCTTCCAGGAGCCTCAGTGGGCATGTCCCGGCCGCCCTCAGCCGCGCCGAACTGACCTGTGGCGCTCTTATGACAGCCTACCACTCCGCTTCTTCTGCGGACAACCTGGCCATGTGTATCGGTACTGCCGCTACCGCCAAGAGGGGCAGGCCTTTCCGCCTGGTTCTGCTCGACGCCATTTCGACGCTGGCCGTGCCCAACTCGAGGACCCGCCGCTCAGCAGGGAAGCCGACTCACCGGGCTTCCGCCGCCGCTCCCCATCTCCACGGCGTTATTCTTCACCGACGCGTCGTAGCGATGCTGACGTTAGCGGACGGCGGACCCCGAGCCCTCGCCGGGGAAACTAACCGCCGCAACCTCGCGAGGGGAGGTTCCAACCAGTCGAAAAGTTTCAAAGCCCTCACTACCGCCGCAACTGCCGACCGCAACCCATGACTGTGACGCCTCTGTTCACATTGACGCTGGCGCACTACCACCGAAAATGCCGCCTACATTAGCGCCGAACATGCCGAACCAGATAAGCAGCCCCGACGACGAAAATGACAGCGCCGACCGTACCGCACTTCCGCCGCAAATTCCGAGAGAGACGAGCAACCCAGACGACGTTGTTAGCGCTGACCTCGCCGTTTGCATTGATGGGCTGGAGGTACACGCTCTGGTGGATACCGGGGCGGATTTTTCAATCATTAGTTAAAAACTGGCTGACAAGCTGCGCAAAGTAAAAACCGAATGGACTGGGCCAGTAATAAGAAGTGCTGGGGGTCAGCTACTGGCACCGGCTGGGAAGTGCACTGCCCGCATAGGAATTGGAAACTCAGTGTTCGTTGGCAGCTTCGTTATCCTCTCAGACTGTTGCAAAGACCTCATCTTGGGCATGGACTTTCTGCGCCTTCATGGGGCTGTGATCAGCTTTCGGGACAATGTCGTTGCCTTCACCAAAAATCTTGGAGACCTTGGTTATGCGCAAGTACCACTGATGCCCTTACGAGTTGCCAATGAGGGGGTGACATTACCTCCGCGATCGTGCTCTCTTGTTGAAGTGAAGTGCGACGTGGCGCATACCGGCGATGACGTCGCCGAACGGGCCGTCACCCTGATACTCAGCCGAGGTGTTTCTATAGCTCGAGGACTAGTCAGTTTGGCCAATGGGCACGCCGAAGTGCTGCTGACAAACTTCAACGACGAGCGTCGGCAAATTCCGAAAGGCCCAACTGTGGCCTTCTTCGATAGCGTCCCAAGTGACCAAGACTATTTCGTGCTGCAACTGGAAGGATCAGTGAGCAAGTTGCCCGCACCCATAGTCGATGTGAGCCCAAATCTGTCGTCTTCAGAACGGGAACGCCTTTTGGATCTCATAGATCACTTTCGAGACCGTTTTGCTTCAGAATCGCGGGTTGGCCAAACACCTTTGACCAAACATCGCATTATCACGGATGACGCGATTCGCCCGATTCGACAAAATCCTTACCGTGTGGCTCCGAAAGAGCGCGAGGCTATTCAGCGTCAGGTGGCCGAAATGCTTCGAGACGACGTTATCCAGCCGTCACAGAGTCCCTCGGCTTCCCCCGTGGTACTTGTTAAAAAAAAAAGGACAGCAGCTTACGATTTTGCATTGACTACCGCAAGCTCAATCAGGTGACCAAAAAAGACGTGTACCCCCTCCCTAGCATCGATGATTCCCTTGATCGGCTACGAAATGCACGTTACTTCTCTTCAATGGATTTGAAAAGTGGATATTGGCAAATTGAAGTAGATGAGAGGGATCGGGAGAAGACAGCATTCATCACTCCTGACGGATTGTATGAGTTTAAGGTTCTTCCATTCGGTTTATGCTCGGCACCAGCAACATTTCGGAGGCTGATGGACACTGTGCTCTCAGGACTCAAGTGGCAAACATGCCTGTTGTATCTTGACGACGTGATCGTGTTTTCGGCAACCTTCGAAGAGCATCTACGCCATTTGGTAGCTGTTTTTCAGACCATACGATCTGCGGGCCTCACACTAAAACCCGAGAAGTGCCACTTTGGTTACGAAGAGCTGCAATTCTTAGGACACGTTGTTAGCCAAGAAGGTGTCCGGCCTGATCCCGAAAAGCTCTCCCAGTCGCCAAGTTCCCAACACTTACGGACAAAAAAAAAAACGCTTAGGCGCTTCCTGGGGCTTTGCGCATATTACCGTCGATTTATTGCTGGCTTCTCACGAATTGCCTGGCCATTAACTTCACTGACACGCGACAACGCTGTCTTTCGCTGGGGTGAAAAATAGCACCAAGCTTTTAATGAACACCGGAGACGCCTACAGACGCCACCTGTCCTGGCGCACTTTGATGACGACGCCCCTACCCTGCTTCATACCGATGCAAGCAATGTGGGTTTAGGTGCTGTATTGGTGCAGCGCCAGGATGGTGTGGAAAAAGTGATTGCTTATGCCAGCAGGACTCTGTCTAAAGCTGAAGCGAACTACTCGGCAACAGAAAAAGAATGCCTTGCAGTTGTATGGGCGGTTATGAAATTCCGCCCTTACTTGTACGCTCGCCCCTTTCAAGTCGTTAGCGACCATCACTCTCTCTGTTGGCTGACGAACTTAAAGGACCCTTCAGGGAGACTCGCGCGTTGGAGCCTTCGGTTACAAGAGTTCGACATGACGGTTATTTACAAATCCGGAAAGAAGCATGCGGATGCTGACTGCCTTTCGCGAGCACCAGTCGGACCCTCCACAATGACCGATAAAGACACTGCTTTTTTAGGAGTCATAGATGACGCAACTCTTGCCCAACAGCAGAAAGAGGACCAGGAATTGCTCCCTCTTACTGGTTTCTTGGAGAAGCGAACTACGGATGTGCCTAAGATTTTAGCCCGCAGCTTCTCGTCATTCTTTCTTCGCAACGACGTAATTTACAAGAAGAACTTCTGTCCCGGGGGGAAGAGTCATCTACTCGTCATCCCAGCAGCTCTTCGCACGGAAATCTTGCAAGCGTGTCACGACGAGCCAACCGCCGGCCACCTAGGCTACACCCGCACGTTGGCTAGAGTACAGCGCGGATACTACTGGCCGAAACTACCGGCGACAGTGAAGCCCTATGTACGGACGTGCGTAGACTGCCAACGTCGTAAATCACCCCCTGAAAAACCAGCCGGTCTACTCCGCCCTCTTCAAGTGCCAAAGACACCTTTCAAGCAAATTGGCATGGACCTCCTGGGACCATTTCCGACGTCTACTGCCGGGAATAAATGGATAATTGTCGCCACCGATTATCTAACTCGCTACGCGGAGACAAAGGCTCTGCCCAGGGGTACCGCCGCCGAAGCAGCTCGGTTCTTCGTTGAGAACATTGTCCTCAGGCATGGCGCTCCGGCACTCATTATAACTGACCGAGGAACTGCCTTTACGCCCGAGCTTTTGGAAACCGTTGTCCGCCTCAGCGGTATCAGTCATCGTAATGCGACGGCCTATCACCCCCAAACCAATGGATTGACGGAACGCCTCAATAAGACAATCGCAGACATGCTCTGTATGTAAGTGGACGTACACCACAAGAATTGGGACGAAATTCTTCCCTACGTCACGTTCGCCTACAATACGGCACAACAAGACACCACTCGCATGACGCCTTTCAGCCTTCTTCATGGCCGACCAGTGACAACTATGCTAGATGACATGCTGCTCCCGAATGCCGACGGCGACGATGTCGATCAGGACGTCGAGGAATTCACACAGCGCGCAGAGGAAGCTCGCCAACTAACGCGTGTGCGCATCAGAACTCAGCAGGAGGCTGAGGCACGACGCTACAATCTTCGCCACAGACATGTCAAATATGAACCTGGCGACAAAGTGTGGGTCTGGACGCCTATTCGCCGTCGTGGACTCTCCGAAAAATTATTACGGCGGTACTTCGGGCCCTATGTTGTGCTGCGACGTTTAACCGACGTCACGTATGAGGTGGTGCCGGACGAGTTATCGACATCCAAGCGACGCCAGCAACAAGTCGACGTCGTCCATGTTGTACGTATGAAGCCGTACTACTCGGACCGATCTTGACCTCCTACTTCTTTTTGTTACCATCTAGACGATGCTTCCTGAGGAGGGGGGGGGGGGGGGGGGGCAAATGCCGCATGCAAGAAGACGCCAAAGATGAAGACGGTCTTCGAGCGCGAGGCAAGAAGAAGAAGAAGCTGAAGTGCGCAGGGACTTTTTCTGGTTAACCAGTAAACCGTTTTACCTTCAGCTCTCCTCCGGGTTCTACCGAGTCCTGACAATATCCTTTAGTCCTGATTATGCTTTCTATTAACAAATTTTGTCTCCCCTCGGAGCGGGCGTCGTCGAAGTTTACCTGTACAGATACACGAATTTATTAATCCCTCTCCACTGCGCCGACTTGTAGCGGTGTGCGACATATATTACGTAGAGTTATGTGCGAATTGTTTTAGAAAAAAAAGCGTGGGAGGATGGGAGCGCGTTATGCAACGATGCCAGTTGCATCCCGGAAAATACTGCATTTCGCTGACTTTCGACGAAATCCTATGTAGGCCGTACCGACCGTTCAGGGGATATATGAACTCTCGCAGTATGTCGTAAAGTGCCTCAATCCGGCGCACGAATGCAGGGTGTACAGGACCCTGACCTTTACGTCAACTATATCGTCTTCTTTCGGAGCCGTGGCTTCAAGAGAAACGGCTCTGAGGGCGTCGTCGTCGTGCCGGCCGATAGGATGCTCAGGCTTCCACTCAGGCCTTGGTCACCTCGTCTCCGTCACGGCTTGCGCCGTTAGCGCGACCCCCCTGCCTTTTTCCAACCCTCCTCTGTCTCCAGCGCGGTCGGCGACATCGCTGCTGGACCAGACGTGCATCCTGGGTCTGCCCGAGAGGCCTGACTTGCTGACCGAAGATGACGTCAATGTCGTCAACACCACGCCCAAGGCCGAGCCCCCTGCGGAGGTCAGTAAAGAAGCGAAGACCTGGTCCAGGCCTCTCGCGCTTCGCTTCAGCGGGCGATGCTGCTGTGTCTTGAGAATGCATCTTAGCTCTTAGCACCGATCTCTCAAAGGCGACTGTGCATACTACGCTATACAGTGCTGCCTACGTCATACCAAGTTTTGCGTATGTTACTCTATAGATACCCTACTGAGCACGTACAGAAAGACAGCAGCGCCACAGTGTGGTAACTAGTAAATGTGCCTCGAGAATTACCCTTCTGGCGGAGGAAGCAGTATGCTCACTGCGAATCGCGTATAGTGAGCGTCTGCGCTGTGCAAACTTCGTCGGCTTTAATTACTGGCTTCTTTTTTGTAGTCCCAGTCTTCTAAATGTCTCGCGTGAGCTCTTCCGTCGCTAAATGGGCACATAGTAACCATAGTCACCTGCCTGGAACCAGGATTTTAGTTTCTCAGCTCGATGGTAATTAAACACCGGCAGTATATGACTAATATTGCACGATACATCAAGTGAGCGTTCGGCGACATGTTAACACTTTTATCCTCATGGTCATTGTAGGAGTGTATAATTATCAATTTTTTCACTCCTATGTGTGCCAACATGATAAGCTGCCAACGAAGTTTTTCAAGCTTTGCAGTGCTGAGTTAATTATCTGGCAGCAAGCCGTTTACAGATGCGATGTCGCTGTCGCATGCGTCAAAAATATTTCCGGCATTTTTCCACCAGTATAAATATGTATTTCGTCAGTTTGCCATTGTATTTCAACCCCAAAACACTATACGGAACGTGACAGCTAGAAATGGACTGACTTAAGAAATGAACTTAAACATCAAACAAATTACTCTCGCTTTCGACGAATTAAGTACATCCTTACTGACGTGGCAGCTGTTAAAATCTAGGCGCTATTTCAGACTTTCTGCAATGCGACGCTTTATAAGCCACGTTACACAACTGTTTCTAAGTATCGCAATTAGCTGCAGTTAAAACTATCATTTATTCGTCAAAACCTACAGTCTTCTCATTTCGGCAGATAGAACGCATGTTTCTTTCCAGCAATTTGTCGCTTCTTTTCTGCGTCTGCACACACTAGACTTTGTGCAAGCAGCTAACAGCCGCCGCGATGGGTGACTGACTATGGCACTCGACTGCTGACGCGAAAGACGCGGGTTCGATCCCGGCCGCGGGGGAAGCATTTTAATGGAGGCGAAATGCTCGAAGCCCATGTGCTGTGCGATGTCAGTGCACGGTAAAGAACTTCGGATGGTCGAAATTATCCGGGGTCCTCCACTACGGCATCCCCATAGCCTGAATCGCGTTGAGACGTTAAAATCATAAACCATCAACCGTTTTTTTCTAGCTTTTAACCACATGGTTTTAGCTGGAAGTAACCTCCTCGACACCGGAAAGCGGTTACCAAGCGCTAGGGCCCAATTAAAAACGGTCCTCAGTGCCTTTTAAGTGATTCTGGGCCCCAGCCAAATGGCCTCTTCAGTCGCCGAACTAAAGAAAAATCTCGGTGCACGGATTCACCACCAAATTTCAGTACCTGATTGCTGAATGATTGTGATCGGTGTTATAGTATGCAAAATTTGTTCCTAGAGTTTGTTCCCGAGGTTGTAACCACTAGCTCACAAACAAATCCTTCTGCAATGAATGAGCCTAATGGACCGGTACAGAACGTTCTCTCTGCTTTGAAAAATGCAACTTAGTAGAGGCATGCGCCCGCGAATTGATAAACGTCCATGATTTAATCTTCCAAAAAGGCGTTGCCAAGCCAAACACTCACGCGAGCTCGCTCCAATCCCGGCCTCTTCTCACGTTTAGAAATGAAATTAATGAACGCACGGAATGAACGCACGGTTACCTCCTGATTTATTTCTTAGTGCAAGGAAGTTATAAATGCAGTCATTCTCAAAATGCGTGAAACAAACAAAATAAAGTAATGAGTATAATAGCAAGGATTTGATGTAATAGCTTAAAATTAACGAAATGCACCAACTAGCTAGCCAGAAAGCAATTCTGAATGCGGTGGACAGTCACCGTCCTCCCATCTTAGAAGTGGGACGAATAAGTAACATTCCACATGCGTCAGTGAAAGGATATATCATGGGAAATGGAAACCAACACTATAAACACGCAAGAATTAGTTTTCTACGTGTCGATTAGCTCTAAACCTGACGCAATAGTTCAGTCAAAAGAGTATAAACGCTGCACTCTTTACAGCCATCAGTAAAATAAATGCTCTTGGGCACAGCATTCGATCGTGAGAACTTAAAGCGGTCATTTATTTAATAATTCAGAATCACACATCTTTATCATTTTGATGGGAAGAGCGCGAAAAAAGTTTATCCCAAATTCGCTGGTTATCCATGGTGTCATTTGAAGGACCATGCGGGCTTCTGCTAGTCAAATGAAGGTAAAGGCACCTAACAACTCCAGAGCAAGTTCGAAGTAATGTACACCACACTATTACGCCTTGAAATTGACACGGCTCATTTAGACCTTCGTGACGGCCCCCACGAACAGAGCACGATTGCCGATGCTGTCCCAAATGAAAAACGAAAACGATGATCATCACGAAAGATCGTGGGTGGTGTACGATAAGATGGCGCACGGCTGTTCGACAAACGAACTGATATGAATGCAGCTGCCATGGTTTCTTCTTCGTTTACTTCGACCATGGCCTTGTATTTTAAGTCGGACACCGTAAGGTCATTCGCGGGGCTGATTCCCGATAAGACTGCTCTGCTGTCAAACGCAGTTTCTAGGCGAGCTTGCGGAGTTAGGTCACTAGGTCGTAGTCGGTCGCAAGCTTGAACTTCGGGACCAGAAGAAGGGCGTCCTGAACAGCGAGATCTTTGACCAGCTTTTCCACGACTTCAGCTGTGAGGAGAGAATCAACATTTGAAAGCCTTTTCCTTCTACAGGCAAGCACAATCATCATGCTGAACCTGTCTCCTGCATGAGGAATTGCCAAGACACTGGCCCCTACATCCGCTACGTAAACGTAAGAGAATTTCCGACGAACCGACATGATCGGGACTTTGACATCGTCTGTACCGTGGTTGTAGAAGTGCATCGGCTTCGTTTCCCTGGCTGGGAATTTTTTTCCGCCAGCTCTCCTTGAAGTACGCGGCGTTGATAAGGTACACCACGCTGTTCTTTGGCAATGCGCCTCCCAGGAGTCTGAGAATCTTTCCCTTCTTCTTGCTGCTCACCCACTCGTTGATCTCGGCGGCAACCTTGGAGCCATCCCGTTGGAATGCTACCGAGCGTACCTCTGCATGGAAGTACTGGGCCACCTCACGCTCATATTGATCCAGGATTTCGGCGCCATGCTTAATAAGAACCATGTTGACTATGTCCAAAGCAGCGTTCGAAGACCTCAGCGAGCGACTTTCACGCAGACAACACAGAGTTCCTGTAGACGGTTTCAGCATCGGCGAGTCCGAGAACAGAGGAGAGCTCCGAAAGAGTCTTGTCCCGGGTGCCGGCATACAGGAGCCCCAGGCTGATGCTAACGCTCGCTGGAGAAAAGAATAATTCTGGCCCTGCCTCGCGGAACGAAGTCTCTGAACAAGGAAAGCCCGAAAGCATCGATGGCCCTTGCGTGTCGGAGAGTCGCATCTTGCGCAGAGGTGGACACCACAAAGGTTGTGCAGAGCGCAATGCACATTGACGCTACGCGAGCACCATTTCTAAAGGCCTCCTCCCTTAGGAGGTTCTCGCAGGTAAATATCTCTGCAAGCAGACTTCCGTCGTTCCTCTTATCGAAGCCCCAACGGTCGTCACTTGCAATGGATGCTATGAGAATACATGAAAAAAGCCATTATCGCCGTGAACTTTGACCTATGAAATATCTAGTTACGCCAGTTAGAGTGCTAACTATCAGAGTTGTCCGCCCTCCATTGTGTTGTTTTGGCGTTATCAAGTAGTGTGTTTCCCGAACTTCTGCGTTCAGGAAGTGGAAGTTCTACAACCCGCTTGCGGTCGTTTCCGCAACCGAAAAGTTCCTCCTCGCCTACAGCTTGCACTTGCAGTTGTGGGGGCACGTCCCACAGGTCTATGATCCCCTACATCACCAGCCTGACTGCTCCAATTGCAATACAAAGGCCTTTCCCTTATCTCAACGATTAACCCTGTGCTGTCAGGCGCGGCCACCCAATTCCCGCAAAGTTTTTAATTTTATCCTCTCACCTAACTTTCTCCCGTCCCTGCTATGCTTGCTTTGTCTTGGAATCTAGTTCGATACCCTTGACGACCATCGGTTATCTTGCTTTCACATTACATGCCCTACCCAAGCCCATTTCGTGGCTGCTTCTTGGTTCTTCGTTTCGACTAGGACGTCATTAACCCGCATTTGTTCCGTGACTCGCTCTGCCCTCTTCCTTTCTCTTAACGCAACAATTTTCATTTTCCGCTCCATAACTGTCTGCGTTGTCCTCAATTTAAGTTGAACCCATTTCATTTCCGGCACGTTTCAGCCCCATAGATGAGAACCGGTAATGTATAGCTGTTATATACTTTTACCTCTAAATATACTAGTAAACTGGTTTCATTTTCAGAAAATACCGGCCAAATGCGCTCCACTGATTGCGATTGTTCTAGTTATATCACTTTCGTCGTATGGATCAGGGTCACTGCCTTCCCTATGCAGCAGAGTTGGCGCAGAGGTTGAGCATCTGCCTCGCACGAAAGAGCACCGCGGTTTGAATCCCGGTACCATTGAATCTCCAAAGAATAAAAAAAAATATGCGCGTGTCGATAGACTTGTATAACCAGGCCTGAAGTTCGGCCTGATATCGGTGCTCAGAGCCGAAAACACGCTCCCTCATAAGAAAGGATTTGGCCACTCTGTTGAAATACTTGGCCACAGCCTTCTATATGAGTACACCAAATAACATTTCGCCCTCTGTCCCCGGTGATTGCGGAACAACTGGCCACAGCGGTGGCCAGACCTGCTACGTAGCAGAGGGGCTACTAACATATTGAAATGCGAAAGAGCGTAATCCAGTTAAAGGAAACCTGCTCCTCTTGTTGAGGGAAAAAAAATTGCAAATGACACTTCCAGGGAAGTGCTTCCATTCGCAGGAAGAAGTAATTGAGTTCATGCGCACACGTACACCGGGTCATACGAATTAACAAGTAACGAGGTGAAGGGCGCATTAATCTGAGAGATTCAGATAATAATCCAGAAATATGTACATGAATGAACAAAAACTGCATAATGACTTCATGTGCTCCTAAAACGTAACGCCCTCAATTTCTGTTTGCAGCACAGCGTGAGTATGCTGACAGCTGGCGACCTCCGCTAGTAATACTTGGTAACGTATTCCAAATGTAATTACCTTTAAGATAAGCGATGTCTGTGCAGCATTTTTATGCAAAAAACGAAAGCACGCTGATTGCCCGGTATAAAATTATTTGCGCTTGAGGTTGTAAAAGAAGTCTATGCTGGGATCTGAGCACAGTCGTAATGTTTATAGCAAAAACTGACTCGAGTAGGACCGAACTGCGAATCGTTGTGCACAACAACGATAGATGAAGTTTAATCATATATCGCATACCCATGTTCGCGGCAGCACATTTTCTCTTGCCCTTGCGAAGGTCAAGTTTTCCATATTGTACACAGGACTTCCTCTCCATGTCGTTTTTTAGTCAACCTCTTCAAAGGTAGAGAGATAAAAACTGCAGCTTGCAAAAGCTGTGGGTCTTGTGTTGTGTTGGGTTTTATGGCACATGGGGAACTGAGGCCATCATGCGCCAATAACAAGATATAACAAAAGTCTTTTGTTGAATATTATAGAAATGTAAGAATCATTCCTGGTGTAGAGGTCCTCAAACGTTAATGCTACCCAGTGAACACATACACAAATTTTAGAAATAACTACCAGTAAAAGCTTTAAAGACGGCTGGGTAACCTCAGTACCTTTCCTTGGCTGCGCAAGGATATCGAAGCTCCCAACCAATCAAAATAAAAGCCTCAGTCTTCTTCTCAGGCATGAGAAAGTGGCTGAGGTATACTAAAATTCAAACACACCAGTGAGTAAAAATTTAGACTCTTGAGAAATCCCGTTTTGTTAAGAAAGCTAAAAACACATCATATATCAACAATTGCATCATCTCCTAAAAGCCGTGTGGGATGAGAAGGAATGTGTTCGTTATAAAACTGAGTAAAACACTTTTTCCTAAGTTTTTCCAGTTTCGCACAAGAAATTAAAATGGAGTTATTCGTAACTTCATGTCCGCATTTTTCGCAAACAGGATGATCTTGTATTGTCAGCAGGAAATTGTGTGTGACGTGCGTGTGTCCTATACGAAGACGGCAGATAATCACTTCTTTAAAACGTTCCTGGTGGGTGCAGGACTTCCATTCACTTATAACTGGTTTTACATTGTGTAGTTTGTTTTTTACATCGATATCTCACGCGGGCTGCCATTTCTGTCTTATTTTACGCTGTATTATGTTAGTGCAATCTTTTAATGAAATATTTACTTTCTTGATTTGCTTGTGAAGTTCTTGAGCAGCGCAGAAGTCTGCTCTATCGTTGCCTATAATTCCGATATGACTCGGTAACCGGCAGAGTTTTACATTTTGTCATTTAGCTGTGGCTATTACTATGTTGTGCATGATATCACCAAGTATAGGAATGACTGCATTTATAGAGGGGAGAGCTGCAAGTTAACTAAGGGAGTCTGAGTAACTAACACTGTTTGTGAGGTTCTCTTTTACTATTTGTTAAATGGCTACAAACACGGCGTAACATTCGGCAGTGAACATTGATGCACACTGCGGTATCCTCGCTATATGATTGCAATGCCCTTGTACGACTGCACTTCCAACGTAAAAATCGGTTTTTGAGCCATCTGTATAAGAAGCTGTGCAAGTACTGTATTTTTCCTGGAATGCCAATACATTATTGTATTATATGCTGTGGTGGAGTTTGTATGCTGCCGAAATGTGTAAGAGTGAGATCACACATTTCCGGGAAATTGTACCATGGCGGCAGTGTATCTCGTCTTCCAGCAATGCCAGGCAGTGTGTCCAGTACGCCAAGATTTTGGCACATCTCTTCAAAACTCAAGAGCAGTGGCCTGGTACTTTGCAGTTTGTTGTGAAACAGTATTCTGGATGGGCACTTTGTGACTATTTCGTGACAGATGTGTTTAAGTAGTGAACAGATTTTTAGAATGTAGGAACACGTGAGCATCGTTCTGTTGTCTGTAAGTGATGGTTCGTCCGTTTCTACATACATACTGTTTATGGGCGACGTCCTGTATGCACCAGTGGAAAGACGCAAGCCTAAATTATGTACTCGATCTAGCCGTTTAAGATACGATGGCCTCGCTGACCCATATATTATACATGCGTAATACAGGGTGGAGCGGACTACAGAGCGGTAAATTTGTAAGAGACGTCCTATCGGCTCCCCAGTGTTTTTTCGACAGCACTTTAGGTATGTTTAGGGATCGAGAAGCTTTCTTTTTCAACGCATTTATGTGACGTAGGAAAGTGAGCTTTCTGTAAAATGATATACGAAGAAATTTATGCTCATTTTTCACTGGTAACTCTATTTCGTTCAGATGTAGGGTGGGATCTATATGTATGCCTCGTCTGAGTGAGAACAAAATTGCCACCGATTTCTGTTGGCAAAACCGGAAACTTTCTGTCCGACCATGCTTCCAGTTAATTTATTATTTGTATTTGTCTTTCACATGTTGATACATTGGAGGATGTACAAGCTATTTGAAGGTCGTCCACATAGACCGAGCACATAACGGACCTTGGGATTATTTTCTCAAGAGAGTTCATTTTCACAACGAACAGAGTTGTGCTTAAAATACACCCCTTAGGTACTCCGTTTTCCTGAATGAAATTCCTCGAAAGGGTGGTACACAGGCGGACATGAAATGAACGGTTAGATAAGAAGTCTTTTAGGCAGTTCAACATTCTTCCTCGGATGCCAAGCTCGGTAAGGTCTTGAAAAATACCGAACCGCCAGGCCGTATCATACGCTCTTTCTAAATCGAAAAATACAGCGAGACACTGCTCCTTATGAACGAAAGCTTCTCGAACAATATTTTTAAGTCGGACTAGGTGATCTGTCGTGCAGCTTCCCTTTTTAAAACCACAATGATGGGCATCAAAAAGTTCACAGGATTGAAGGACAAACGTTCATCTTGTATTAAGGACACTTTCAAAGGATTTTGCGAGGCAACTAGTCAGGGCTAAGGGTCTATAACTGCTAGGGGAGGTTGGGGTTATTTCAGGTTTAAGGAACGGTACAATCATAGTTTTTTTCCAGGCTTCAGGTATTTTCCCCGAAACCCATACTTTGTTAAAAAATCTTAATAGTGCCTCTGCAGCATGCTTGGACAGATGGGCAAGCATTTCATAGTGTATTTGGTCGGGTCCTGGAGCAGTTTTCTTTCCGGCAGACAGTACTGCGTTGATTTTTCGTAGAGTATTAAGAACATTGTATTTTTCATTATCACCTCCACTTGTTGGCAGCCTTTGTTTTTCGGCTATATTTCTGTGTTTTAGAAATGACTTTGTATAGTGTGATGAACCGGAAACTACAGCGAAGTGCTCCTCCAATATGTCTGCCTGTTCCCCTAAACACGTTTGTGTACCAGGTGTTGTGAAAACAGGAATTGTGAAAGGTGCGTAGCGGCCATTTAATTTTCGAACTTGCTCCCGCATTTTTTTTTCATGTGGTTGAGCTGTTTATAGAAGAGACATAAGTTTGCCATAATGTTTTCTTGGCCCTGCGCCGGATACCCGTTGCATGTACTCTTGCCTTTTTGAAAAAATTAAGGTTCTCATGAGTTCGGTATCTGCGAAAGACTCCCAAGCTTTATTCTGCAGTTCTTTTGCCTCCTTACATTCTCGTGTGTACCAAACTTTGTGGTTCTCGCGCACCACTCCTGTGGTTTTTGGAATTGATACATGTGCAGCAGAAAGAATGTATGTTGTGAACATTTCATTTATCTCATCTATGCTGTGTTTTTCTAAAGTTATATCCTTTAAACTGGCTTTTTTTAAACTATGCCCAAAAAGCTAAATGTAGTTTCCGACGCCGCGGTTTTGTTGGAATAACTGTTGGCAAGGATGACCGACGTATTATAACAGGGAGATGATTGCTTCCATATGGATTGTCTAAAACACTCCAGTTGAAATCGCCAAAAAATGAGGGTGAACTAAAAGACAAATCTAAAACACTCATTTTCCCCTAGGATGGGGAACAGTATGTGGGTTTACCTGCGTTCAGCAAACAGACATTAGTGAATAGAATAAAATCCTCGATGAGCTGCCTTCTAGCGTAAGTTTTCTCGCTTCCCCAAAAACGAGAATGTGCACTAATGTCGCCGACTAACAGGTATGGCTCTGCTAGCTGCTTTAAAAGACCCTCTAACTCAAGGAGTGTTATTTTCTGCTGTGGCTCAATATATACAGAGCACACTGTAATGGTTTTATGTGCAAGCAGAGTGGCTGCTACAGCTTCAAGTCTTGTTTTTAGTTAAAGCTCACTAGCCAGGACACCGTTTTTCACTACAATTGCCACACCTCTTGACAGCCTGCTCGCCTGTTTTCGGTCGCGGCGGAAAACAGTATAAATCTTAAGGAAATTATTGTTTTGAGGCCCTAAATTTGTCCCTTGTAGACATAACACAACAGGAGCGTGTGCTCCTAGGATATCTTTTATGTCACTGTAGTTATTCATAAGTCCTCTACAGTTCCATTGCATTATGAAAGCCATCTTAATTTTGTTTTCCTATGTAGTAAAAACTATATCAAGTTTTTTATTTCGCGTTGACTCGGAGCCTGTCGTTTTTTGACCGATTCAGAGAGCTCCACCGACCACCTGACGTGCATGGCACGGGGCGGCCGTGGGTCGTGTCCATCGCCTCCGCAGAGGCGCTGGACGACCTTGCAGAGGGCACATGGACGTTGGACATTGATCCGTGGGAGGAGATCTTGGGGGCCGCGGACACAGGGGTCTGCGAAGCCTCTTTGCGTTGGCGGAGTAGTGTTACCTACTCCACCTGGGGGCACGAATAGCCCCGCCACAGGATCACAGCGAGTGACCTGGGCAGGTGCTGAAGCCTGTTGTGGTGCGCCGCGCCCACGCACCACATCGGCGAAGTTTGTTTTTGCTGTGAAGGAGAATGTGCTTGTTTGTGTGCATCGCCTTCTTGGCTCTTTGAAAGAAATGTTTTCAGTAGTTTTGAGTGTGATTATTGCTTTTTCTTTCTTCCAGGACGGACACGCCCTGGAGTATGCAGCATGGTCTCCCTCGCAGTTTGCGCAGCGTGGGGCGCCGTCGCAGTCATCAATAGAGTGATCTTTTGAAGCACCATTTGTACAAGTTTTACGACCGCGGTAACTCACTGAACCGTGGCCGTACTTTTGGCAGTTAAAGCATAGTCGAAGATTAGGAATGTAGGGTCTCACATTTTTGTTTAGATAACCCACTTCAATTGAGTCTCGGAGAGTACTATGTGCAAATGTCAAGATTATGTGGTTTGTTGGGATTTCTTTGCCCTCTTTTTTTTTATCCTGTGGCCATCAACGACGTTTTGTTCAGCAAGCCCTTCTTTGATTTCTTGTTCAGTGAGGTGCAGAAAATCATTCACTGCAATTACACCACGGACTGTATTGAGAGATCGGTGGTCAGATATGGATACAGGGATGTCACCCGTGGACACAATGTTGGAAAGTTTTGAGCGTTGTACGCTATCTCGGAGTTCCACTGAGAGTTCTCCACGGGTCATTTTTGTAACCTTGTAGCCAAAGCCCAAGGCACCCGTCAAACATTTTTCTACAATGTATGGGGAGATTCTAGCAGATTTATCAGTTTGTTCACTATGAATCACCTGAAACTTAAGGAAACTGATTCTTTTTTTTTCATGAAATTCTGAGTTCCCTCGGTCCACCATCTCTTGTGAGGGCGATCAGTTGCTGAGAGAAGGTTAGGCATAGAATATGTGTGTTTTTCGGCTACGGTGCCAGCCACCCACCATGGAGCCCAACTTGGGGACAGGACAAGAACTTGCAATCAAGTCCTGCCCACGCCAGCTGTACACCCTAACTATAACCAAATATGACGAAACTCTGGGTAGTTGGTCACACAAGGTTAACCCTCACCGCCAGCAAAAAAGGAAAAACCAAGAAGTGAGTAGGATATAGGAGACTTGTGAGAAAGAGATAGGAAAGTAAATGGTGGAGGGGAGGATCGGAAGAGGCGACTGCCAATTTCCCCCGGGCGGGTCAGGCCGGAGGTACCGTCTACAGCAAAAGCTGTGGAAAGACATGTTTGAATGATTCGTTATTCACCAGATGTTTTCTCCTGCGCACTCTGTCATGGGTTATGAAGACTTCAAAACCAAAGACCTGCCGGAAGGAAAAGGGATTGGCCTGAACATTCCTCATCATGGACCCATTTGAAAAGAAAAGTGCAGGAAACACATGATACTGCGTCCTGACACATCCACGTCGAGCGAAGAATACAGCACATTAAGTGTTATCACATCCTTGACCGCCTCATACCGCTATCCTTTGGTCCACTGAAAAATCAGATATGGGGAATCTGTGCAGTGCTAAGCAACATGCAAAGTCCTTTGATTGTATAATGTTAAGGTTGTGTCTGTCATGTGTTCGATTATCGGTTTTCTTGCATCGTGTGCATGTAAACGGTTGTCTTTGTATAACGCCTTTCATATCTTTTATACTTTTTCTTCAACTTTTATTTTTGTAAAATTATGAGACAATGTGACTGCTTTTTTTTTTCGAATAGTAGAAGATATCTTAAAGATTTTTCTTGTACTGCTGTCGGTGTTGCCTGCCGCCGGCTCCCGGGCCTCGTCAAGTTGTCCCTACAGCTTCTTGCCTAGGAGACAGTCAACATTGCAAAGTGTTGAAAATAAAGGTTAATTGAATTGAATGACAATTTTCAGGTGTTCACTTGAAGCATGCCTGAAGCTGATGCTTTAGCTTCTTTACTTGAAAGACAGCAAAGTGTTGAAGCAGAAACTGTCCAGCGCACTTGCCATACTAGGTTTTCACGGGCGCTGTTATCAAGGGATGCCCGAGAGTGAAGAGCACGTTTCCTTCTCACTTTATCGTCCGTCCAAGCGAGCGGCGGCGCGCCGGCAGCGCGCCGATAGCGGAATGCAGCTGCTCCTGGCCCATTCACAGTGGCCTGAGGTTCTTTTGACCATGACTATACTTATGGTATCAGCAAATTTTATCTCTTTTTGCTGCTGCCCGATGGATTCATTTGCAGCATGGCCGTCACAAACCATTGAGCTGCGGGGAACAGCTTCCACGTACAGGATTTCGCCTCGGAACTCGCTACTACTGAGGCGAATTGGTCGGGGACAGGTGTTTTGGTGCCTCTGAGAACCCCTTTTCTTGGAGCAGCGCCACAATTCTCAGCATGGCTTGAGAATTACTGCAGACATACTATGCAGCAGCACACTCACACTGGCCACCAAGCACATTGCCTTGCCCTGACCAGGCTGCTGAAACGCTGGCTGTTTTCCTTTGACTTCTGTAGCAGCTGGCCTTCACGAATACCACGCTTTTCTTAAACAGTACCTGCATCAGCATTTCCAGCGTGACTAAGATAGGCTCATCTTCAAGAATCTCAAAAGATAAAAACCAGAACGGTGAGAACTAACAGGTACGACTGAGCAGCTCGCAGTACTGCTTCGCACTCTCGCCCTGTTGTGGCCTTACACTCGTAATGCACTACCTGCTGCCCACAACAGTAAGCTCGTTGTACACTATACCAAACGATCATCAGGATGATGTAGCAAATGTAGTGAGCCGATAGCACTCGAACGGTGTGTTGTAAAACAAGTGGAGTGAAATCTTATCACAGCTGTCTTACTAGACGTGCCGTGCTTGCGCTTATGCAGTTCTCGTGTCCACTCTGCTGCGTTCGAGCGGATGTATCGGCAAAATTTAACGCCTGCTTCAGAATTTCCTTATATTTGCCCCTAAAGGCTACACTCGATCGGTTTCTGGGCAAGCGCGAGTGGGTCGCATGCTCCCAGGAGCTACCTACCCTTCACGGTGGGGTTACACAAAGTACACACCACGAGGTATACGCACTGCTTGAGAACCAACAGAACAGGACAACAAACGCATACGACGCGCGCAAGAAAGGTCGGCAACACTCGCAGCTTGATCGTATTCAATCTTGCTCGTACTTTTTAGCCTGTAATTCCAAGCAGCATTTAGAAAAAAACGCCTGTGTGTCAAATCTACACTGCAGCCGGCACAGAAAGAACAAGGCTGCGTGGCGTGTTTCGGAGCCACCTTATCTGTTCGGTTTTAACAGATGTTAGCGCGCCAAAATAAAAGAGCAGTTACTTACGTTGCGCTGGAAAAGTTTGCGAACACAGACGATGACACGACGTCGCTCTCGGTGGCAAGCTTGCACGCCTTTCGTCGACACTTCGTCGTCGCAGTCACCCGCGGCACACACGCACACTGCGAACCAGCGGCAAGTTCGCGAGGCTTTTTTTCCATGCACTCACTGGGTAAATGTTGTCGCACATTTCCACGAAGTCCTCTTCAAAACATTTGCAGCAGCAGTGGCTTAACACTAACATCCAGCGGTGTATTCGTCTCGGCGCACGGCACGCACCACGTGCGGGCGTGACGAGAGGATTGTGAGGCTACATCCAATATGGCGGAAGTCTTCCCAGGGTGCTTTTCGAACCCGAAACCGAAACCGCAAATCACCGGCCACAGAACGCTCTTTCCGCTAGACGCTTTAGATGAGCTTCGCGTGCCACGAGGGGGTGTTGCCCGTCACAACGATAAATAGCGGCCACCCACGGCGAAGAGGCAGCCCAGCGTTATCACTATCAACATCATCGTTCCGGACGCGTCGAGCAAAACGCAAAGGTGCAGACTGTTTTTTTTTTCCTGAACATGCAGAAGCGCACAAGAATCCACGCAGTACTTTAGCGCTTTACGTTTCGTAATTGCAACCCTTTTTACCCAGAGGGCACCGCCTGGCCTCAAACGCTGGGGTTTACGGTATTTTTTTTTTTATTCGAGAACTGTGCCATGAGGCATAAGTTGAGAAAAGGGTAAGGAATGCGGGAGATAGAAAGTTAAAAGAAGGAGTGAAGACCCATTGCGCTGAGGTAGTCGCGGAGGTTTCCGATGAAATGATTGTTCATAGTCCACTTCACATAGTCACGTTCGCGGTTCCACCGCAGGCCCACCTCCCAGAGGACTCGTTTTCTACTAGCAGCTGTCGCTGGGCACGTCCACAACAAGTGGCGCACATCACGATGGATGGAATGGATGGATGGATACGGCTGAACCCTTTAAATCGGGCGGTGGCTCAAGCCACCTAGCCATGACATGAAATTTTACTCTTGTCTTGATTTTAGCCACCAATCAGAGAACCTTCGCTTGGTTACTTCTACTTCGCTTACAATCTACTTTCCCTTCACTGTCCTTAAACCCTAATGCCTTGGATAAATCAGCCCCGCTGCTTTCAAGTGTAGGGTGAAGCCCTTTACAGAAAACTATCAAGTGTTCAGCCGTTTCCTCCTACTCTCCGCACGCAATGCACAACGTGTCTATCTCGTGGTGCCTGACTCTATATGTCTTTGTCCGCAAAACTCCCGTCCTGGCCTCAAACAACAAAGAGCTTCCCCTAAAATTATCATAGAAATTCTATTTGGCAATTTCCTGCTTAAAGACGCTGTATGTTCCCAGTGCCGATTTTGTCAGCATCCCTGTTTTCCACAAAGCTCTCTCTGTTTCTTTAACCTTTTTCCTAACCGATAATTACTGATTTGCCCCCTAACTGCGGTCCAGATATTTGCTTGTCAATTTTCTAGTTCGCTTTCTCTATTTCGTGCCAACATTCCTTATGTGCAGGTATCTGAAAACTTTTCTAGCCCACTGCTTTTCTCCCATTTTTCTCAATCGCTCCCCAAATGCTATCTTACTGCAAGCTTCTCTGCTCTCGAACGACGCCCATCCCATATCCCCCTGTACCCTGGCTGGCTGGATGGATGGGTGGATACGGCTTAACTCTTTAAATCAGTGGTGGCTCGAGCCACCTAGCCATGACCCAGAGAAGACGGTAAATGATTAGAGAAAATTATTCCGAACAGAAAAAAAACTGGAACTGCTGTTTTTCGTGTTCAAGATCACACGCAACAATGCGCAAGCATCAACGTTTCTGTGCATTATTTTTATTGAATTAATACAAGCATTCAAGGGTTAAAATGTTCCTAACCCACAGCTAGACTTGTTGGTGACTATGAAACAGATTGAACCAGCGTGCTAGAATTTTTTTCAATAATAAACACCGTTTTAATGAGGTTCATGCTTCATGAGGATTTAACATCCCAGAGCGACTCAGGCTATGAGCGACGCCGTAGTAGAGGGCTCCGCAAATTTCGACCACCTGTGGTTTTTTAACGTGTAGTGACATCGCACAGTACACGGGCCTCTAGAATTTCGCCTCCATCGAAATTCTACCGCCGCGGCCAGGATCGAGCCCGAGTCTTTCGGGCCAGCTGCCGAGCGCCATAGCCACTCAGGCACGCAGCGGGACACTGTTTTATTGTGTTAGTGATGCTATATATGAGCCACACGAATCGTCGATATACTGATGGATAACACTTGCAATTTATAATGTGAAGAAACACAAGTTCCGGTGGGCAGTCAGATTAATTGAGAGTCGTTTATCTAAAACGATTACACATTTGGCTGTGGAAAGCTGTGCTGTGCAGTTCAAGTAGAGATCTACAGAACATCTTTTCGTCTTTGAATGAAGTATTATAGGCAGGCTGAGAACACGTATTTAATAATGTGGCTTCCACAATGGGTAGCTGCTACCACAGGAGGCATCGTTCAGCATGTGGCAAGCGCATACCACTTCCCTCTTTGCAGCTGAAGGTAGCAGAGAACTGCTCCAAATTCTTGAGGGGAATGTTGACCCTAGAAACAGGTAAACAAAAGAGATTAGTTCAGTAATACACTAAAATGCCGCCAATTAGGTAATTTTAAAGGACGCTAAGAAAAATCTGATGTCGTGCGTTTGCTTTGAAAGCTTGACCGTTTCATTGCCTTCTTCGGCAAATTTATCGGTGCGAGTTCTGGATGCATGCTTGTTGTTGCACGCTCGACGCAATCGGTTATGTAGTTCATGGCATGATAGTCTAACAGCAATAGGATTTCGTGGCAAAAGTAAACTACTACGAATAACAGACTGCGAACCTAGGTTTTCTCGAAGGAAATACTGTCATAAGCGAAAGATACAGGTACGAAAGTGGTGTAACATTATTTCTTGTGGAAAAAAAAACAAATTTCTCGCCGCCCCTAGTAACTCCCAGTGCGACATATATTGCAGGGCATGCAGGGCATATTCTGTGACGGACTAGGTAGGATCATTGTTTTCGTGACAGCAGAAATGGGACGATTACATAAGAGAAGAACAAAACAAGAGGCTCAATCTTTTGTTTCTCTTCTTAAGTCGCAACACGCCCTTTCGGCTCTTACAAAAGCTATAGCCCAGAAAAAATCGATCTCAGTTCCAGCTCTATATCAGAGGTAGCGCTAACGTTGAGAAGAGCATAAGGCTGAGTAACGTAAGGTAAAAGCGCCTTATTCTTCTGAAACCAGTAAGATACCCCGACTCAAGAAGAGTAACTGCCAGGAAAAAGCTCGAAAAACTGAATCCGAAGTACTACGTTTATACGCCGTACGCCAGCATAATGAGGCATAGAATGTATAGATTAGTGTCTCTTCTTTTACGGGCATTCCTTGCTGCTTGAGTAGTTAGTTATAGGCAGCACTGTCTTGGCCTATCTTTAGGCTGCCATTTCGCTTCAACGCGTTGAACCAGTGTGGTTTGTGTGCATAGGGACCACAATTCCATCGAACGAAATTACTCTTCATTCGTCGTTATACTCCAATAAGCAAATACACAACAATACAGACTTGTCGGGAGACCAAGCCAAGTACCATGAAATGCCACAAAAATAACAAAACAAAGCGAACGCATTAGGAGCGTGCGCTGACTTGTACTAAACGTTAGTCCAAACTGGCAGATTCACATAACAAGCTTATACCATTTCAAAAAAGAAACAGAGAAGTTGGAGTGAATGAGATTCCTCTGTAAAGTATGCTTGGATATTTTGAAGGTGTAGCTGGAGCATTAGCTTTCTCTAATTTCTTCAGGCTATCTAGTCTGTGTACATTTGTCGGCTTGAAAGCGAAAACCTGAAAGCTAGTAATTCGGATGATTAGCGCAAGCAACTGTTGCACACGCTATGAATGTTGCTGCCTCGCATGAGTGCGTCAAGATAGCGGTTATGTTTTCACAACGTGTACTTTTATTGCGCTAGAAATGTGTTAGCACTGATTTGAGCATATTATCGTGCAGCGCGTTCGCAGGCAGCGTTTCGAAATCGTTCATCCGTTTGACCCGCCGCTAGTTCGTAGCTCTTGCTTCCCGCATACGTGCAGCTTTCCGACGCTCCGTCACGGCTGCATCCCTGGCCTTTCCGCGAGGCGACTGATGTGATACGTCGCCGCTGGCGGCTTTATCGTAATTGCCACGATGGCTATAGCGTAGGCGCGCAGGCGGCCGCTCCATCCAGCTATTTCATTATGTTTTGTTGTCAGGCATAGGAAAGAAACTTGGCAGTATTTTGTTGAGCACTGCCCCGAGCTCCACCAGATAACGGCGAAGACAGCACGAGGTGCGAGACATGGGCTATATGCACGCGATGGTCACGTGATTGCTAAAGCGCGATTTTGACAGCGGTATAACGAGACGCGTAGGCGGGGAAACCATCCTGTGCCCTGTTTATAATTCTGGCCCGGCGTTTCGTTTACGGTGTTAGTACAATTACTGCAGATTGCAAATGTATCATGTAGAGCAACGCTTAAACGTGTACCGATCAGTAATTCGTAGAAAAGACCAAAAGTCACACTTTAAGTTGCCCAATATGCAACGAGCGATCGACAACTCTCTTAGTGAACACGCAGAAGGTCTGTTGTCTCAAAAAGTGCAAAAGGAAACAATATTCTCGCTGGATTTGTTTTTTGAAGTCCAAAAAAAATTTACCTGGGTAATACTCGCGAGGATGCACTTCTTTTTTTCTCTTTTTTAATCATGTTCGTCTTCTAGCAGCCTTCTTTAAAAGCCAGTCTTCACTGTACAGTAACACTTAGCTGGAAAAAATAAGCTTCAAAGTGCTGGCAAATGAAATAAAACATCACCATTTCTTCAAACTATTTCAAGCGTATTTTCAACTTAAAATTTGAGGAAATAGAACGTAATGCGCCAGCAGTTCTCTTAGGCCTGGTTTTTGTATTGAACGTGCAGTGCATTCATGATCAGCTGCAAATTCTAACTGGCCTTTGATGCAGCTTCATACTGCATGTGGATAAAAGACATTCCTTTTTCGTGCAAATTAATTTTGGGAGAGTTTGACATTTTGAAACAAACAATGCCCGCCGTTTCAGAGCTTCAGTAGGCTACTGACAGGAGATACTGAACGAATTTCTGTTGAAAAGATCAAGCAGATAACAACACCAAATATCAAATTCTAACAAACTGTTTGGCTATACAGAACTGATTCTTGGAGCGGTAAATTTCGCATGTTGGCGAGCGTGTTACAGAGAGAAAAGATGCGGCCACAAGAGAGAGACAACAAAATGCGCTAACGATACAGACAGCATACGTCGTCATAGGTGACCTTTGCACCTATGTAAAATAAAAGGCTTACTACTTGGCATACAGCGTTTGCAATAAGCAAAAACTCTATAACGTGGACTTGCATAAGCATGTTGAAAAACGCGCTACGTATTAGAAATGACATTCAATTATTCAAGAAGATGTTATCACACGAATAGACAAATACATGACAGAGGGTCAACGGACAGTACTTACCATACAGCGTACGTCGGGAGGCTGATGTTCAATGCATGCCTTGCCTGAGAACATGCGCTCTCTGTTACATTAGCACTGTGTTCTCGTTGTCTTACGATTTCGTTCAATGGACTACGACTTCGTCAATTCGCTTTGTTTGCTCAACGCATAATGATGCTTTCTAGCAACTTAATTTGGAGGCCTCGAGTAGAGCGCAATATTTCATAATGTTTACTACTGGAATGCGAGCAATTTCTGCAGTTCTGTCAACGCATAAACCAGTACACAGTGATATGAAGCCGCGAAGGGGAGCAAGAATTTTGATGTCTCAATGTCCGACCAACAACCGCTGTTGTCATCGCCATCGGCAGCCTGACTACGTCCACTGCAGGGCAAAGGCCTCTCCCACACCTCTCCATTTAACGCTGTTCTGGGCCAGCTGCGGCCACCTCAGCCCCGCGAGCAACCGTTCGTCTCCTCGTATTTGCACCATGCACTGTCAAAAATCTCGCTCGCGTCAATGTTTTCCTAGTCCACGTGACAAAAACCGCTCCAGCGTGTCCAAGGTGACGTCTCGCCAGAGCTGCGCATTGGGGCTGACCTTATTTAGTGCGGGTAGGCCCATCGTCAAGCCTTCTATAGGCCTTTTGGCTGCGCTTAAGACACCTCAGTGATGTTAAATAAAGGTGAATTTGCTTTACCTCTCCATATCTAATAAAAAAACAACATGCAAATTCGCACGACTCTGTGCCGAAAAAAACACACAACACAAACACCTACTATAATCCCTTCACCAGATTCCAAATTATTGTATTTAATGTATTTCTACGGTTCTGTTTATTTTTGCTAGGCGAGTACTTTCACAATTGAATACTGACATTCCATTCCTGCCTGTAATCTCACTTTAAGGAGAACGCATTATGGGACACCAGTAAAGCAACTTCAGTGCGGAACCCATATTCTATTCATTATGTACACACAGCCTTATTACACCTGAGTACAATAAATCTGATCTGACATCATTTATTTGACTCCGTGCTTGCTATGGCGTCCTTCTTGAAAAGAAAGTAGCAAGAAAGCTTATAGACAAGAAGGCAGTCTAAATGTTACCTCCTCTGCCAGATACTGACCTGTACTTGTTGGGACTGTGGACATGCTCCGTGATCTTCTCTACTGTGTATGATGGTTGCGAGTTTTCACACCACGCCTGCGTTAAGGTCGTCGATGTCGCATTTTGTAAACGGTAGATCACTGAGGAACACGAAAATTGTTCTAGCAGGTCATAAATGTCGCAATTAGTTAGTGAATCCCAAGGGATTAAAAATTTAAAGCAGCCGGGTGGAAACAGGAAGCCAAGAAGGAGAAAGGCCAAAAGAGAAACAGCAAAACAGGAACAAGATTCTTATTGTAAGCAGGCTCGAATCCAAAGGGAAGCAAAATACACAGGAACACTTAAGTCCAATAGGTGTCGGCAATGTGGTAGCATAGGAAGCTGTTGATGGCTTTGCCGGAACTGACTCGTGGGGTTTGTGAGACGCAAGTTGCTCTTCCCGAGCTCTTCCCGTGCACCACCTTTCACAGCTGGCAGGTGGAGGCTCGCACCGATGGACCTGGTCTGGTGACGTTAGTTCCCTGCAGTCAATGGTGATTCTCCTGTCTGGGGACGGTACGTCCCTCGAGCCAAATGGATTTCTCCAATGGGATGACGTCACTGATAACGACCCTGCCCGTCAGCCAATCAGGATTGTTCTGGACGACGCCGGACGGCGCCGCGTTTTCGTTCGGGAGAGGGTTTTATGCTATCGCATAAAATTTTAAGCCGTTCTGGGTTCAGACTGGCGGCTGCCATCACCTGTGGCTCAACGCCTACACGGCTGTGTGGAAAAGAGACTGGGCGGATCGACGCCGGATAGGTGAGGTTACGAGAGAAGGCAACGTGCAAAAAAAGTACCGGAGTTAGCAAGCCAAAACCAGAAATACGCCCAATCTACTGGATATGAAACTGAGCTTCAGGCGTAATATGGCCAGTAATGCATTGAGCACAGTTCTCTTGCTCTCACTGCTCCGTGTTTATTCTTTCAATCATTCTGTACTATCTCCAATATCACACTGCAATCTTTTATTGATTCAATCATTCATTCAAGAAATCAAGAAACGCTAAGGAGAGTAATGGCAAAGGGAATCTAAATCTTTAAAGGACACTGGTCTTCTGGGTTATTGCTAGTAGATAATTTACTTTTCATTATGAGACAAAAGTGGAGCTGTTGCGACACATGCATGGCAATACGACCTGCACTTGAACACCCCCACCATTTCCATAATAGCAATAGTTAAGGCTGTGCTTCAATGAGCGTCCCTGTTTGAAGAGACGTGCGCGTGCAACCACCTGCGGGTCCTTGCCTAGTCTGAGCCAAACAGAGATATATCTCATTATAAAATTACGATGCTTTGTTTTTGCGCTGTTAGTTTCTTCTACAACTATCACAGGCTACGTATCTAATAATACAATTAATGTGGCGCACAAGACGGCACAAAAAACTCACTGAGAGAGCTCAAATCGGCGCTGTGTCTGTTGTAACGTTCTTTTGCCGTCTTTCGCGCTGTTGTCATTGCGTTAGGCGTGGACCTGCAATCTTCCTTATTGCACGATACATATAGTATATCAGGCATAATCACAAAGTTAGCTCATACCAATGCGTAAGATATGAAGAAAAGCTGATCGCGGTTGAAGTTCCCCAGGCCGGGAAGGGTGACTTCTTCAAAGTCTGGCACGACCGACTGGAGCGTCTGCAGGTATGAAACGACTTCATTGCATTGGTTGGAAAAAGAAGCACCAAACGAGTGTGCTATTCTGGCACACCGGCAACAGAAGGACGGGGGAGCACAGAATTGAAATAGGAATTCAGAGAGAAAAGTACAAGCGAACTACAACCCGCCTGGATGGCTCAGTGGGTGGGGTGCTCGGCTACTGAGCCGGAGTACCCGAGTTAGAACCCGGCCGCGGTGACCGCGTCTCGATGAGGGCCAAACGGAAAGGCGCCCGTGCATAGTGCGATATCAGTTCTCGTTAAGCTTTCCCAGGCGGTCTTCACTTCTCTCTTCTTTCGATCCTTACTTAATTCTTTTCTGAAGGCCCGGTTGAGGTGTCCACCAAGAAGTGAGGCTGTGAGAAGTGAGAATATGCCATTTCGCTTAAAAAAAAAAACATCAGAAATACGAATTTTGTAACTGTTTGACCGATTTCTTAAGGAAAGCATCAATCTGGAGAGAACGTACATAATTTAGGACGAAAGACTACTGTAAAATATATTGCATCTGCCTGTTTTGATTTCTTGGTTTCAGTAACTCGGCAAGTGGGAACCGATGCACTTTGCGTACTTTTACCGTAAGCGGCAATACCATTACTGATCACATGGCGGAAATAGCACGCTGTGGATAAGGGCAAGAATCGCTGACTTACAGATAGACTTCACGGTAGTTCGTGGTTGATGCGTGATGTTGGGGAAATAGCACGGACACAGGACGTAAGACGCAAGACTTCGTACGTCCTATGTACGCGCCGTTTTCTCAACATTGCAAAAAAGGGCGGAGATATGACGGACTGCAGTTGCTGCTGGTTGTAGAGAGCCTTCAGTAAGCTAGAATGGAAGGAGCTCTGTGGTTTTTGTGAGATTAATACCGAACATTCAGAAAAAAGAAACGTCTAAAATTTTGCAATATTCTGCACCATACTCACATTAAAATTACGCACGTTAAGAACTATTGTACTCACGTAATACGCCGCACGAATGCCAGCGTTGTCGGCTATGTTCTCCCCGAGTGTGGCGACTCCATTCAGCTGAAAGTAGCATAAAAAAATTATTCCACCTGAGCTTACCGGCTCATGGCATTATTCAGCAAAAGCTGATTGACATTAGCGGCCGAGAGGTCTGGAGTGGCAGGCCCATTTTGATGTTTCACAAGCGACTACCCGGTTGGGCGTCTCACGGGCCCTTCTTTTTGACTGCGCACTCATCGCTCTGCTTAAGTCCTCGCCTTTCCCCGCCGAACCTTCTTGACGTTTTTGTCGACGGAGTCAAGACACTTGCGCTTGTGGACACTAGGGCCACCGTTTCTGTTATTCACGAAAACTTCTGTCGCTCGCTTCGCAAAGTTACAACCCCATCTTCTGGACTCTCACTCCGTACCGCCAGCGCCAGATACTGAGCTGCCTCACCAATGCTGGCCTTCAACTTAATCTCAAAAAATGTCACTTTGGTGCCCGGCAGCTGACAATACTCGGCCACCTCGTCTCCAAAGACGGCGTCCTGCCCGATCCTGACAAACTCCGTGCTGTCGCTGACTTCCCTAAACCGACTTCTACAAAACAAGTGCGCCGATTTGTGGGTCTCTGCTCCTATTTTCGGCGATTTGTTCCCAATTTACCCTCCATCGTCGCGCCCCTGACGAAACTTCTTAATGGTCCCGCCGACCTGTCTACGTGGGACTCGGCCTGCGACGACGCTTTTGCTGCGCTCCGTCGTTTTCTCACCTCACCACATATCCTTCGACACTACGACCCCAGTGCCCCTACTGAAGTGCACACCGACGCAAGCGGAATCGGCCTCGGGGCTGTCCTTGCCCAGCGCAAGCCCGAATTTCCTGAATACGTCTTGCGTACGCCAGCCGTGCCCCCACCAAGGCTGAGTCGAACTACACCGTGACGGAAAAGGAGTGTCTCGCCGTAGTGTGGGCTCTAACAAAATTCCGCCCATACTTATATGGCCGCCCGTTCACCGTCGTAACCGATCATCACGCTTTGTGCTGGTTGGTTTCACTCAAAGATCCCTCAGGGCGCCTAGGCCGCTGGGCCCTCCGTCTTCAGGAATTCGATATCACCGTAGTTTACCGATCGGACCGCAAGCACTCCGACGCCGACGCCTTGTCCCGCTCCCCACTGCCCTCTCCTGCACCTCTTCGCCAATATCTGCATCCCTACTCGCAGCGCTCACTACCATGGACATGCCCCATCAACAACGCCAAGATCCATGGATTTCATCGTTGCTCGACGTACTTCGTGCACCCTCTACGGCCTCCTTCCCTCGCGCACTTCGTCGCCAGGCTTCCCATTTTGCCCTTCGCGACGGTCTTGTGTACCGGCGCAACTATCGTCCAGATGGCCGCAAGTGGCTTCTCGTGATTCCCAGACATCTCCGCACTGAGATCTGTGAACACCACCATGCCGATCCTCAGAGCGCTCACGCTGGCTCGCTGAAAACGTACGAGCGACTACGCCAGAGGTACTATTGGCGGGGCATGTACAACATCGTTCGTCGCTACGTTCGCTCCTGCACGGCCTGTCAGCAGCGGAAGTCGACGCCTCGCCTTTCGACTGCCCCGTTACAGCCAATACCGTGTCCGGCTCGCCCTTTTGATCGTGTGGGCATCGACCTATATGGGCCACTTCCCTTCACGACCGCTGGGAATCGCTGGATCATAGTCGCCGTGGACCACCTCACTCGGTATGCTGAGACCGCTGCCCTACCTGCGGCTACTGCTCGCGATGTAGCCTTCTTCCTTCTTCATCACTTTGTCCTGCGTCACGGCGCTCCTCGCGAACTTCTCAGTGACCGCGGCCGTGTTTTCTTGTCTGAAGTTCTTCACGAGCTTCTCGCCACACAGTCCACCGCACCACTACTGCTTACCACCCTCAAACCAACGGCCTCACCGAACGCTTCAACCGTACTCTTGGGGACATGATCGCCATGTACATTCACTCCGACAGCTCCAATTGGGATCAGGTTCTTCCGTTCGTCACCTATGCATATAACACCGCCTCTCAAGCAACCACCGGCTTTTCCCCATTCTTTCTTTTATTCGGACGCGAACCTTCTTGTATGTTGGATACAATCCTTCCCTACAACCCCGTCAGCTCGGAATATGCTTCTCTCTCTGGCATCACCCGCCATGCTGAGCAGTGCCGCCAGTTAGCTCGCTCCTTCGCCGCCGAACGTCAAGGTCTCCGTACTCATGCTTCCGATCAAGACACGCCCGCGGTTCACTTCTCCACTGGCTCACTGGTCTGGCTCTCTGTTCCAAATACGTCCAAATTTTCGGCCAAGCACATCGGCCCTTACCGCATCTTGGAGCGTACGTCACCGGTCAACTACGTTATCAAACCGGTGACACCTTCTTCGGACCATCGCCGCCGTGGCCGCGACGTCGTTCACGTCAGCCGCTTGAAGCCGTATTATAGCCCCCTCGTAGTCTCCTCTCCTAGAGTCGCCAGGATGGCTCCCTCTTTCCGCCGGGGCACTTGGAATGAAGAAGATGAACCAGCCCCGAAGCCAACGACGACGAAGCGCTCGCGCCGCCGGTTGGATGCTCGTGCTGGATGGAACACTGCCGCTTGTGTCTGGTCGCTCGGCTCTCTGCCTCGTAGATTGCCTGTGCCAAGGTCTTCGTAGCCGGCGCTTCCATCGTGCCAATATACCGCTCTACAATATCTTCACATGCATTCTCAGTCTACTTACACCTGCGGTCTTCGGTTCGACTGCATTCCCGACACACTTCACAGACTCCAGTGCCAGCTCGCACGAAGCAAATAGTCTAGTTCCCAGTGTTGCCTTATTCGCAGTCTTAAAGCTTCCTTTGGTTTTGATTAAAGAAAAGGCGCATAACTGGTCCTCAAGGTCAGGCGGACACCTCAATCGCGCTTTGAGGACGAGTAAGTGTTGTTCACCTCACCACCTCCTCGGTGAGGTGGAGTAGATCTCGGAGCAGATCACTGTGACTTACGGATTTCTCGCCTAGCGTATACTTATCTACTTGTGTAATTGCTCTGCAATATATCACGTAGGTATATTTTAATGTGTTTTTCTGCATCTTATTTTTTGTATAGAGTGCAGTGCTCGCGTTCTTGTTTTCCTGTCACACCTGTTAATGATTTTTCTTTTCTTTCTTTATGTACGCATAATGTGCAATGTACCTACAAATTGTTGAATTGAATCTGTTATCCTCCCCCTCCCTCTACAATGCCTTACAAGGCACTGTGAATGATGAATAAACGAATAGCTTGAGGCACTTATGCGTCTTTCCTTTCCTCAAGGCGAACTAAGGGCTTCGAATGGAAAAATAAAACGCGCAACGCGTTACCCTGCTGCCGTTGTACGCCTTCAACTGCTTCTACTAAAAAGCCTGTGCAAAGCTATCACAACTTTTCCTTTTACAGAGTTTGGTGCATGAGCGTGGTCACCACGTAGGTACTCATGTGCAAGTCAGTCCTGAAGAAGGGCTTGCTAGTGCTGCAGGCTCTCTGTAAAAAAAAGTAAAAATAAACAACGTTTACTTGCCGACATGTTGACGACAGGGTCGACGATGCTCCCGTACTGCTTTACGAAACAGTCCCGCTTCCGTTCGTACTCTTCTCGCGTGTAGTTGGTCCACCAGTTAACGAGACGTCCGACTGCATCGTATTCGAATCCTGCAGAGAATATAAACACTCGCACGTGAAATTCGACAGATGTGTTGTCCTCCATTACTCAACCAAACATAAATGAAAAGCATGACAGTGAATGGGACAAAAATACAAGTGAAGGATTACCGACAGCATCAACATGCGCCACCAGAAGTATTTCCTTCTTTCCGCAATCACCATTTCATTACATTTTTTCTCATAACTGCCGTTTTCCTCGCCCACCCCTCATGTAATACTCCGTAAGTCGGGCCTTTGAGAACCTAATAAATAAATAAACTGGTGACGTTTCCTCATGAGTCATGCTATGTGCTATTCAGGCAAAGGCCCCCTTCTACTGATCTCAAACTACTCGTGTCCAGCGCCAGTCTCGACCACCCTAGATCAGCAAGTTTCGATATTTATGATTCAGGAAGTTTCCTGGCTCTTTGCATTCAATCTGTGGTCCCAAAAGACTATAGCATATCTGTTTGCCTCAATACACGCCCTGCCAACGTCCATTATCGTGCCTGCAGTCCAGGTCCCATTTTCATAATATATAGTTAGCAATGTACACGCTTTGGACTACTGGAGTTACGTTGAGGGTTCCGAAGGTCTGGGTGTGTCCTAAATAAAATATTGCCCGCATGATGCACATAAATGCATTTATCCAGCACCGGTACTGTTTGCTTTTGCAAGTTACGTTTTGACCGATTTGTGAATTTTTGTTCCGTGAATTTGCGATTGCTCCTGGTCTTCTTCGTTTCAAGGCATGCTCGCGGTGACGTCGACGCGTGGGGGCCATTTAGGCAAATGGGTGGGCTCACTTTGGGTTGGCCTAGGGTGCAGCAGTGAATGCTGCGGCACATTAAATGCCCATTCCCATTTCCTCTTCTTTTTTTCAGCTACCATTAACTCGCGTTTGTTCCCCAAGGCTTTCCGCTCTGTTCCTGTCTCTTAGCGCCGCCCTTATTGTCCTCCTTTTCTTCGCTCGCTGCGGTGGTCTCAATTTGCTTCTCTTCCTTCTAGACCTCACCTCTAGCGCCCGTTCATGGCTTGAGCGGCGTGCGCCTCCGTAGCTGGCGTAACCGAACGCGGAGCGCACCAGAGGATGAACGACGGCGAATACAGCGTGAGAGGGAAAGCGAAAGAAGGGGGTGCGCGGCGGCAAAACGCGGGATCATATACGGCACCAGAGTAGCGCGCGGCGGCAACACGCGGCATCATATACGGCACCAGAGTAGCGCGCGCCGTTGCCTCTTCGTCTATAATCGCCAGAGATGGCGCCAGAGTAGCGCACGCTGCATACGCTCTAGCGGTTCGCCTGAGGCGAGGCGAGGCGGCGGCGGAGAGCTGTGCGCGCTGCCCTTGTCAAAACCAGCAGCCGCCTCAGTTTGGCCCTGCGTGTTCCGTTTATAGTTCCCTGCGGTTCGAGTACCGCACAAGCTGCGCTTAAAAGTCGCATTTCTTCGTTAAAACTGTTTATAGCGGACGTGTTCTTCGCTAGATGTTCTCTCACCTTGGTCGTCGTAGGCATGCGAGATTTCGTGACCCATCACCATTCCTATCGCTCCCAGATTGATAAACCTGTTGATGAGAGTTAACACAAAGGCTCCTAAGAATACACGCCGCATTTGCATTTCAGTATTGTGCGTAAACTAGGGGTCTCCTTCAAAAATAGTATGTTGATAACTGCTGGTAAGAGTAAAATTAGCTTAACTTACGATGGTAGCCCAGGCTGAAAGTAGACGCCTCTTAGTATACCCGCCGAAATAACTGAAAAGAAAAACATAGGTGCACCGGAAGTCAATAAAAACCGAAATGTCACTGCAGGCAATGTAACTGTTAAATACGCGGGTACAGAAGACACGTAACTGCTGGGCCCTGGGTACCTGCTATTAACTGTAAATGACTTGCGCGCATGGCTAAAACTGTGACACTGTGGCCTCAGCGCTGTAGTAGCTTTTTGCCGAAAGTTTCAGCTTATGCTTTGCGTCATTTAAAATACAACATAATCTTTAATGAAGAGATCTGCCAAAGCACAATCTTTGATTGAGATCACGAGACGCCATTCGCACATGCGTGCAAGCCTTCTGCGCATGTGCAGATGGCCAGCAGGGACCAACTGCAGGCGAACGTGTATCGGTCTTGCCACAGGCATATATACTATAGCTCCCCGTAAGCTAGTCACTGTAGGGGCCGCGAATCAAGCTGTGCTGAACTCTCTAATATCGCCGTCAAATTTTACACTTTTGTAGCGTTTTTTGGATCGTAAGATAAAAGGAAATCATTCAATTGGCGCTTTCACGAAATATAAGCGGGCAAGCAGTCGAGCCACCATGCCAGCCGAGGACTTCGTCTGTGGTCAGCCTGGATGCATTAGCAAGTTTCCTTGATTGCACGATTGCCTCATGCTTTTTCATTGAAGGTGAGCGCCTAGTTTTAGCCAAACATTTTATATTAGTCGATGTAAAGCACAGAACTAATGATGTCTCTCCCTCATGTAATGTCTCAACCGAGACCTTTGAGGAAATAAATAAATAAACGGTGATCGTCGACCAGTGTTGGCAAACGTCTGCCGTGCAAGCGGAACCGAACACGCTCGTCGCCCGAATCTAGGACTGTCAGCGCGGACTTTCTTGCGGCGAGGAAGTCAGAAAAATGCAAGCACGACGCGCTTTTGCTGCTACATTGTGATAATTAAGCAAGGCTTCACGAAATCATTGCATTTCGTATATTTCCTATATTTAATGTATGTTTATTTACCGCCACAATATACATCGTGACAGGGTGCCCATAGCAAAGGCAGCCTCTTGGACCGCTTGACTTGACCACGGACACCCAGCTGCGAACTTTGGCAACAAAGCAGTGGCACAATTTCAAATTACAATACAATACAATTACAACACAATGTTTCAAATCATCACGACAGATACTTCTCGTAAGAAAAATAAAATGACAAACAAAGCACTGAAGAGTAAAATGCAGTCAATTTGTTTCACAAATTCAATGCAGTGTCTGTAAATAATATTCTAAAAGCGTTCTGTGTGAGGTGCTTTTAGGTCAATGTTACTGAGGCAAAGGGCATTTAGTAGGCGCGGTAATAAGTTTTCAAGTGTTTGGCAGTCAGATGTTGTTCTGTATGTTTTAATATGCCACTGATCGACGTTTCTTGTGTTGTCTACTTTATAGCTTACTTCAATGTTGGACAGTTCATGAAAGAAGGACGTGTGATTAATAATTTCGCGCTTCAGTGCGGGGCTTAAGCGAAAGGTGTACAATTTAGTTAATGGAAGTATTTTATATTTAGAAAAGGTTAATGCGTATCAAATGTTCTATGAACATTTTCAATTATTCTCAGAAAAGTTTTCTGTAACACGAGTCGCTTACTGGTGTTTTCTTGCGAAGTTTTCCCCACACTAAATTACTGTAATTGAGGCGAGAACTAAAGAGTAAATGATATACGGCCAGCAAAGCTATTTTTGGCACTAGTTGGCGATATCTGCAAAAAAAAAGCAATAATTTGTCACAGTTTGCTGGCAATAAAATTGATGTGGTCATCCCAAGTAATTTTTTTTAATTGATTACAACGCCCAGTGTTTTAAATCTAGCTATTATATCTAAATGAGCATTATTGAAGCAAATGTCTTTTACAAGTGTAAACTTCTTATCTTTTGCTCTAAAACTAACTGCTTTTGTTTTCGCGACATTTAGCTCTAAACCATTTTTTGTGTCCATTCATATAAAGCAGAGAGGGCAAAACTCACTGTATCTACTAAAGTAGCTGCTTCAGTTCCTCAAAAAAATATATGCTCGTATCATCAACATATATTGTGTATTTCGCAGGGGCGATGTGCACAATATCAAGAATAAAAATATTAAAAAGAAAAGGACCAAGTATGCTTCCTTGGGGAACACCGCGCTGAAGTGATTCTATTTCCAATATATACCCTGGCATGACGCTGTAAACTAAAACGGTTCCCAAATAAAAATAAATAATTGGTTTTTGGGGAAAGGAAATGGCGCAGTATCTGTCTCATATATCGTTGGACACCTGAACCGCGCCGTATGGGAAGGGATAAAAAGACGGGGGGTTGGGGCTAGGGCACCTCTGTTTAAGGCAGCTGGTGAACCGTTTCTTGTTTTTTCGCGACGTCTCAGACCCGTTCTTGCGCACCGTGTGCCAGGTGAGGCTGCGGCGATTGCTGCCCGAGTTTGTTGTTACCACAGAAGAGCTCTCGGGTAGAATTTTTGGTTACTACAAAGAGATTGTAGCAAGTGTTAGGTTTCTTTCAGCGCGTTTTTCTAGCGATTATTTGTATAAAACTAAAAGAAAGAAGTTGTACCATGATCTTTGTGATATTGTTTTCCCAGAGCCTATGTACAGGGCCTTGTACAGTGGAGGTCCTGGAGCTGATGTTTTAAAAAGGGTAAAGAAAATGCAGGTGCCACCAGGAGTAAAGACCTTCTTTTTTAAATTACACACCGGGACACTCCCAGTTAAAAAGTTTTTGGAAGGAAAGGATTTCTTTTTACCGTGGGGATCGAACTGCTTAATTTGTAAACAGCCCGAAACAATAGACCATGTTTTTTTGCATTGCTGGGAAGGGGTTTATTTTTGGGATGTGTTACAAAGGACAATAAAGAAAGAGCTACCACTTGACGCGCAGGGAATTCGTTATTTAAGCACAGACAATGAGGATGGGGTACACTCCCAGTTAAAAAGTTTTTGGAAGGAAAGGATTTCTTTTTACCGTGGGGATCGAACTGCTTAATTTGTAAACAGCCCGAAACAATAGACCATGTTTTTTTGCATTGCTGGGAAGGGGTTTATTTTTGGGATGTGTTACAAAGGACAATAAAGAAAGAGCTACCACTTGACGCGCAGGGAATTCGTTATTTAAGCACAGACAATGAGGATGGGGTACCATTTGATCTCATAATGTTCTTGGGCCTCCACAGTATATGGCGCTCCAGAATGGCAGGCTATTATTGTGACAAAGACGCACGACCTGCCCGAATTTATTTTCGGGAAAGAATGGACTGCTTTCTGGCCATCCAGAAAGCAGCTGCGGAGCCTCCCGAGTGGCTCTCGAGGCTAGAGCCGCTCTGTATGCTTCGTGAATTTTAGTATGACGAAGCCAGACTCATGATGGCTGACCACGACAGTGTCGTATGTACATAGCGTTTTGTGTGTTTTTTGTTGAGTGTTTTTTGTGTAAATGTTATGGGTCAAAGCCAGGCAATAAAGAAAAAAAGAAAGGAAGAAATAGGTGCCGTAGTGGAGGGCTCCGGAATAATTTCGACCACCTGGGGATCTTTAACGTGCACTGACATCGCACAGCACACGGGCGCCTTAGCGTTTTTCCTCCATAAAAACGCAGCCGCCGCGGTCGGGTTCGAACCCGGGAACTCCGGATCTGTAGCCGAGCGCTCTAACCACTGAGCCACCGCGGCGGGTAAAAAAAACGGTTCCCAATGGTTTTATGGTTTTGTTTTCGACCGTCGTGTGCTTGGATTTCAATTCAGCTAGCCGAATCCCAGTTGCATCTACTTATGGCCATCGCTTCAGCCGAGCAAGCAACGTCCTTGTATGTACATTCGTGAGCAGACTTGTTTAGATCGGCGGAGCGGCGTGCTGCGGAGCAAATCGTAGCTTGCAGCTCCTGTGATAAAGGGCACTGTGCTCGTTATTTGCTTTTATTTCTCTGCAGGTTCGCTTCAGCGCAAGCAACGATCGTGAAAAGCAGTACCTGCTGTAAAATTTCTTTTCGTTTCATTTGCACAGCACCGCCCAAGCTCTCCGATATAAGCCTGCTTACGTCTGTACGTTGCGGCGCGTACCCGATACCATCTAGTCGAGGCGCGACCTCGGAGACGTGACGGCAAGGGTTGTTATCGTGGTATCTTGTTCGTGCTTTGACCTGCCGGTAATTATATTCCTAGGCCTGTAACGGATGAGGCGTAATTTACCTATCATGTCAAGAATGTAAACCTACCCCTTGCCGGAGAGTTAACTCGCCCTATCTTGCTCGTTGGCTCATACTTTCTCAGATGTGCTCGTCCCTCGCCTCTTCGGTCTCTTCGCTTCTAGGTTGCATTTTGAAGAATGTGAAACACGAGTGTTTAGAAAGAACAGACACAAATGAAAAAATATAAAATGCTGAAAAAATATAATGCAGGCGCTTTAATTGCAGTTTGCGTTACAACCAAGTACAATTGGGTGTGTACGGTTGCATTGCGGCATTAATTACAAAGACAAGCCGCAATTGCCGCCCTACCGTTCAATCAAAACCAAAGAAAGCTAAAATGGCCGAGTTCTTGACTAAAAAAAAGAAGTCGTCTCCTTATATATGCAGCGAACGCACGACCGTCGACGCTGTGACTGGCTTGCCAATCTACAGTTTCCGTACCCAGAACTGCCTTCTCTTCGGGCTGCCAGCAGTGGTTAAGCCATCGAATGATACATCCCGGTTTTTCCATCTCGATGGTCTACAAAAAGGCACGCAGCAGTGCTACCGAGCTTTCTTTTTGACACGATGCTCCAGGCTCAACATCCGTAAGTGCACAGTGCACCACGCAGCGCGAATCCTTCGGGTGAATTCTCCGTAGACTACCGCAGACTTGATCGCAGTGCGGCCGCAGTGTGTGGCGCGTAGAAGCCGTGAAAATCGCCATAATTTTTTTTAAAGAAAACCATGACAACAACGCCTGAATACGCCGACGAAACCGACGAAAGGAGCAAACAAATGCTTCCGCGTGCTGCCGATCCTTCTTAGACTAGTATGCGGCGCCGCCACAGCGTGGCGTCGATTTCTTGAAAAGCGCCAATAGAGTGAGGGCGTCTGTGCACAGAACTAGCCGACTCTGAATAGGTGATCGCTTGAAGTAGTTCTTTCTTACTTCAGGGTGGTTGCAGCCGAATTGTTAGAGCAAGGACAAAGAAAGGAGCGAACTGAAGGACGTGGAGGAAGCTTCACCGTGAACTGAATTCTATATTGGAAATCTGGTGCTTTTGATTTCGTCTCCAATTACTCTTCCTTTTATCTTTCTCGTATTTCGCGCAAAAACGATTCGGGGCCGATTCGTCAAACAGGAGAGCTGCGTGTATCTAAGCGCGCCGTCAGTGGTCTTCTTAAAGGGATACTGAGGAGATAAGTTGGCTTTTATCGATATAATACCACTTCTTAACCATAAAAAAGACCACTCTTACTGAAAACAAAACTCTTTTAAGGTAGAAAACAACAATAACCAAAATGCAGCTATCGCCGCCGCAGGCCAATCTCACAAGTACAAGCGCGATGACGAAATAGCGGAAAAACTTAACTGATCTCTGAGGCTGAGAAATGTGCATGAATGTTACGCGTTTGATTGATATTGAAGTACAAAATTAAGCTTTGTTTTGAAACCACCACTGCACTTTTAACAGACAAGGAAAATGGAAAACAAGCGACCTGAATGCTGGAAGCCAGAGAGAACCTATACTTGGCGGCGCTCAGGTGGTCGGCACAGTTTCGATATGTTCAGGTCGGCGTGTTCGCTTCTTCAACGTACCAAGACGCTGGGCTGCGTCACCAGTGCTATGAGGACTGTTTCAACAGAATTTAATTACGTCAATACATACCAGCCTCTACTCATCAGTCGCGACGACGGCTCGACGGTGACAGCTGCCGCATCAGTAACATTGTTTGCTGCCGACGTTGCCAACTCCTCGCAGCCCAGACTATCCTACCAGACCCGCCACCTCAGCCCTCAAAAGCATCCCACGCTGTGTGGGGTTCAGGTCGTTGAGGTGCAGGCCGCCGTTCTTTGAGAGAACTTCACTGTCGGGATCCGAAATGGGATCCATCTTAACACTGATGCCAACGTGAACGAAGTGACAACAGCTGATAGACGCGTTCAAAGTTCGGCCGGCGGTAGCTTTCATTTCGGCTGCTGCTAGGCTGCATCACTCGCACCGGCAATCACGGAGTCCTGGCTTACGTCTCTTTTTGGATATTTCGTCATGAGAGAGTACTGCGTTTGATTCAGAGCGGCGGGAAAATCTTTTTTCAACTTTGAATCCAAATCTCTTAGCAATAGATGCACCTTTATCTGCCGAACAAGCGGCAACAAAACCGTGAAATGCCGAACTATCGCATTTTGCTAACACAAAAATTTTGATAGACTTGTCCTCAGTGTTCCTTTAAGAAAAGAAGTTTTTTTTTTTTTTTTGCGCGATACCGCAGGAAGATAAAAGGAAGAGATATTGGCGACGAAATAAAAAAGCGCGGGATTTCCAATAAAGTGTTCAGTTCACAGTGTAGCGTCGTCCACTTCTGTCTGTCCATCACTTTTTTTGTCCTCGTGCCTTTTCCCGAAAACGTTCTTATTGTGTGTTTCGGTCATAGTGCACACCCTGATGGTACTTGCAAATTTAACCAAGCAGAATCTGAATACTGAATATTCACACTTACCAATTTCGTTAAATGCGATCAGGTTGAAGGCGTTGACTTCTGGACCACCTTGTGGTAACCATCTGGAAGAAGACGCGTTGGTATGGGCGTACAATCGGGAGTTTTTTGTTGATTGCTAACGGAGCGGCTAAAGTGAACACGAGCCCCCCCCCCCCCCCCCCCGTTCCCCTCTGGCAGGAAAAAGAAAAGAAACATTACGCGCTGCCATTTACGAAGTGTAAAGAACTCTTTAGACATACTAAACATGCGGATTCGGGACGTCTGAATGCGATAGAGACCTCATTCAACACTATTTGGTCTTTATGAACTCTTGTTTCGCAGTCTCCATTTCGGTAATACTTAAATATCTCGGGACTAGTGGTCTTGTTCTGTTAGTGCTGTGTTGTGCAGGCACTGTACTTGTGGACCTGTGACCGAAGCGGAAACAGCAAAATCTTTACAAGATTCTAGAAGCTGCCGAGGAAATTTGCACTTACGCAAGGCTACACGCTTCCTTTCAAGGCCTTGTTTACCCGCGCGAACGCCACTCATACAGAAAGGAGGCGTTGTGCCTTCGTCTAAAATGTCTTTCTGACTGGCCTGGACTCCGGATGTCAACAGCAGCAGCTGATGACTGGGAATTGTGCGCATGCCGATGAAGATCCTGCCAGGGCACTTATCCGTTCCCACAATTGCCAATTTTAACTAACGCTAAATATCACTACGGTGGAGCAGTGGCCGGCAGAACATCTGCGGCACTAATGCAACAGGTAGCTATTAACAGCCTGAACCTCAATTTCTAAAATCTCACCTGCGCCGCCGAAGCATAAATCCAAAGCGCGTGGTAAATAAAGCGTACCAACAAAAAACCATCTGCAATCTAAGCCAGCAGCAATTATAATTCTTACCGGTGCTAGTCTTTTGGGGACGCACAAAATTTCCACGGCCATTGAACTCTCAAAGAGCGACCATTATTCTTTGAGAGATTAGCTGCGAAGGTGCATTAGCCGCATCTATTCTAAACAGGAATTAAACTTTTTAATCGTTTTCGGCCCAGAGTGTAGACGAACCTCAACTGCGTCACTGTGGGCAGGAGTGCAAAGCTACACGTGTTTTATAAGAAACTATGGGTTCCGTTAATTTAGTCACCTTAAGAGTGGAATGTGATAGTATTCTATTTCGCGATTTTCGCAGCTTCTGTTGCAACTTATATGTGTGATTTCGTCAATTTTGTTGAGATTGTCGGATCATCAACCGTCATATTCTGCCTGCAAGCTGCAGTATCCGCTTTACTGTGATGGTGCTGACAATAGCTTGTAAAACATTTTTTCTGATTTTTAATTTCAGTTTCTTTGAGGTCACGTCACTATGTGAGGTCACAACTCCTTTGGAATCTCGTGATCTTGTGTTGTCGTAATTCTCTCGACCAATCAGCGGATTCCTTTCGTGACACCGGATGGCCCCGGGTTGCTGATGTTGTGAACTGTGATGCCATCTAAAAATTAACTCACGTCACAGGGTTACCTGATCTCTCTTGACTGATCGTTAAACTGCCATCTGCCACGGGTGCAGGTTGCTCAGAATCCGGTGGCTAGGTTTAATCTACCGCGGTGGGCATGCTGTGATGTCTCATGGTCACGTGATCTCAACTAATCAGTGAATTTCGTGACACCAGTCGACAGATTTTGCTCCTGACGTGAACTGCAACGCTGTCGCATTAAACCTCACCCAGATACTAACGTTTTCGTTTGGCCTGTCTGTAAGAATATGATGAACAGGACTCACAGCGGGCCATCGTCGCGCAGAGAAGCGTACATTTTTAAGGCAGAGTTCTCGTCAAACTTCAGGATGATCTCAGCGAAAGAGTCATTAGAGGTGATTTCTCCGACCTGAAATCAGAAAGGGGACTATATTTTTTACTCCGTCAGCTTCAAGTGCAAAAGTCCCAACTGCGCGGATTCAGTCTGATATGATGAACAGCCGCTGGAGCTTGGCTGTGGTGTTCGATTGCAAAGCCCAAGAACGCGGGATCAAATCCCGGTTAAGGAGGCTGTGCTTCGATTGAGTCGAAACGCAAAAACCCCCATGGGCTGCTGGCGTTAGCGCACGTAAAAGAAAGCCACGTGGTAGACATTAAGCCGGAGCTCGGCTCCGCTACAGTGCCGCTTGTAGCCCCGTGGGCAGCTTTGGGGACTTCAATCTCCCATATACCCTACCATCATTTTGACATAACTCGCTGCATAGCGTATAGATTTATCAATACGGTTTCATTGCCATTGCGCCTTACTTATCTCGAAATTCCAAAGGCGTAATTAATTCCAACATATCTTGGATGGTACATGACGAAAATAGATGGCGCCGACCTATTACCTTTATCGCTTTTCTCTTCGTTGACGTCATCTACTTTCGTCATTAAAAGACTTGATGCAAATGTTGCAATAAATGGCAACATTTAGCGAACCGCAAAACTGCCTCTTTGTACATCACTGCCAAATCTAAAACACATACATTCGTTCGCGCAGCAGTAATCCAGGTCTGTAAACTTCACAATGAAACTCTTGCAGTGTGAGTTTGCGGATGGAGTCAGGCAAAGCGTTTTCTTTCAATAGCATGAAAGAAGAAGACCCGTCTTAAAAGGTTATAGCAAAAGCAATGAATGACATAAGGTGGCCTCGAAAAATACATGTTTTTTTTCTCGAAACATGCTGATGATAGATTTCCTGATGCTCATTTAAAATAATCTACTGCCAGACATCTACTGCACGACTAGTCCTTGTCCTACTGACTTTCAGCCGGTCCTGTCCTGCACTACGCGCGTTATACATTCTCTCAGCAAGGCTCTTACCCAACTTCTCAGCCCGAACCTGGCACCCCATTTTGTTTCTCTTCCATTAGAGTCCACTCGGTAACCCTGGCAGACTATCATTTGCCTGTTCTCCGCTTTAAATTACCCGTCGAAGTCAATTTCACTATCTTGATATCCGTTAAGATACAGGCCAACGAGAGATACACTTATTATAAACCTATAACCAGCCTGTGGTGAACAGAGAATTTTTTTAGCGCACAGCTGTAAGGTTCTATAGACCGGACACCACTTATCTCCTTTCGGGATCTATGAGGAATGATTTAAAGAAAACCTAGCGCCAAAACCATGCAAACCACAAGGACGAACAAAACATAAGCGTTATCTCACAACTGATTTTTATTGAAGCCAGGATGCAGCTTATATGGGGTGAAGCTTCAAGTGGAGAGAAGGGTGACAAGGAGGAGAAGGTGAACAAAGGCAACATCGCTTCGCAAAAACGGGCAGGCAGCCAAAAATGAGGAGTGCGAGGGCTAGATATTGGGCTCTGCCAAACACTCGACACATCCTGCTTAAAACGGCGATGGCCTTTTCTGTTCCTCGCGGAGCACCACGCATAATTGTATGCATAATACATAGGTTACGTTTAAACGGCGCCTTTGCGCGCAAGAACTCCACTTAATTGTACAAGCGGACACCCCGGACTGTACCGCATGTGGCATGTTAGAGAGTGTGGAGCATGTTTTAGTGGCATGCCCAGCATATGCAAAAGAAAGACTCATGCTAGCATCTCCTTTAAAGTTTCTTGACACCAGGCGCCTCTCGGAGGATTTAATCCTCGGTGCTTGGCTTGGCCAGATAGTATGGAACAGATGAATAAGGATGGATTTTTAAAGAGGGCAGCGGTAGGGGCAGCCACGCCCCCCCCCTCCCCCCCCCCAAAAAAACTATAACTTAAATAGGACAACCATGCTAACCCCCCTTTTTTTTCGATGAAAAAGGTCCAATAAATGCATCGTTGAAACGCTCTCACGCTTTTTAAGCGGCACGGGCCTTGACTAGCGATTCTGGTGTTAGAAAGTGTGCATTTTCTTTTTTGTCTTTTCATCTGCCTCCGTCATAATCATCCTCTATCGTGACCCTCTTTTTTCTCCTCTTCACGCGTTCCCTAGTGCACAGTAGCAGGCCACATATTCATTTTCCGGCCAACCTTTATGCCTTTCCCGACAATAAACCCTCTCTCTCTCTCTCTCTTTCTTATTTTTGAGTATCTTTGTGCGTTCACTACCGAAAACTTTTCTCGATTGAGAACATTTATATAGCTAATCCACCTCGGTTTTACTGCCACTCATATAAGGGCTGCAATGTGAATGGCCACTTTAATTGGAAGAGTCGATCTGCTGTGTGTGTGGTGTGTGTCTCGGTGTGATGTGTCACAAAACTCACAAGTTCAAAGAATTTTTTTTTTTAAAAGCAACGAAAACTTGGTTAGCATCCGGAGAGCTGACTTACATGGTCAAAGTGTTTGTTCAGTGCATCATCGCTGAGATTAAAACCAGAATATCCCACATACGGCGCCATCTTCCACAACTGTGAGAAATAAGCGAAGATGTAAGAGATAATCGTAAGAGATAAGATGTGTAAGAGATTAGCGAAGAAATAAGCGAAGATCAATTGGGGCAAGGGAAATCTTAGAAGCCACTGAAATAGCGAAGTACAGCAGTCACACGTGCATTAGCACATCATCTATTCAGCTCATGGAAAACGAATGACAGTTTTTAGAACGCATCGAAGTTTGCACATTGGCCTACATGAGCGGGCGCTCTTCTTTTTACATTTCTTCTCTTTTTTTCTCATGTTTTTTTTCTCGGATGTTTCTAGTTTTCTTTTACTGCCTCTTTTTATATTGTCAGTGTGGGGCATTCTTTTTTCCTTTACGCAAGCGGATGCGTTGTTGCAGAGAGACGGGACATTTTTCGTTGTTCAATTTCATTCAGTTGTAAGTGCAGCACCGTCCCGTCCTCCTCTTTTTTCGTCCAGTCTTTACGCTATGTTCTTTGTTAAGAATGTCTGACAACTGGCCCTAAAGTCTACTTTGTTAAAAGATGATCGCCTTGAAACCAAATAAATTCACTGCATTCAAAATAATTGTACATCTTTCAGATTAATAAAGCAGCGCCCTCAAGCCATCGGTACAGAATGTAAATTAGCGTTGGAACACACAACTCTAGTAAGCCTTTTGAGTTTTGCGACCAGCATTGAAGCTACGAAAAAATCGCCGACGAAAAAGGTATCCCCATTTTTGGGAGTGATTCTGTTAATGCGTCACACTGCTCCACTGACCTGCAAGAAGGCTCGACGACATTACGTAAATAATAGTGTGATAAGACCGAACAAGGCGACCAGTTTTTTTTTTTTCGACTCCCAGACATTTACGGTCAAGCAATATAGTGTACTGAAAAGAGCAAGTACTGAAAAGAGCAAGATTCGATAAAAGTGACGGCTTCAATCGCAATAGACCGCATTTCAGGGACGATCAAGATTGTTACTGGACGTAAAATCCAAGAAACCGAGGCCGCAGTTGGTGCACACAGAAGAGGCGCTCCGCGGACGGGCCAATATATTCCTACCTTCATCTGTGATGCTCAAGGAAATATATTTATGCACCAAGAACGTCTTGAGAATACGGACCATTTGAACATACTTGCACTTCTTTGAACATCACTGGTGTTCAAAAGATCCAGAAAAGTATGTCTGAATGTTGAGCGTATTCATATCTTAACTTCGTGTGCGTCCATAGACGGCCGCGTGCTGGATGCCTAATAGCCGTTATTCAGCGTGCCGATAAAAATTTGAACTGCTTTGTTTTATAAACAGCAAAACCGCGTACAACCAAGACGCACTAATAATAAAGACCTTTTTTTTCTGAGGTACGGTCTTCAATATTAAGTTGTGTTTCAAAGATAATTGCCAGCCCTATCCGAATGACTGCCTAAACTCGCCTTAACATCAGAACTTCTCTAGAGAATGTAACTTTGAATAATTAACTGCGGAAAATAGGCCGTACCTTGTGGACTGCCCTACGTCTGGTCACTATATCCATCCATGGCACATTGCGAAGGGTTCTGTAGTACGTCCTTCCAACGTCCGACAGCATGGCCCTGACCTGATGTAAAGGAGATCAGAGCTTGATGTAAGCGGATATTGAAGTATGTAAAGCTCAATGCGAGCGTAAAGACTAAAAAATTATTTTGCTTTCTGTCGTCCGATTACCACACAAGCACAAAAATGAATTCGTTATGTATTTATGTGGTGCATACGGGTTCTAACGCCTCCAGAGTTTTCAGATATTTTAAATAGAATGCTATAAAAGTGTGCCTATTCATTACTTTCTGTCTTACCTCCCAGCACTCCAGAGGACAGCGTCATCCGGCTTGTAGAAATCAAGTGACCAAAGTGACTTTGCCACTAACGAATAGTGCTATATAAAATGAGTACGAAAGCATTTTTGCTTCAAAAAGGCCTTTTGAACATCCGTTTTCTCCAAATCCGTAAGAATGACTCTAAGCGTACATTTCAGAACGGAAGCTTTAAGACACCCATTGAAGACAAACCCTGCGGCCATTCTGCAGCGCTTTGTTTTAAAGCGGTGTCTGGGTAGGAGAACTTGCACAGAGTGACTAAATGGCACCGGAATGTTGGGCTTTTATCGGCACAAAAGATATCAAAACTAGGACTTTAGGATTCCTGCAATGGCGTCACAGGTAAGAAATTATTAGTCGCACTCGCAAAGCAGTAGCACAAGCTGTTGTGGAGGGTCTTACTTTGTTAAGAGACAACAAAAAATTATTTAAGGTGCGTGACACCGAGTAAAAAATCGGAGGAGATAACTTGACGCAATAGCGTTAGTGAGTAAATGCGCATATGTGCGGATTTGGCCGTTCACAACTTCACATTTTTATGTCTCTGCGAGTCCTCATACCACTGCTTTGGCAATGTTGCAGCATTTAAGGGATGTGTCACTGTCCTGCGATGGCAGGTGCTGCCGACGGTGGGGGCAATGTGTTGCACATGTATGTATATATAGGTTATATATGCACGTTAGAATGGGGCAAAAACATCGATGACGTACAAAACAGGCTCGACTTTTAGCCAACCAGCACCCTCGCATTTAATGCTTCTCATATTTTTGAATGATCGACACAAGAAATTCCTAACATACCGTTAAGTGATTCTTCACTTCGCAGACAGTGATGAAGGTACTGGTCACTGTTGTGGCATAGTACACATATATTAACCTCCCTTTCCACACAAACACATCAAAACAATTTAAAATGCTGCACATACGTTATTTTGAAAACGTGAAAGCATTCACTATTTACTCCATGATGGCAGGTTACTTCATCACTGTGCTACAATAGAACTCCGTGCTGGTGTCTCAGGCGCCTCTAGCTGTGGCACGTGTGAACCACTTGTAAAGCGAACAAGGCTCACCTCAGCCTTCGTTTTGTCCGGAAATTTGTGCTGGAGGTACAGACGGCCGAGGAGCTCTGGCACATATGCCTTCAGGGCCAGAAGGCAAGCAGCAGTGACGTCATCATCTTCGACGATTTCCGAATCGTTCTTGTTGCTGTCAGGCGGCGTACCTTCTGGAATCCAAGTGAACGCTGCGAGCTTTTCCGCTGCTTTCGCTCCGATGTGGTTGTACACTCGAACGCTGAAACGGTGTATTTTTATTTATTTTTATTTATTTGGAACATACTGCTAGCCTCTTTCGAGGCTGTTGCAGGAATGGGAACAGGTTGGTTTTCTTTTTAGGTACGTCACAAAAGAAAAAATCCCAAAGAAGGTTCATACAACTGATATAACATTATAAAATAGATAATCATGGGAGACAGTTTCAAAATACATGACGCAATATTAAGCAACCCAAACGCACGTGCAATGCTTCACTAAAAAGTTCAAATAAACCGTTATGACAGGTTACAAAGAAAACTGCTCAAAGATTCAGAGTTAACAACATTTCCAGGTAACATATTCCATTCCCTGATCGCTTGCGGAAAAAATGAATAACGAAAAATGTCAGAAATAAACTTATACTCTGTTAAGTGCAGTGAATGTTTCGTTCTGGTGTTTCTTTTTAGTGAAGGAACTAAGTAGAGGTCAGAATCTATGTTTAGGGCACCGTTTAGGAGGAGAAAGATGAATTTAGGGCGTGAGATTCGGGCACGGCTACTAACAGTGGAGATATTCGCCTTGTTTAAGAGTTCAGTTGGGGAGTCGTTACGTTTATATTTGTTAAAAATAAACCTTACTGCTTTCCGCTGCACACTTTCTACCTTATTTATGCATTTCTGTGTGTGCGGAGACCAGCACAGGATGTTGTACTCAAGCACAGCAAGCACGAGAGAACGGTATGCCAGTAGCTTGGTGTCGGGAGATGCAGATGGTATAGATCGCTTAAGAGAAAAGAGTGCGGAAAGTGCTTTTGACGATATATATTCTTGACGATATATATTGTATGGCGTCAGTCGCCGCCAGAAAACAACCCCGGGACGAGATAGCAGTACGAAACAAGGCGCACAAGTCAAACGAGGTGACCTGAAACTAGTTGTTTAGGAAAATTATATGGGTAAAATATGGGGCAGAAAGAGGGGATACTTAAGACTAAAGCGCCGTAGCAACACGGACAAGGCTTACTTTTTGCTTTTGAGCGCTTCCTATATACAAAACTGGTAACTCTAGACGCCCAATCATTTCACGAATAGGCATCATTACAGAGTTAATTATAAAGTACGTTAACAAGCTGATTGGTCACAGTCTAACCACACATCAATCCTACATCAGATAGCAACCATTGTATCCGCGAAATAGTTATTTTAATATCACCAGACAGGAGTTCTTGTAACCAAGGATGTCATATCCTTAAACGCAAATATTCCCCACGTCGGTGGCACTCTAGCCCTCTTAGAATCATACAGCGAGCACAGACTTCAAGAACATCCAAGCCCAATTCTGTCAGAAACAGTGGCCAAAATCGCGTTAAAATAAAACAGCATCGAACGCGATGTTGAGTGCTATCTTCTAGTAAGTGCCGCCGCTATGAGTACAAGAATGGCCCCTAATTACGCAAATACTCTGAAGTATTAAAGCACATTTGAGCGCTTGTTGGTCTTCCCGAGGTTGCCCTTCTTGAGCAACCTCTCGTGACCAATCATTAGTTTAACTGCTGCCTGCCACGGTAAGCAGTTTGCTCACAATCCGGTGGGTAGGCTGTGATGACGTGATTTAAGTGGCCCGCCTGCCACCTGGTTTACTGCTCCGGGAATTTTTCGTGGATTTTTCGCTTACGGCCTATGAAGCTGACGCGACGACGACGCCTGGTTATTTGTGACATGGGCTTCTAAAGACTGCCGCGTTAAAATTGCATATAAGCTGATGGAAACACACACAGATGTTTCAAGAGAACCTGCGACAAATGGGAAATGCAGTGTCATCCCTTGCTGTTCTCAATGCTAATTAAGCGCCTGAATATTTCTTCTCTGTGCGTCGGAAATGTAATATTTTCTTTATCTTGGCCACATCGAAGCAGACGCTCAGATCTGGGAGCCCAAATATCGTTTCCCAAGCGCACTGAAAACATCCCGACAAATATACTATAGGCTTGAGAAGGATATGTCTCTCGCGCATAACCTTATCCATCAGTTTTTGTTTATATGAACAAAGCAAAAACCAACGAAATACTCACGGATCTGTTTCTGTGATGAACTTCAGGGTGTTATTGATGTAGTCCACGGCGTTGACGAGAATCTTGTCGTTGTAGTTTAGCGTCACATTACCCTTGTTGAACTCCTTGTTCAGTAGCTCGAGAAGCGGAAACTTTGAATGCGAGAAAAAATATGAATACACAAACTTTTGATCTGGCTAATATTGCAGAAAGCTTCACTAACTCTTTTTCAGAGCACCTCCAGTGTTATTGCTTCTTTTTGGTGGCGGAAAATGTCCGATGGCTTAGAGCGCCATCAAGTGCTGGTGGCTCGCTCCTTTCACGTGATAGATGATTAAAAAGTAGTTGGCATGTTACAAGTTACTTCGAGGACTTCCTGCTAATGTGGACGATTGGGCTAGTTGGTTTTTCAAGCCGAAGATTCAAAGCACGGGGACTGACTAAGGAATGACGAAAAACGTCATTCGTAGCTTTTGTATCCGACTGACTTGAAAATTTCCAAGCTGTAGCTACTGCTTTTGTGCGGACGATTTTCAACGTTCATGCGCAGCATCATTCTTTACCCCGGCTAAGTCGGCCTCCACTTCTTTGATGGTGCGCTTTGCCAGGTTCCTCGATATGTTCCGTCTCTCGGCGAGTGGTTGGACCAGCTTAAGGAATGACGAGTACCCAGGAAGAAGAAAAAACACCAACAGACGCTGTTAATTAGTCTGGCAAACAATGATAATCATGCTTTTATTGTTGGTTTCTTTTTTATTTTTTTAACGTTACCATGGGCCACTCAGAGGATTAAAAGCGCGATGTACAGACGAAGATTGCGATCCAAGCGGCAAAGTATGCGTTAGCATTAGTACTCTGCCGGATGGTCGAGCAGCCGCTGCTGCTGACGGTTTGACACCGTGCGAGCGAGTGGCGTGCTACAGTGCATTCAACATCCTATGACAAGCCGTACTACCGGTCAGCTCTCACGTTCCAATCGAGCAACCAGTGTGACGCACCACACCGCCTTTCTTGTCGCCTTCCCTTTTTCGCTTTCCTCCTCCCCAGTAGCGGATAGAGGGATTTCCTTTTTTTTTTTCGCATCGGCTCCTGCCAGTCGAGGCTTCGCACACCGACGCCAACGCCGGACACTTTCTGCCACAATGGGTGCTATAATGCTAACGCACTAAAAAGTTGAAGTGCTCAGCTAACCGAAGTGGCACAAAGCGAAATGCAAAGCAGCACACTGCACAGGGACGCAGCCATTTAACATCATTCCTTAACATTTAGTAGCAATGAGGGGTATCCATTAATCGCTTGCAAAAAACGCGGAGTTACATAGCAGTTGCTTTGTATACAAAAAAAATTTCCGGCTTATTGAGGAGTTCATTTTCAAAACAAGGCACCGTTAGAGCTACAAAGTAAAGGGAGCGCACAATGCAGCCCCAGATGGTAGCAGTGGGCAAATTTCTAGAGGTTCTGCTTCTTGTTCGATAGTGTTCTGGGAAGGAAAGAGAAAAGATCTTTCATTTAAAAACAGAGAAATGGTCACCGTTTAAATCCCCTTACTTGCAACTATGCCTGGGAAAGGAGTTCGGTTAGAGAAAGGCGCAATAAAAAATGAGATGGCAGAGATCAGTGCATAGAGAATGCGCTTGAAAGCACTGCACGAAGGGATTTGTCTGTCTAGAATATCGATGCCATCTAAGTAATCAAATAAAATGTCCATAGCGCCTCTCTGCTGCCAATGGCAGGCTGATAGCCCTAATTCACAGTCGAGTGTTAGACCCGAACTTACATTGGCGAGCGCTGTTCTGAAGGCCAACTGTTCTCGAGCGAAACAAGCCAGTTCTTCATCTGTCGAGTTCGGCGTGAATATCAACACAATAGACTTAAGGTCATCGATACTTTCAGCCATCGTATCATTGCTTTCGTTCGACTCTGGCTTCTTGGCGTCGTCGTCTCTTAGCGCCGTAGACTGTTCAAGCTGCAAAAACGAATAAGCAACATCGCCGTTCAGCCCACTCGATACAATCAGCATAGTTACGCGGTTTATTACTTGTGCGCCGAAGAGGAATCAGAGCGACGGTTTCCGTTTGTCAGACTCGGGCTTAGGGAGGTACCATGTAATTCCGTGGATGGCATAGCGTTTCCATCAGTGCTTTGGACATTAAGAAGATAGCTTGCTCGGATCTGCCCCACCTGTGTTCGCGAAGCTGATCTTTTGGACAAAAGGTAGATCTCCGATTCTTTATCTGAGTGTGCTGGGTGGAGCTGGCGAGTGGGTGCGCCGCGTACATCACGTGACGTCGCCTGAGCTCTTTCCGATCATCAGTGGCTGATTACGGCAGGATTGGCTTAATAGTCTGAGGATGGTTTGCCATGACAACGCGAAGTGCCTTTTACGCTCTGGGGAAGTCGTTCCTTTTAGCATTCGCCGCTCGAGCGATGCAGCTGCACGAGAACTTCGATATTCGTGTTTGGCTTTTAAAGTGGTGACACGCCTTTTTTAAAGCGAAAACAATTATTGGCTTATGAGTGGCGTCACCGGAAGCTGTAGACAGGTGCTGTGAACGGAAGTTGTGGCAAGAGCGTGACCGCACAAACTGAATAAAAATAATGAAGTCTAGTGAATGCACAGATGTTTCAGAAACGTCTCTTCGAGATATGTACTGTCTTACATGAATAATTCATCATCATCATCAGCCTGACTACACCCAGTGCAGGGCAAAGGCCTCTCCCATGTCTTTCAAACTGACCCTGTCTTTTGTCAGCTGCGCCCACCCTATCCCTGCAAACTTCTTAATCTCATCCGCCCACATAACTTTCTGCCGATCCCTGCTACGCTTGCCTTCTCTTGGAACCTACTCCGTTACCCTTAATGAACAGCGGTTATCTTGCCTTCGCATTACATGCGCTGCCCAAGCCCATTTCTTCCTCTTCATTTCGATTAGGATGTGACTAAGGCGGGCGAAAAAATTGAACTTTTGTGGCTGCTGTTCAGGAAAGCAAGCTGCCGGGCTAGTTGGTGATGAATGTTGTTTACTAGGAAGCGCAAAAAATGGACGAGAGACGGAGTAGGGGACACAAAAACACGTTCACGAGCACTGGCACTCATGACTGCGCTACGATGGCAAATCATGGAGTACCGTTGTCTTACATTCTATCGGTACTCTTGCAAATTTACGCATTGTCACTGTGCTGCCCTTCTAATAATTCTTTTTTGCTTTGTACAGCCTACCCCCCCCTCCCCCCTGTAAGGCCACTGTGGCGCTGTGGGTAAATAAATAAATAAATGACGAAACCAGCCAGGTTGATTTTAATGAACTGCTGGCCGAATTACTATTTGCGCGCCAAAAGAAATGATGATACAGTACATCCTGGAGATCTCTCAGCTGCTAGCACATTTCTGTTGAACCTCGTTTCCCTGCCTGCCGCATCGTTCTTTATGGATTATTAGCGTGGTATTCCAGGAAAATGAGCAGTCGCGACTCTAACAAGGTTTTCATTTGGAGCGCCAGCAGTATGCGCGATTAGTACGAAAAACAAAAACAAACAAAAATTGCTCGTAGCAGCATGGTTAACAATGAAAGACTGAATAGTGTACGGGATCTAGAACCTTCCGCGTGTGCCTATACTGCAGCGGCTCTCATATTTCATATGCTTCAATGCGCCCGAAATTCGTTACATTGTTCTTCGCACTGTGTAGTGGTAAAGATGCAGTGTTACCTGAACTCTCTTTGACTTTGCCTCTGAGAGGTCCTTAACGACTACGAATGAGAGAATCAACGACAAGCCTCCGGTCATGTTAAGGACTTCAACAGAGTTCTTGAATGGGTGCCTTGTTGCATTTCCGATGAGGGGCCACAGGCCCAGCCCAGACTTAGCCAGAAGCTTTTTAATTATCTTGAGTCCTTTATCCTTGCTGGTGTGAGTCGCTAAAAAAAAAAGAAATATCGTATGGTCAGCGTAAGGTTCGAAGATAATGTGTTTGTTCGCAAACGAGAGAATGTTATTTGAGCTTTTTGCGTGTATTTTCTGCTTGTGTAGCTCACGCTGAGCAGCTACGTTTGCACTACCGCATATATACTGCTTGTTGGCATAGCTCCTCAATATTTGTTTTACTTCTCAGATTTTTACCACTTACTTTACCATTTTTTTAATACAGAGATAATTCAAAGTGAATCCTCCAGGTCTTTCTTCTGCAGTGCGCCGAAGTTGACGGATGGTGATGATTACGTCGTGAGGTGATGTTAGGGTGGTGTTTAGGGCTAGTATATAGAGGATGAAGAAAAGATCGGGGAAAACTAGGGGATGGGCAAAGCAGTATAGAACCCAACTTTTTTATTGCGTGTATTTTTCTTCATAATGGTGCCTAATACAAGTAAATCGCCGCGTGGTATTCGCCTGTGACCGCCGAAAAGAATTTCTTGGAAATTTGTATGTCTTCACTGGTGCTGTTCTGCTTCAGGTTTCGGCAGCTGACCTATGTCTGCGACGTCAAACTTCAGTGTTGTCAGGGTAGGCTTGAAAAAAACTGCGATATTATGCTGCTTCTTCACTTTAATAAACCGCAACGCTTAGCCAGCCTGTCTCAAGAGCCGGAACGACAACCAATGAAGAAGCAACGACTCAATGAAAGCTTTTTCGATGTTTAACGTAACTTACACTGAACTTTGAGATCACAGGAATCGTCCGGGTGTGGAAATTTACAGCAAAAAGCATGCATAAAAAATTTAGTCTTAAATTATTTGCTCAGCATTGATGAATGCCGCGTGGTAATCTATGTATACTAATCTATTACGCATCATTACATAAAGAAATCATGCAACGAGCACTGGTGTGTGCAGTGATTTAAGTTTCTTTGCTACCCGAAAATCGGTGTGGTTAAAAAATGTTATAAACATACGTATACTTACACGAACTTTTGCAAGTGCGGTAAGCGATGCCTAATTTTTCTGTCAAGCTTCGAGCACGCGTCGTGTTTTTTATAGCTTCTAGCAAACCTGCACCCAAAAGAAAAGAAAGTATTTTTAGTCGAAATCTTTTCCTCGTAATTATACCTTTAGAAAGACAGCCATTCATGTGGCCATCAGTAAATTTAATTCAGAATGAATGATATTCCACCCATTTTAAAAAAAGATATAAATGAGATCACTGTGAAATGCAGGAGGAATACTGGCGGTGAACGAGATTCTTCCCTTCCTTCCATCACATCTCGTTCTCATCTTTCCCAGAATAAAGCAGGACGCTTTGGGACGCCCAGGGAGTCCCATGTCTAGACATTGTTCTGGATCAGCACTGCCGCTTTATGATATATGCAGGCAACCCAGTGAATGTAATAAAACCACATGAACAATTTTACAAGCAGAACCAAAACAAATGCCAAATGCACAAGTGGAACCCACAGGGAGGACACATCAATATTTTCAAAGCCGCTTTGACGCCAACAATTATTAAACTTTGCTCGATAAACGTACCCAATACAACGTGAAAGGCTCGCAGCTATTGAAAAAAGAGTACTGTGTAGAATTGCAGCGCTGAATATTAATTTTGACGGATACAAGATTACAAGGAAGGTGATGCCGTTAATTGTAGGTCATCATGCAGCTTCAGCAGGTAAATAATATAAGATCTGTATGAAGGGGAAGACTCCCTGCAGACCCACCTTTAAGGTCCTTCTCGACTTCGTCAGTCACAATTTCCAAATTTCCCAAGCTGTCTGAGCCTTCTGGAATGGGATGCGCATCAGTCCACCTCTTGCACACGTATTCGTAAAAGTCCTCGCATGGGTCCGCGGATTGGTTGATTGAAGCCAAAATAAGCTTGGCTGAAATAATGCGAGCAGAAAAAAAAGTTGTTGTATAATGCGAAGCTAAAAGACATCATATGCCGCGGCAAATGTGTATTACACCCAGTATTATTTATTTATAATGGCAGTTGGGATTACACTACTGCTTAACATATTTAACATGACCACGTACAATGGCTTATGAGGTTAGTGTAAGCCATTCTCTGCCGCCTTTTCGACCTCTGGCACCGCACACTGATGCATTCACAAACTAGTGGTACTGTAGTTAACTATTCAATGACAGAATATTATCGTATAAAGGGGGCAGGAATTTACCGAACGTTTTTGTGCACCTGATGTCGCAATCTACCGCGGTATACAACGTGATTCCTTGCGCACCGCGCGGGCTTTCGACGCGCTACGGTGCCTACGACTCTGGCGCCATCTCTGAGAGAGCGGCGGCATTCTGTGCGCGCACGTGTTTGTTTGCTTATGCACGAGGTGCGGGGAAGATCATCCGCCCACACCACCCGATGAGGAACCTACGTGCAAGGCGAACTGCATCGTCTGCGAAGGAACCCACGAAATAGCGCGCAGTGCAAATTCCGCTAAGCGCAGAAAACACAAAAACCTACGGGAAGCCAAACCACGACGAAAAAGAATGGGGGGAAGGAGAGCGTCAGTCGAGACCCCGGGAAAAGACCTACGCCACCAGCGGCAGAGATACCTCCTTCCCGCCGCTAGGAAGCAGGACCAAAAGCCGAACGCGAAGCGCCCGCTCTAACCGACTACACCAGGAAAACAGTCAAGCCACCATTCAAAAAATGGCGGTGGTTTCGCTCTGGTTAAACCTGAAGTGACGCGATAGCTATACCTGGCCGAGTGGAACTCTCTGAGTCGAACTGCAAAGTCAGTCTTTCACCGCTTCGTTTCGCTGGGAGTTCCTTCTTCATCTTCGTCCCACTTGACATGGCCCATGCGTACAGCTGTTGCAGCTCGGTTTCGCCGGCGCGCCGCGCCGCCGGCAGCAGCAGCTCCTCCGCACCACGTGGCTGGTCACGTGGCCAACCACGTGACGAACCACGTGATCAGCCACGGCGCCGCGCCGCCGCCAGCTGCTCCGCACCACGTGACCAACCAGCGTGGCGGCGCCGCCACGCTGAAGGCTCGAAATGCTACCGTAATGTAACTATCGCTACAAAAAAGTTAGCGAAATTACAAACATGGGGAGTGGTACGAGGACTCAAAACGCGCTACGAAGGGGGTGGAGCAGGAGGCGGACAAGCCGAAGCCGCACTCCCACGTGTTACATCTCTGGGCGGCGAATAAAGGTATCCTCAAGAGATGCCTTAAGCATAAGCACAACAAGCAATTAAAACTTAAAATTGCAAAAATTAGTCGCGAAATCAAGAAATACTCAGCCCAACAAAGCAGACAACAATGGAATAACACGTGCAATCTCATGAATGGCAGTTAGGAAGCAAGAACATCGGACATTTATTCCGACATCTTATCCACCGAACTAGTACTAAATCAGCCGCGCAGAAAAATTTGCTCCGCATAGCCCAAGCCTAACCAGGCAGCAATGACGAGCTTTTATAAGAACTGCAACGCACACACGTTAACATGAAGAAAAGCGCTTCCTATGTAGGGAATATTTGGGAGTGGATAATCCAGGCCTAGGCGAGGAAATCACAGAATAGGAGGTCCGACTTGTGCTAACTACCATCAAAAACGCCTCGGCGGCGGGAGAAGTCGGGATCACTAATAAGACCCTCCGTAAGCTGGATTATGTGTCAGTCACAGCCATTAAAAGTACTTCGATGCGTGCTGGAACAATCGTTCTATCACAGACTCCTGGAAGTACTCTAAGGTCATATTCATTCCTAAAGCGGGAAAAAAGTTAGGTCTTCAAAATCTTCGACCTATCGCTCTAACTTCCTACCTAGGTAAGGTCCTAGACCACGTAGTTCTCAACAGGCTCTATGCTTATGCCGAGATGGCAGAAGATGGCTGGTAAGCAAATTAGCTTCAGGCCCGGCCTCTGGACTCAGTACATACTCTGGATGATTCAAAAGGACGTATTCCCCAGAAAATAAGGAAGAAAGTACTGCATGCCATCCTTAGCTTAGACTTGTGCAAGGCTTATCGATAACTTATACCATGAATCGATTCTTGAGGGTCTCTCTGAGATGCACGTAGGGGCCAGGACATACAATTGCACCAGAAATTTCCTTACTAACATAACAGCTTCGGTTCGATTTAGGGAGCTACAAGGACTCAAATGGGCGCCAACGGCACGCCACAAAGAGCAGTCCTCTCCCCCTTACTCTTTAACGTAGCCTGGGATCTCTCCCGAAGCTGCTGGGCAAAATCCCACACGTCAAACACGCGCTGTATGCCGGTGATATTACCATCTGGACCAATACCAAGCGACAAGTAGTAGAGGCCCTATAGAAGGCTTCAGACACAGTCAGCTCATACGTCACCGGCATAGGGATAAAATGTTCCCCAACAAAGTCCAAAAAAATCAGATCATGCGCTGGATGCGATCACTGCAAAAACATTAATGCGAAGAAACTCTTAAACATCAAACTGGCAGGAAACGGTATCACCGAGGGGGACAGCCTTGAGATCCTTGATACCCGTGATAGCCGTAAGATCATTCCATACAGGTGGGGGAGGTCAAGATGCCCTCAAGGCCATTCGGGCCAATAGTAAACAAGTACTGGGACGGGTCAGAATAGTAGCTAATTAACGTAGGGGTAAGGAGTAAAATCTATGCCGAATAGTGCAAGCCTTCATGATCAGCCGCATTACATATTCTCCACCCTACTGCAACCTCAAGGCAAGAGACGTAGAATCTGTTCATGCGACCGTTCTAACGGACTATAAAGCAGTTCTAGGGCTTCCCAGATACACCAAAACTGAAAAGCTACTCGAACTAGGCATATACAACACACTGGAAAAGCTGATAAAGGCGCATAAAGAAGCACAAATATTAAGGCTCTCAGCCTCCGCTGCAGGCAGCATGGTACTATACAGGCTAGGGATAGAGCTGGCGTACTACTCTAGCTGCAGGGAGATGCTTCCGATCGCAATCAGACAGCACATCAAAATCCTACTTCTCCCCAAAAACATGACAGTGGAAAGGCATGCAGCTAGGAGAGCGAACCGTGCCCAAAGGACCAATACAGTAGCAACCCCGCAGCAGTCTATGTCGACGCGGCCAGAGCAAAGGAAGGCAAATACTTTACCACCATGGTGTGAATGAAAGAAGAGCAGCCCAGGTTCTTTGCCGTAGTGACAGTCACTTCAGCAACCGAGGCCGAAGAAGTAGCCATTGCGTCAGCTCTCAGGGACGACAACGTAGGCACAATAATAACCGACTGTAAGATTGCGATCCCTAATTACAACAAAGGCCTCATTTGCTCTACAGCCACAGCACTAATAAAAAACAGCTAAAGAGTAAGCCACGTAGAGATTATTTGGGCCCCTGAACACGAAGGAAATGCGAGATACGAGAAGGCGAGCCGGTATGCCCGAGCTCTAGCAAACCGGGAGGGATCGGGGAGTGTCTCGGAGTCCCACATCAAAGCAGCTTTCACTTTCCGGGAAATGACCAATCAACTACGTGAGGCGCGGAAACTTTACTCTGCACCTCACCCGGACCTTACTTGACAACAGGCCAGAAACCTACGAAGAGCCCAAACTGGGACAGCCATGAACCCCATCCTTGTCTAAATTACCAAACAACCCATCGACCCTACCTGCTTACAGTGCCGTAACACAGCAACAGAAGAACACATCCTATGACACTCTGAGGAAAGTCCACCTCCAAAAGACCTTATACCGGCTCTCTCCCGGGAGGCCTGGCTTAGGCCTCTGAGGGAGCCGGACAAGAACACGCAAGCCAAGCTTGTGGACTGGGTGGGCAAGATCGCCCTCCATTAGGGGGCCATTATTCGCACCCCATTGATCTTTTAGATCAGTAAAGGTTTTCCAATCCAAGATCCACGTGTTTGTTTTTATGTTCGGCGCCTGGTTACGCAAACGGCGACTTCGAGGGACGCCGTTCAACCCACGCATATTAGCTGCGCTCTAAACTTTTGCCATAATTTGGGACCGGCTGTGTTGTGTTTTGCTATTTGGATCTAGTTCTTTATAGTACAACTTAGCTAATAAAAAGCAAGCATTACAGATGAAGACATGGCAGTCCCCATTCCGTTTCGACCACGCTCTCTTGTCTCTAGAGAAACTATGACTCTGTCCTCGATAGCAGCGCTCGTTCGTGTTTCGGCCCTGCTCTGCCGCTGCTAGTAATTCAAGGTGATAGCGGGAAGAAAGCGCAACTACGACAGCGACAACTCGGGAGTATTTACTACCGGCTGTCTAAGAAAACAGCAAATTTTAAAGAAAAAAACGTACTCTTCTTTTACATCGCATATTATTAAAACCACTGGAGCTTTGCCAACTTAAACTGCGGCCTGGTGTGATTCAGAGATACTTGAGTAGCTTACCCTTGAAGTGCAGCTGGAGGTATTTTAAACATAGGAAGCAAGAACTTTATCGCGTATCACATTGGTCAAAGAAGAGAACAAACAGAAAAAAAGGTTAATATACAGAAGTGAAAGAGGGAGACCGGAAGGAAGAGTGGTGTACATTAACGGATTGGAGTAGGAGCCCGTAAAACTTTGATATATGGGGTGTTCAAAATAAGTATTCCCAGTTTTTACTCATAAACTATAGAAAACTTATTTTCTCCGGCATTTTTTTGCGCCCAGGTGGACCCAACGTGAGGGAACAATAGTGTAGGTAACGTCATAATTCAAATCAGTTACTAACTTCAGTCACTGCAGCGACAGTGCAAGCTTGTATTCAAAGCGAATATGGTCGCTTTCCAAGACTGCTCCATTCGGCAGAATCCGCCTAGCACGAGCGTATCGCAAAATACTTGCCTTCCATTTTCATGTAAATCTCCGTAATTCACTTGCACAGAGATGAGGAGCAGCGCCGATTTCCTCCCAAAGGGACGCAGGTTGTTGTACGGTGTTTTGCCTTCAACAGTTAAAACATATTTGCTGCTCTTTCACTTCCCGCAGTCGACATATTGCTTCCATAACTACGTTGAATGAGATGAAACTTTGAGGCGAATGTCTCGGAACAAGGGCGCGTTAGGAGAGTTCTTTTACACTGAGTTGTTTGGAAATGAGACCGCGTCTCAGTGCAAAACCTTGCTTCGAAAAAAGCTTCGTGTACATCTCATCGCTTATTTTAAAATAATGCTGAAAGTGTAATTAAAAGCTCGTATGTTTAGTTTGTATACTTTTCTTTCAGTTCTACAGCACTTATCAAAAGTATAGAATCCAAGGGTTCTGTTTATGGGTAATGCTTTGTGGCTCGTCACGCACTGCTAGGGTTCCAAATGTGTTGTAAGAGATGAATTGGCGACCTGACTCTCCCAAAGTGACGACTTCCACAAATGTTACAAGACCTTCATTACACAGCTTAGAAACAAGCACTTTGTTTCTATACTTTTGAAAAACGGCGAACTAGTCTTCTTACTACTGCCAAGTGGAAAATTGTAACGAAAGCAAGGGCTGCATGTCGCGACTGTCAAGGAGTTTAAAGATGAAAGGTGGAAAGTATAAAAGATAAAAAAAGCATCGAAATAGGAATATTACCCGTCGTATCAGCTCACTGGCTGTCGCGTTTGGCTGCTCAGTCCAGTTGAAGGCATCAACTTCAAGCCATGAGTGGTGGCGTTTCAATGGAGGCGAAATGCAAAGGCATCTGTGGGTTCTGCGATGTCATTATACCTTAAAAGGACCCCGGGTAGGATTAACCAGAGCCCTCTACTACGGCGTCATCCATAACCCATGTAGCTTTTGGACGTTAAACTCGCCACACCATACCAAAAGAAATATCAAAGCGCCTCATTTGAAAGGCATGCATTGTTCGCTAGCACCTTCTGCAATAATTTATCTGATAATGCTTACCTCTTTGCTGACAAACTTCACTGTTGCAAACAACACGCTTTACTTTATCTGAAAACGGCAAGAAGTGCATGTTGAATGCTGAATCAAGCGTATAATGTGCTCGTATACTAACTTCCACTATTTCGATGCTACAACAAATGGGCAGTTTGACATAATTTTTGACAAACAGTTTTTTTTATTAATCAATGCTGTTAACTAGACTCTTTGAGTTCGAAAAATTTGAATCTTCGCACAAGCGAAAGGTGCCTAGGTTCCTTCTGTGGCACTGGGACACCTCCAAAATTAAACACTAACTCTAACAAAAGCAATAATCACGGTTTGAAAACTGTAAAAACGCTTTTACAGCTCTAAAAGCACACGTCACTGCGGGATAAAGGAAAAAAAATACCAGGTTTACTCACGATTTCCCAGTAGTCGTTCATCTTGATATGTCGCCCAACAGATAGCGATCGCGAAGACGTAGAAAATGAATAGTTCAGGAAACTTCATCTGAAATCAGGAGATGTTGCTTTGCTAAAATAAAATTTTCGAAAGGAAACTGAGGTTACCCACTTCACTCAGGGACTCTTGCAAATGAAAAACACATGCACACACAAATAGCAGTGATTGACAACATGAACGCATGCCTTAACGGCACTCTGCTTTCACAAACAACTAAAAACGTGGCACATCAGCCAGATTAAACTACTGCGTTGTTTCTGATTGGGCTTTTCTTTGACTCCCTCACATAGATAATAAATAGCCTCGCTAGTACAAAAATGATTACTTTGATCTAAACTTGTGTCTCGGCCATGAAGCCGCGTTGCGTATTTCATGCTTAACGTAATGAATAATAGCATGCTCATGGCGTGCTTTTGAGAAGTAAGCAGGATAATGATTACTTTTATTATCATGGCAGATTTGTTCATGGGCAGATCAGGGTGCCTCATAGCCACCACATTAGTGCATATTCTTGCTGCTGCATGCGTGAAAAACAGTCGGCAGTGTGAAGAATTTAAGAATCAGTTTAACAAAGATAATTCAATGAATTCGTCGATGATTAGTAATGAAACGGTCAAAGAAGCATCAACGCTGCCCCAAAAAGTATGATAGCACCTGACAAGTACTCTTACGTCACAAAACATAAGCCAAAAATGTTTTACCTGAAGGCGTGCCCTACCAGATTCGAAACGTCAAACAACGGACCTCGTGCAGCATTCAGATGCAAGGCGCGGTCGGCGCACAGTAGTTTCGGCGTGTGCAGGAACGCAGCTAATTCGCAGATAGCTGCTTTCTCCGAAGACGGCTCTCGTGCGAGTTTTACCTTGGAATTCAATCGTAGGCACCTGTCTTAACTGAACGTGACTGGAGAGGATTTTCATCGTCTCCCGGCCGTGTAAAAGAGTGTAGGATGTCGGCAAAACGTGTCAGTCAAACGTAACTCAGCAGTGGCTGTCTCTTCACCATAGCCATCATTCACGCCCAGATGCAACTGTAGTCCTCAGTGTAGTGAGGTTCTTCCACTATAGTTGGTCCCAGGAGCTGTGGATGGACTAGAGTATACATAATAAGACAAAAGAGAGATATTTTAGCGCTCGTCTGTTCTGCATGTCACGTGCGAAGCTTATGCGAACACAGAATGTCTGGTTCATTGGAAATCATTTTTGGCTAGTTATAGAAAAAGTATCCCTATCTTTTTGTCTGCTGGAAGCATAAATGCAATGGCCGGAAAATCATTTCAACGCAAAAAGTGAATGGACTGCTATGCGTAGATAATAAATGGCCTCGCTAGTACAAAAATGATTACTTTGATATAAACTTGTGTCTCGGCCATAAAGCCGCGTTGTATTTTTTATGCTTAACGTAATGAATAATAGCATGCGCATGGCGCGCTTTAGAGAAGTAAGCAGGATGATTACTTTTAGTATCGTGACAGGTTTCTTTTTATATTCTCTACGCCTATCTCTCCAAAAATCTCAACTGAATGCACGCACACTTGTTAGACCTTTTTCAACACCGCCTAAATACTCTTTCATTACACAGCTTCTCCTTCTTTCGCAATCATTAGGTGGTTGACAACGCAGAAATTGTTCCTGAATGTAGTTCTTGGCTAAAAATTTTTTGATGTTCTCAAAAAACAAAAGCTGTTGTCGTACTGATTTTTTTATTTTACTCATTGCTTATTCTACTTTTTCATAGAACCGTTCGACCATCTCCTCATCACAAGTGAACGTAGATTCGTACGCCTGTACAGCCTTCAATTTTAGTTCTTATTGGGCGCAATCACTATAACCACCGAGGTGGCTCAGTGGTTAGGGCGCTCGGCTACTTGACCCGGAGTAAGCGGTTCGAACCCGACCGCGGCGGCCGCGTTTTGATGTGTGCTGTGCAATGTCACTGCACGTTAAAGATCCCCAGGTGGTCGAAATTTCTTTGGTGCCCTCCACTATGGCACCTCTTTTTTTCTTCTTTTCTTCTTTGAGTCCATCCTTTATCCCTTCCTTTACGGCGCGGTTCAGGTGTCTGCCGAGATGAGAGACAGACACTGCGCCATTTTTCCCCAAAAAACAATTTCAATTTCATTTCACCCTCCGTTAATGCTACATTACTGCTCTCTATTGCCAGCTATATCCTTACTGATGAATAATCCCACACCTGGTTCTAGTCTGTTACCTAAACCACGACAGAACAGGGCTGTAGGCTTGAGGATTGCGGTCCAGGAGGAAGGCAGCCTGACACTTGAGAAAAAGAAAAGAGACTAATGGTGCTTTATTACGAGAGAAGGTCTACACATTTGAGGGTTTCGAATACTCTCTTTTAGCACCATCACCGCATAGCAGCGACCACATATGTGGGCTCAAATAATGAGCCGATTACTAACTAAGAAGTGGAAGTGAAGCTATGAAATCACATTAAAATATTGTTCCCAAGTCGTCGCTGACATAACAACCAAATTCAAATATTCCCATGTTCACTTTTGATATGTTGTAGTAATCCATTCATTAGTGCGTTAAACTAACTTTTGAAGCCGCAATAAAGTGACGGAAATGCTCTCAGTTCAAAGGCAAAACCTACCAGTTAGATTTTGAATCATTTACAGAGCGAACGCAGCACTCAAGCAAACATCCTTACGGCTCCTATATTTGTCGATTTCAAATCACTTTTGCGCATTATTCCGGCTACAATGCGTAAGTGCGCCACGTTACGACATAAATATGGAGCAGGGCAATCAGCAGTTAATAATAAACTCCGCAGTAGCCGTACTCAAGTCGGCACCACTGGTCAAGCTTTTGTAAACCGTTTGCGTTGACGCTTTCTTTGCTGGAAATGTTAGATGAAAGGCGCAAACAAGATTTCAAAGTAAGTTCTTTTTCTTAATTTATTCAAGAAACCTCCAAAGGCGTTCTTTCAAAGGTATTGCATTAGGAAGTAGAGGGGGGGGGGGGGATATTGTAGATTGGAATATTGGGGAAAACCTCAAGGACTAAAAAAATTCTGCCCACAAGTTTCATAAAATCTCGGCTCACATTTCCACATTTTTTTATCTTGCAGTTAGTTTTCGGGGCATGGTAGCCACTAGAAACATGGGTGCTTTTACACTGATGTGGTGGCTAAACAAATATATTTTACCTAACTTTACAACTGTTAAATTTGTAGCGCATGTTCCAATAGCGAAACTGAAACACAGCCAGGGTATACGCACTGGCTGCACAATGAAATGAAAGGGAAAAACCAATGGTGGGGTCTGCAGACGAAATTATTCTCTAAACTCTAAAAACTCGTATGGTTATTGCTAATGGCCAAATACTGCTGTGCTGTGCAATTGAGATCGGACGTCTGAGTGTAATTGGTAGTTAAAACTACTTAACCAGTCGGTCAGTTAGGATGACGCAGCTGCTTTTTTATGTCAACCAACATTGGTATTATGCAGCAGAAGCAACAACCAGAGCTGGAAAAGCATTTTTTTTTAATTTTTGGTGCGCCTTCGCTGAAACAGCCTGTATGCACGTACATCTGCGCCGGTTCGACGCCCTCTGGAGAATAGCTGCGCGTTTAGAGGCTAGCACTCGTCCTAAATGAAACTAAATAAATAAACTGTAGCGAAATTAAGTGACCAGGAAAAGTATTCAAGGACTCTTTTCTTGCTTTCCTGCTGGCGATACCGGTTAGCCTGTTGTGCGAAGGGGGTGAAGGTTCAGTGTCACTAATGTTTTATGTGCTTACAGCTAACCCAGTATGCCGAATGGCGATACCGGTTTCGTGTCTTGTCCAGCTTCACTCTCAACCGTGTTTGCGGCGGCCACGGAGCATTGTCGTCAACGTCTGTCGGTGCTTTCGGTACGTCGTTTTCGTCTTTCCTTATACTACCTCAAAGACCAATCTGTGGTTCAAAACAACTGATAATCGCAATCTTTGAACACACGCAGTCGAACAGGCTTCTATAGAATGTCGACATCCGACAGGTGATTGCAGTGGCGTTCAAGTAGTGAGCTCCTGGCCGGAAAATGAGCGCCGGCAAAGACAATGGTTGAAGTATGTCGCCTACAGCAAAGTTAAAAGAGCGCACAGTGGGTGATGCACACGTGACGCTAGAGCTGCAACAGAAGCTCGTTTTGGGCTAGATGGATCGAAATTCTTAAATACATAGTACTAGACAGTCGAACACGACACAGAATACACAGGGCAGGCGCTAACTTGCAAATTTGCAAGTTAGCGCTTGTCCTGTGTATTCTGTGCATAGTCTTCGTCTGTCAAGCGCTATGTACGCAAGAACGTTAGAGCTCTGTACGCGTACATGCCCGGACAGAAATAAAGGGAACGCACGAGCGCTGGCCATTTATATCCAGCACATTCATGCTACGTATAGAAGAAATACAAATGATCCGTGCATATCTGTGTCTTCCATCGCCGGTGGTCCCTCGATATAATACATGACCTCATTTCACTGACATGGGTGATGTTCGTTCGAACTATGCTCAACGTGCTTAGCGCGCGCGCGCGGTCTTATTTGCGGCGGTACACGGCGCCGTTTGTGCGAGCCAGTTCTCCGCGCCATCGCGGCAGGGAGTGCGGGATTTCTCAGCTGCCATATCGCTATAATGCGACAGCGCTAGACCGGACGTTCAGATTAAAAGCCGTGCGCTTTGTGACACTACTTCAGGATTGATCGCGAAGCCAGTGATGTCACAAGCTGAGCTGTAGAATTACATTAGCGAAAAACAAAAATGGTTTTCTTCATTCTACACTATACAAGGAAAGGCCTGGCACCAGGCAATGGAGACAGCAAAGCATACGCTGTTTCTATATCTCTCTACTGCTTTCTGGCCTGGGTCACTCAGGTGACCCAGGCCACATATGTTGATAAATCGCTAACATATGTTCATAAATTGCTAAATGCCGGAACTACCGAAAAAACAGGAAAACCATTCTCGCTTAAATAAGAAATCGTGGCCTCTAAATTTATTGGTGTTTTATTTGGAATCTCTAGTAAGGGAAGGGCTAAAGTCAATAAGCCATAAAAGGAAAATGAGAGAAATATGGGTAATGAAAGGAAAGAGGGAGTTTGAGAAAGACTGATTGGCTTAGTGAACGATTGAGCGCAGCGAGCGATAGAGCGAGTTAGCTGGTGAGTGAAATTCTGAAGAAATGAGTCAGTGCGTTAGTGAGTCGGTTGGTGAGTGAGTCAGTGAGTGAGTTAGCAAGTGAGTGATTGATTCAGTTAGTGAGTGAGATAGCGAATAATTCAATTAGTGCATTAGTGAGTGAGTGAAAGGCTGCTCATTTTCAGGTATATCTCTAGGGCCGAAAAAATATAGCAGTGCGGAAAAAGCTTCAGTCCCAGCTCCTATTTATTTCGCACACATTGTCGTTCCGCGTGCACTCCAGGAAGTCGCAGTGCACGTTAGTGCTTATATCTATGCTACTAACATACTTATTGCGCATTTTCTTCTGTAAATTCCTAAGTTTCTAATGTCCAGACTAATTAATTCTGGCCCACTTCTAATAAACGTAATTCATCATTTAAATTGCCACTTTCATGGTGTAGCTTCAAGACAATTTTAAACCAGCCCCGATTCCGTTCTGGGATAATAATTATGGCACTCATTCCATTGGTAAAGTAACTACAAAAAAATGCGATGGCTGGAAAAGCATGACAAGGAACCAATTTGTAGCCGAGCTCAATAAGTGCTTTTACCAACTGAGCTAACCGGGACGGCAAGCTTGTGGCAAGACGGTGGGGCAAGAGCGAATTGATCAAGAGCTGAAAGTGGGAAAAGTGTTGGTCAAATGTTTACGGGAATCTAGCAGGGTGGAGCAATTTGTATTAAGAGAGCAAATTACGCACCTCATAGGCATTTTAGTCAAAATAAATGCGCTTTCGAGAGGCTTGTAGGCAAAGCAACCACTGCAGTTCACCTAACTTGTTCAAACATCTAAACTTTCTGACACACCCTATATATATATATATATATATATATATATATATATATATATATATATATATATATATATATATATATATATATATATATATATATATATATATATATATATACACTGATGAAGGGAGCCAACAGTCGCCGAAACCAAGGTGCATAGGGGAATGTTTTTAATTTTTTTGTGTTGGGCTTATCAGCTTATCAGTGGGATAATAATACTTGGATTAATCTATCGCTTAAAGAAAATTACTTATAAAGCAGCAGAAAAAACAACCATGCCACCGGTGGGATCCGAATCCACGACCTCCGAATATCGCATCCGGTGCTCTCCGGAGGTCGTGGGGCAGCCGGGATCGAATCCGCGTCTTTCGGGCCAGCAGCCGAGCGCCATAACCGCTCAGCCACCGCGGCGGCGGCGCAGTTACATAGGCTGCAAGAATGTCGACAGACAGGGGATTGCAGCGACGTCGTGAGAAAAGGTTAGCTATTACAGACAAGCTCAAATGTGAGACGCATATTGGCAACGTTAACACTTAAGCACTCAATAAGCTTTGTTTTCTTCGCCTGAATTAAAAGGCTCTACTCCAGGCGTCAAGTTTCAAGCATACCTCTCTCTAGCCAGGCCTGTTGTTGAGTATGCTTCGATAGTACGGGACCCCCTTGTGCTGCCTGCCCCCTTGCTCAAGCAGACTGAACCCCTCCAAGGTTCAAGGAGTGCAGCAGTTTCGCATTCGTTCTGCCAGTGCAGCACGCAGCCTCTACACTTCCTACTTGGTTTAGCGCCACTGCAAGCCTAGTGCAGCACGAGTTCTTGGCTGGCTTGCACGCTCCGAAGTGGAGGTGCAGCTGCAGTGCAGGAATATGCTGGCACCCATATGTAGGTCGGAAAATGGTAGAAGATGCGACCGTAGTCTCCGTACGAAGTAATGACGGTTCTTTCTTGAAAGGAGGAGGTGAGTAACTGTTCGAGGCGTCATAACTATGAACCTAAGCGGAGAATTCGAGCCACATGGGCAGCATTTCAGAGCATATTCGTAAATCGTCGGTGTGTATACCCCCCATGCAACGACTTTTGTTTTCTCTTAAACGACAATCTCCTGGGGCCGGTTCATGGCAATACTTCACTGCGATTTGCTACTTGAAATTTTTTCACGCAGTTAGGGATTTTTGTGCGCTTTCATGGCTGCGTCGCGCAGTTGGCTGTAATTTGGTGGCAACTCCAAATCTAGCAAACTACCAAGACTGAACTCGACCATTCGTTTTGGAAGCAATCAGTGCCAAGCTGCACTTGAACTGCCTGAACTCACTCTGCACGCTGGCGGCACCACCGCAGAACTTCACTGAACTAGTGCAACTATAGTGAAGCCAAATCGAATAGACCACACACCATGACACTTTATTAAGCACGAACCATGCGACAATATTTGCGGTGCTTCCCTAGCCTTGCCTTACGTTGGCCTTGCCGCTGCCGGAAAGAGCAGCGTGCTGGTCCGCTCCCAAGTTCACCGAGCGAGACCCCACCGCCGCTGCCTAATTTGCTGCGCAGAAGTGATCGAAATTCGCGACTCACGCAACAGAGCGCGACCGATCAGTGATCTTCGTTGTTGTACGTGTGGTGAAGAACGCAGGTGCTGAGAGTGGATGAAAGTAAATTTTGGAAGAACGCATGTGCACGGCGTTTGATTTATCAAGTGTATTGATCGATCGACCTACAAGTCGATCGATGGAATCATTTGTTGCTCGAAGCGGTCCATTCACCACGCATTCGCTCGATAAACTGATCAGAAATCAATTACTCATTTATTGATGTGAAAACATTATATGCCTTATGCGAAGGAAAATCCGTCATTGAGAGTTCTCTGCCGAACTTGTCCTAAAAATGTGTCCACAGGAAGTGGTACTTGTGTCGTGAGCTCGTTCGAGCAAAAAAAATTCGCCCACTCAGGCCCTGTACGTGCCAGGCGGGCACGCAGCGCATATGCCACGAAGATTTTTCTTTCCAACATGGCACTTATTACATAATGTTATGTATGTACAGAAAGTTGATATATACAGATTATTTGCAAAGCACACCAGCTTGACAAAAAAGAACACAGCTAAAGGGGCGGTAAAGACGGACACCGCATCAACCAGTCCGGTAGAAAGTCCCTTTCATCATAAATGTACCTGAGTTGGAGCATCACTCCAATGAAATGGGTTCTAGCTGAAACAAGAGGCTCAGCGTTGCGGTCCAGCATTCGCGTTTTCCACTGGCTATGATGTCCATGAGGATAAACTTGCCATATGGTTCGTAATCAGGTTGAGTAGCAGAAAGGTAAGGAACACCGTTAATTTAAAACAAATTTTCTCCTTTCTTTCTCTGTTCATCTGTAACACATCCCAAAACAAAATTGCATCCTTCCATTTAATAAAACAGTGTTCAATGGTTTCAGGTACATTGCACAGACGGTAGTTAGCAGATGCCTCGAAAGGTAGTTGCCTAGAGTGTGTTAGAGCGGCACGAAGTGAACGCGTTGTGTTGTGTTCGACGGTATGTGTTGAGGATGTGCACGGATGTTAGGCAACCATGGTTGCCAAAAAAGTGCTTCTAACGTCGTCTAAGGGGCGCGTGATAAGTGCCACATGGCAAAGATGACCTGCAGAAAATAAGTTGCTGACGTTCAAACGAAAATGCTCTCGCATTTCTGCAACGGAGCGTACTGCAGTGCCCTCCAAGCTTTTTTTTTTCTTATTATTACCAGGCCCATGGATAGATTTTCATGTGCCAAAACAGCTGCATAACTAAATTTCGAAATTTCCGGAGCCCCCCACTACGGCGTCCCTCATAGCCTGAGTCGCATTGGGACGTTAAACCACCATAAATCATAACTAATAATTTTCGACCAGCTTCAGTGCATTAAAGTGCTTCAAGATCTCGGAATCCTGCACGTTATCGCATTTCGCCTTCGCTAAAAATGAGACCACCGCTTGTAGGGATCGAACCCACGACTTAGGGCTCCGCAGCCAGACGAATTAGCCACCGAGCCACCTCGGCAAATGCATGGGCGCGACATAGTCGCTCTGGTCGTGTTATCGGCGCTTTTACTATTCACACCCTACTAAACCTAAGCAGCGGCGATCACGCAAAATCTCGCGAAGCGAGGACGCACTTTGTTACAGCCGGAGGTCGGCGCAGTATTGCTTTTGCGGTCCCGTGCCTGCCCAAAACTATCGCGAACCACAGCGCTGGTAACGCACCTGGAGGGAATGTGCTCACAGCCCATTGTGCCACTGGCGGTGCGGGCAGGGCAATTTTCATTTTAGTTCTTTTTTTCTGCACACTATACTCTTCGTTAGAGAAGGAGCTCACACCGGTGCCACAGCTCTGGCATGTGCGCTTTAATCATTGAGCCGGCAATTCAAAGGCACTAGCTTAACGCCGTCAGAAACGTCACGCAGCGAGTGAAAGGCTTCGTTTTATTCATACAAGGCCCAAAAACCTTCCAGGGTGTGCACTAAGGCTCATTGTCGACTGCTTTGCGCGGCCGAACCGCCTTAAATGACAGCCTATACCGCGCGACGCTTATGTTACTCGGTCTAGCTCGAGGGTTCTTTGTGATATATGTTGTGCATGTATTCAGTTATTAGCGGATCGACTGAAAAAAAAGGAAATGGTGTGGGTACGGTACAATTCCCGAAAGCTCAAAGTTGCTTTTTACTACTCTAACAGTTCCTATGTGAACGTGATAGGGAAGGAACAAAAAGTGTGCATAAAATTTCTCGCTTCATGGTTCCTTAATTCGATAACCTCATCCCAGCCATGGCCACCGATGAGGCAAGGAGCTTCAGGAGCCTGGTCTTGGATGCCCTGTCGGACCTGTGTCGGAGGCTCACGATGTGGCTCCTGATGTTGGACACCGTCCCTACGCACGTATGCATGGTACCGGACGGGCACCGACGCTTCTCCAAGGCTACAGGCACCGATCTCCGTCAGGCATACGCCATCGGAAAGCGCAACGTCCATCTGGTGGGATCATGTATCCTGTTCGCTGTCATTATCCCATTTAAAAGACGAAGTCAGTGCGTGTCCCACATCCGACAAACTTGTCTTTGTATTGGAACGAAGAAAAGAATTCATTTCGTATCGTATAACGATAGGTCATTAGCCAGGCTAACTATCGGGCTGAGAAGGGCTAGAAATTGCTTATCCTCTCCAGACTCGATTCGGACCATGCCTGTTCCTACAAGGAATACGGACAGCCTACTGTTCGCACCCTGCTACAGTGAAAAATCCCATCAGAAAGGAAAAGGAACCTGAGAGAGAGAGAGAGAGAGAGAGAGAGAGAGGGGGGGGGGGGGGGGTTATTGATAGGAAAGGCAGAGAGGTTGGCCTGAAAAATAAATATCTGGCCTGCTACTCTGCTCTGGGGGACGGGAACAGGAGATAAAAGAAGGTCACGATGGGGGACGATTATGATGGGAGGAGGCAGATGAAAAACTAGTTTAAAAAATGAAAAAAATTTTAAAAAAAACAAGGCACACTTTCTGACATCACAAACGCGAGACAAGATCCGTGTCGCTCAAAAAGCGTGAGAGCGCTCGCGTTGCCTTTACAGTTCTAAAACTATCTGGCCAAGCGCCGAGGATCAAATCCTCAGAGAGGAACCTGATGTACATCAAACCACCTATCGCCTTGCATACAGTTGTCTGAAAAAGGCATACATCCTTCACTACTAAAGCGGTGGCGAAACACGAAACACATGCTGGCACGTGTGTAAAAAAAAAAAAAGAAGGACGCTGGGCCTAGTAATCTGGGCGCCCGTCTCGGCTGCGGGAGGTGGTTGGTTCAAGAACCCGCACCCGCACACATATCTGTAAAATGGGTACAAACGTCCCCCGACCAGGCGTCCGGCTTTCTTCAGGGCTACTAAGGGTAGACAGCTGGGCTAGTTGGCTGTTTGCATTATTATAGAACATGGCACCAGCGCGAGAGACAAGAACAATGGGAGAAGACAACACGAACGCCGGTCTTCAACTGAAATTTATTGGACATTTGCGGAACTTTTACATACAGAGAAGGGCGCCGCGATCACCATCAACCATTCAAAGCTATCTACACACGCCGGGCCGCAAATGTCGAATGCATCAAAACTAAACAAAGGCAAATCATACGAACTGCGTACAGGAGCACATCGCAGACATTTTTTATTTTTATTTTTTTTTTGCTTACCTGCCTGAACCTACAATCACATTTGCCTGTAAATATTCAACTTCCTTTTTTCCGAGCGCGACGGATGGGGCACTGACACAATTATGTGTCATGACACAAATATCTGACACAGTTATGTGTCAATTATGTGTTATGGGGAGTGCGCTTGGAAGGAGCTACGTAAACCCCGTTGCGTCCCTCCCTCTACAAAACCAATTTCGAACAAACTCGCAGTCTGCTAAAGGTGCTTCCTCGCGTGAGGTGCGCCCTCATTCTGGTGACACTCCGGCAGCAGCGAAAATAAAGAGCCACAAATAGGCTCCACCTCACGAGTCGGATTTAAGTCGCTTGACGACGGAGCGAATCACTGATCCGTCAACGCAACGGTTTCAAAAATGGCCCCCTCGGCCGCAGTAAATTTCCCAGGATGGGCGAGGTCCTCATTCCTAACGTTAAAGTATAAGTAGAAGTAGTAGCAGTTGTTGTTGTTGTTGTTGGAAACGTTTATGCAAGGAAAGGGGCTAGGGGATAGGGACGGGATTGGTAGGGTGCCCTGTCCCGTTGGCTGAAGCAGGTGCACGAATGCTCTCAAACAAGGGCCTTTCGACTGCAAGGTCGGAGCTGGACAGGGCGGCCTCCTAATCCGCCGACTTTGGCCTGCACATAAAATAGATGTTTATCTCGTATCAAATGGTCTCAGAATGTGCGTTCGTTGATTTATATTTGATCGGCCGCCTTCTTTAAGGCAGCAAAATATGGCATCTGGCCGCAAATATCTCCTATTCGTCGGGATGCACCAAGCAATATTTTTACCACTTGGGACGGACAATACATTAGTGAAACGTGTGAAGTTTAATCAACTTACTTTCATTAGTTTTTTTATGGCCTTTTCAATTTCAAGATTTGAGATCGTGGAAATGCTCCAATCGGAAAGGTGATTAAAACGAACTAATGAGGATTAGTTCAATAAAGTTAACGCACTGCACCAGTATATTGTCCGCCCTAAGTGGGAAAAATATTGCTACTGTACACCCCGATAGAAACTAGATATACTTGCCCAAAAAAGCCAAATTTTGCGGTATTTAAAAGCCAGCCGATCAAATACAATTCAATGAACGCACATTCTAAGACCATTTTACGCTAGACAAACGTCTGTTCTTTATTTAGCCCAAACCAAACTGTTTTGAGTAAAGTAGTTTCTTCAGAAGAGTTTTCTAAGTCGGTCATATCAACGAAAATTCCCAATTCATCATCTGCATTACTACCTCTTGTGCAATTGATATTGCAGCTACACGATAGGGGTGTACATCAATTGACAGAGCGTACTTTAAGCTTTCAAATGATGCCTACACTGTGCTGTTTGAACAAAAACATTACGCAGAACGCTGGAGCGAACATAGCCTAAAAAGGAGCATTCGCGATTTCGAAGTGGGACACCCCTGCCTTAAAGAACCATTAGCATCGCAATATGTGCTTTTAATTTTTTTCTCCCATAACAACCCAGTTTCAATTGAAAGCAACTTCGTCATCTAATGAGGTCTTAAGACACCGAACTAAAGAAAGATGTCGGGGCAAGATTTGAAACCCTAATTTCCATATCTCATTCTGGATCGATTGTGCATTATATTTCACTGTATAAAAGTTGCTCTCAGAGTTATGTAAATGTGGCCGGAACCTCCAGTCATAGTCCTGGACTTAAAGAAGAGAGGATCAGAAAAAACCCACACTGGAAAGAAGGTGGACTAATTGCTGAAGCAAATGCAAAAGAACGTGCGTACAGAGAGCGCGTATTCAGTGCACGGGGAGTAGTGTGCAACATAGATTAGCAAGACAAACAAACGCCCAGACGCAGGTCGCCTTCAAAGCGTGCTGTCTTGCGCCGCAGGTGTCCGACTGGTTCTTCTCTGTCAGTGCGTTGGTGGTCACTGTGTTCGTCTACAGCCTACGGAACTTCAGCCGCGACCAGTTCGAGATGAGAGCCGCCCTCGACAAAGCCAAAGAAGGTTACGAGGACATCTTGGATAACCTGTAAGCGCTGATATGAGACACGCTTTCTCAGTGTCACAAATTCATCAGTTTGCGATTCCGGCCCAATGTTCACGTTAAATATTAAGACTAATTGACGCCAATTCAGAGCTTGTCACATCATCTAGCTATTGTTCTTCTATGGGGCATGTTCTAACGACTACGACTGGCAACGACTAGCAGCATGTGTAAAAAGAATGCGGGACCTTATTGGAGAAACAGTGCCCAATCTGTGTTGCCTAATTGTATTCCACATTTAGTTCAACTTTTCTATCTTTATAATGCCCAAACTTCGAGTGAATCAAAGAAAAACATCATTAAGTTTACATTATGCTGGCCAATGGAGCCATATTCAAAAGTCAGAATCTTGGAATTTTCTGGCGTCGCTGAAATTTCAGAAGTGCGTATGTCGCTTTTTATCAATCATTAACAACGTTCATTTTGCGCCGCTACACCACAGTTTTCTTAAAGCACATATCAAAGAATTCGAACCTACTCGAAAGCCAAGAGACAGTTAAAATTTTTGCGTCTCAAGAAAATGTTCCCATTTTCGCCGCAACACTTGTCACAAAATCTCATGAATAACTGTTAACCTCTGGTTGATGCTCACATATTCTTGCCGCTTTTTGTCTTCACAGCTTGATCAAAATGAGGACAAACATTTTGATCGAAAGCGCGGGCTGCTCAAAGTAAGTTGACACTGAACTTACTATCCCAGCTCGATGTAGTCATAAGTGTACAGGACGTGTGAACGGTACGCAGCGAATTCGCGACATTGGGCACTCAAGGGTTAAACGAACGCTTCCTTTCTGACAGTCTTAACCAGGCATTTGCACTTCATCCGCAAGAATCCTTTCATAGCAGCAAGGCCACTTACTGGCATTGAAGAGACGCTGGCTTCTGAAGTAAAGGCATTTGCTGTCCTTGTATTGAAAATTTGCAGGAAGTTTCATGACATGCTGAATTCACTCAAAATTCATAATTTCAGTTTTTTTTTCACAATATTTAATAATAATAATAATAATTGGTTTTGGGGGAAAGGAAATGGCGCAGTATCTGTCTCATATAACGTTGGACACCTGAACCGCGCCGTAAGGGAAGGGATAAGGAGGGAGTGAAAGAAGAAAGGAAGACTGAGGTGCCGTAGTGGAGGGCTCCGGAATAATTTCGACCACCTGGGGATCTTTAACGTGCACTGACATCGCACAGTACACGGGCGCCTTAGCGTTTTTCCTCCATAAAAACGCAGCCGCCGCGGTCGGGTTCGAACCCGGGAACTCCGGATCAGCAGCGAGCGCCCTAACCACTGAGCCACCACGGCGGGCACAATATTTTTCATCCCCGAACAAAAATACAACCAGAAGACTATTTACTTCCTCCCGATTGTGTTTGCTCAGGAAGAGACGATAGTCAAGAAGAAACGATGTCAGTACGATTCGAGAAATTAAGTGCAAGACTAAGGGGTACAAAATGTCGCTTTTATTTACCCTGAACAGTTTCGGAATTGAACCGCTTACCGCAAGATATCGCCTCCTCTATGAAAAATGACAAGTTTTCTTATTATTGCTGTAATAAAGCTAGCAGTGGTGTTTATTCGAAATTGAGCTGCAGTAACTAGGCCCTGTGGCGTATGCTTCATTGTTTCTTTGAGTCTTGTTTTTATTCTTAGCAGTTTTGCGATTCGTTGTCGAAGTGTATTTTAGTGTTTTCACAAAGAATAGTGAACTTTTGCGTTCAGTCTTCATGTATGCACATACAAATCTTTACCTGGAATGTTCTCTATAATATCTCTCTCCCCCCACCGCAATGGCATGCAAAAATTGGCGCTGTGGGTGTTGTGATAAACAAATTAATAAGTAATTAACCGCCGTCAATGTATTCGAGTGTGGAGAATTTGTACGCTGTCATCTTCAGGAACAATGTTGTGCTTAACTGAAGTGATGCCGCAGTAAATGTCCCTACAGAATAGAAATCGCGCGATTCCCATAACATAACAGTTCTCGACTATATTTACTCCTTCAACGCACATCAAAGGTCAAGCTGAGCTTTTTCAATATTCTGAGTTAGTGATTGCATCATCTTTTTAGAGTCAGGTCTGTATGTTACAGCTGCTTTTTTTATCCCGGAATGGAAGCAAGGCTACAAAGTTAGTTTTTCTTCAATGTGTTTGTGATTGCTGTCCTTTATGTTATTTTGTATTGGACCGCTTACTAGCCTCATTGGCTATCGGTCCAAATATCTGTGTATACATTTTGTTTGTGTTACTCAATAAAGACTTCTTAACTTGACTTGAAACTCCTGTAAAGAAGCAGAAAACTAAAAATTGGAAATTCGGATGGTGCCGCAGGTGCCGGCAGGCCTGTTTACTTCAGCATGATCACGTAATCACTACTGCTTCGACGCAACAAACAGCCGTTTGGGACGTTAAACCCCCTTAAACCAAACCAAATATGCCCCGGACCCCGGCAGCGTACTCTGAACATAAAAGGTAGTGTGCTGAGGTCAGCGTTTATTTACTTCATTTATTATTACTCTCAGTGTATAGAAACATCACAGAGGGAAGTAGGTTGAATGCAGAAACAGTTATGCACTGCAAGAACATATAGATACAAGTAGCAAATAACAGGTGATACAGAGCAGTACGTATTCTGTGCGTATGAATCCGTTTTGACACGGCTGCACTGCGGATGTGCGCCTCTCCTCCTTCACCTCCACTGGATGAAAACAGTCCACCAGCTCCTACTTCGCATGCGCAGTTCATGTTAGAGCCAAATGCAGGCGATAGATGGCGGCAACTGTCCAGCACACATTTGCCACTTCGCAGGCTTACTTGACGGCTCGTGAAACTGAATCGCGACTGCGTCTGCCACGTGTGGTTGTTTTCAGTCATTAGCAGACGAATTTTCGCAAATCCCCCAGAGGCCAGCACACCTTATGAGAAAAGCTGATTCGCGTAGCTAAATTTAACACAATGTGAAGGCGCTAAATTAACTAACATTTCGGATAACAGTGTGATGAAATGAAATATTTTTGTGTAGAGAGGTCAAAGTGAGGCAGTTGTTACACAATATTAAGGAATGTTTGCGGGCTCTACATTGTGAATGGCGGAATGAAATAATAAAGATATTTAGAGTGTTACAATAGGAGAAAGAATGCGATTCTAGTCTTTCGATGTGAGGGGTTTTAGTATTGCCTGGAATGAAGCAAACTTTTTGAATGTGGTCTATGCGGAATGACACATAAGAAAACGGAATGATCAATTCATCGTGCAAATCATCACGGTAAGAGGTGTTTGAAAGAGGCATCACCGTGCGAGCTTTCGACGTTTTCCTGGAGGTAATAAGTTGAGGCTAGATTTAATTGTACATACAACCTGCCGGTGAGCGAGCTGCAGTTTTTTTATCATTTAATTCTACCTGATTGATAGAAAGGTGACTGGGTCCCAAACTGAGGATACATACTCAAGTTGCAAACGAGCTATTGTTTTGTAAAAGGGAAGCTTAGTGTTAGCAGGGACCGAGTGAAAAAGTTGTTTTAAGTACCCTAGCATGCAGTTAGCTTTGTTGAGGATGAATTCAACGTGAATTGTCCAGCTAAGGTTAGTGATATGAATGCCTAGGTACTTGAATGACACAACAGATTAAAGAGTGATGTTATTAAGGCGATATGTAGGCGATGCGTAAAAGCTGATTAAAGAGGCATAACCGTACGAGGTTTCAAAGTGATGCCAAAGGTAATATTTTGTGGCTAGATTTCATTGTAGATACACTGGTGGTCCGGTGATAATTAGAGAGAATGAAACGAGCTGCATTGTTTGTAATCGTTTCTACCTTGTTAATGGGATCAATAGTGCCTGGGTCCCAAACTGACGATGCCTACTCAAGTTGCGATTGAATTATTGTTATGTAAAAAAAAAATAACCTTGGTTCTAGTAGGGGCCGAGGCAAAGTTCCGTTTTAAGTATCCTAGCATGCAGTTTGCTTTGTTGATGATAAATTGAACGTGAATTTTCCAGGTAAGGTCAGTGATATGAATGCCCAGGTACTCGTATGACACAACTGCTTCGAGAACGACGTTGTTAAGGTGATATATAAGCAAGTTGCTCGAAGACTCTGATGCACGCAAGAATTTGCCCTTCCTGACGTTTAGCGTCATTCGCCCTGATTGGCAGGAAGAGGAAATATTGTTAATATTAGTTTGAATTGCCTCTATATCGTCATCAGAGGACACAGTCGTCTGCAAATAAGTGAACAGATGAGGTAACAGCAACCGGGAAGTCATTTATGGACATTAAGAAAAGTAAAGGCCTCAAGGTCAGTACCTTGTGGAACACCGTATAGAACGGTGTGCAAACGCCAGCTGGTATCATTAGCTGCTGCAAACCGCTGACGTCCTATTAGCACTCAAGCCATTTTAGGGCATCAGTATGAGGCCCTTTCATGCGCAGTTTTAGTAGCAAAAACTACAGAGAATGTTTACTACATTCGAATCTGTGAGAAAGCACGTATTTGTGCTACGTAGAAGACGACGGTGAGCAGGTATTTCCGCGGGATAGGCCAGCTGCGAACAGACAAGGAAACACACAACGAACGGTTTTGCTCGGGGTTGGTACCCATCGGATTAGAATTAACGCACTAAAAGCCGCTGACAGACCTTATAAAAAGCTTTGGCAAAGTCACAAAACGCGTAATCTGCTGTGGAGCGACGATCTGGAACAGCATTCAACCTATGAGTAAAGAAGACAAGTTGTGTCTCGCGCGATTATTACTTACGGAAACCATGTTGTGCATTATGAAAGACGAGTTTGATTCTAAGAAATTTGCTGTATAATAAAAAAGGACATGTTCGATAATCTCACAGGGGATGCTGGTGATTGAAATAGGGCGATGGTAATGAGGTTAGTACCTGTTTCTAGATTTAGGTATTGGAATCACCTTCCTTGTCTCTCAGTATGCGGGCATCGTACTATTTTCTAACTCTTGTTGAAAAAGACTGTTGAATATAATAAAACCTCAGTTCACTCTGTTTCATGTCCAAGGCGATGTCATAAGCTTCCATGGTGATTTCCTTTTGCTGCCAAGAAAGGTCTCGACATAAAAGCAGTGTTCTTCAGAAAAAAATTGTAGTTAGTAGCGCTGTGTCTTTCCCACTTCGTTTCTTTGTCCTCGTCTTTCTGCGCTGCAAATTCGGCCAAATAAGCACCGACCAGCCTGCAAGAATGTTCTCGTTGAAAACGTTCTGACATAATAATAGAAAAATATACTTAAGTGCTTTCAAAGAACTTTTAGTTGATCAGTCGATGCCGGCTGCTGAAAATGGTTTCAAACCCTCGGTAATTTACGTGATTCTATCCGGGTTGAGATTACTGCCTTTTTGCTCCTATATAGCCCAATTGGCGTTTAGGGTGTAAGGCTATGAACGCTATTGCAACCAAACTATTCTTTACCAGGCACAAATTCCGGGTGACGGGAGTGAGGATCGAGAACGTCGGATGCCTGGAGCTCCTCCCCCGCGATGTGTCCGCGATCATGGCACAGACGGAAACAGCCACGTTCAACAACACGAAGAAAAGGTCAGCTCATTACGCCCTAGAATGTCCCTAAAAGAAAGGAGAAGAAGGGTATGGTGAGAAGAGGAGGGTCTGCGACACCCATTGAACAAGGCTTCCGGGACTCGTAGACAACTGGACCCACGCTTGCACCGAAGTCCCACTGACCGCCATGCCGGTGGACTAGAACACATGAAGAGTCTTTTTGTGTCTCTAATGTGCTTATCCCCGTGCAGAACAGATATTCCTATTTAACAGCGGAACTTGCTGCATTTTCTATTTGCAACTTTTCTTTGCACCCATGACCCTTCGTAATATTTTGTGATCCTTGACAGTATTTATTTGCTTCCTGTTACTCAGTGCCGACTCTAATGTCGTTTGCTCATGTATTGCATTTAATGTTTTGAAATGTTTTGCACTCTTTAGATGTGTATATTGCGCACATTTTTTTTTCGCAGAAAAAAATATAGTGCACATTTGTTCTGCTTTGTTACTTCCTATGATCCTGATTATACATCACCCTCCCCCCCTCCATGTAATGCCCTGATGGACCCTTAGAATACTCTGAAAAAAAGAAATAGAAGTGCGCGGTAGGATTTTTAGACAGAATACCAGTAAGCTCTCTAAGGAGACTATAGACCGGATTAAGAAAGACCAAAGTAAGAAATCCTCTAACCCAACAGAAAAAATAGAAATGGCATAGCTATCAAAGATAACCAATAACCGTAAGAAAACCGACACGAAGAAGGATAATATGGAGAGTATCGAGCGTGGATTGAGAAAAGGAGGTAGCCTAAATGCTGTTGAGAGGAAATTAAGCATTGGCAAAAATCATATGTATGCGCTGAGAGACAAGAAGGGTCATGTAATAACCTATATAGATAAGGTAGTCAAGTATCGGAGGAGTTCTACGCAGGTTTATACAGCGGCCAAGCAATCAAGGTGAAATTGAGATAGACAGCAGTGCGGAGCAATTAGACATCCCATCGGTAACGGATGGGGATTTAAAGAAAGCTTTAGAAGAAACGCAAAGGAAAAAAAGTAGCTGTTCAGGATCAGGTAACAGCAGAACTGTCAAAATACGGTGAAGAGATTGTGCAGGAATAACTAGGCACCTTGTGTACGCAACGCCTTATGACCTCGAGCGTACCGAAATCATAGAACACTAACATTATATTAATCCTTAAGAGAAGGGACGAAAAAGTATGGTTCGATCAGCTTGCTGTCCGTTGTCAGCAAGGTATTGACTAGGATAATCGCTAATAGAATCAAGAAAACTTTAGACTTCAATCAACTAAAGGTACGGGCAGGCTTTCGTGCAGGCTACTAGACAATAGAACTTAATCATGTGATAGAGAAATGCGCAAAATGTAATCAACCCCTATATATACCCTTTATTGATTAGGAGAAAGCCATTGACCCAGTGGAAACCTCAGCAGTAATGCTGGTATTGCGGAATCACGGTGTAGAACAGCCTATGTGAAAATACTGGAAGAAGTCTATAGCAACTGCACAGTTATCGTAGTCCTCCTTAAAGTCAGCAATAAAATTCCAATAATGAAGGGCACCAGGCACGGAGACACTGCCTCTCCAACGCTATTTACTGCCTCTTTACAAGAGGCAGTGTCTCTTTACAAGAGGCAGTCCTGCACCACTGTGCCAGGACTGGTAAGAAGACTCCCAGGTATCTGCGAATGTAGAAATGGCGAATTCCGCATATATGGGCATTAAGCCATCAATGCTCTCGCGTCATAACCTTGAAACGGAGCGTAAGTGTCCGCTCCAGTTTTTGTTTTGTTTTTTTCATTCTGTACCCGTCGTGATTTGTGGTCAGAGAAACAGCTAGAGCTATATGATGCATATTTCCGGAAGACATCGCTTCCAGGAGTCCTGCTTATTCCATGACGCTACTCGTAAGCAATGAGCAGGCGTTTAAGGGCAGGAGCCTTCCGCTGCATGTGCACTGGATCGTCCCTTCCACGCGGTACGCGTGTCTGGTGTGAGGATGACCTCCACGTGCCCGCAAAGGGTGATTCCGTGACGTTCACGACGTGGTGTGGCCTTAGGTCGAAAATTATAGTCCAAATTATATTCCGACATACCGACCAAAAGTTCCTTGAATGTGTTTACTATTGTCTTCTCTCTCTCTCTCTTTCCCTCTCCCTCAGTATCAAGATGTGCGCAGCTTACAGCAGTAAGGACCAAATGAGCCAGATGGTGCTACGGCTGGCCAAAGCGGTCAAGGAAGGAGTCCTTCACCCCGAGTAAGTGCAGGTTTAATGCCACCTTCAATAAATTCAGTAAGGAAGGCACTTAATACCTCTTGAGGAGCCATTATCTTGTTTCCCCCAGAAACAAATATTTTCCCGCCTAATATTATAGGTAAAACACTTTATCCGTTTTCTGGTGGGAAATACCAGTGAGTAATATTTTGCAGTGAAATGAAAAATTTCCTCCAAAGTGTCACAGTCGTCAAAAGTAGCTGACTCGAGATGCCATGATTTGCCTAGTAAACACCCGAGAGGTCGTGGTATCATTTCGTGTTTCTAACTTACACATTTCCTATTATAGAGCGCAAATCTCAGGCGCCCGTTGCTGCGTTCCGCGTCGGCGTTGTCAGCGTACTCGACGTGCCACGCCACCTGACAGGTGGCGTGTCACGTCGTCCCGCACATGACACTTGGCACGTGTCACGCCACCTGCCAGGTTGCATGTGTATGCGTGTCACAGGGGGCGTATTGACAGGTAGTAGAACAGCTAAACGCCACTTGCCACTGCAAAACCGGAGGAATGGACAAACGGAATGTGGCTGCCACGGGAAGATCATAGAGGGTGGTTAGCAGCAACACTCCACTCGCCAGCCGAGCCAGGAGGCGGTTATAATACGTGAAAAGCTGCGCTCAAGTTTCGCATTGCCCACTATTGTATTCGTCTGGCGTTTTTTTCTAATTAAAGGTGAGAAAGTTAGATTCTCTTTCCTAATAAACAATTTATCATCGTCCCCCACCCGCCGCGCTGGCTCAATGTTTAGCGCGGTAAGCTCAGTACCTGAGCACCCGGGCTCATATCCAGCAGCGGCGGCTGTGTCTCGAAGCAGGCGAAACACAAAAAGGTCCCGTGTGCTGTGCGCTGTCAGTGCACCTTAAAGGTCCCCAAGTATTCTAAATAATTCTGAGGCCAACAGTAGTCAGTTACTTCAAAGTTGCTGTGATGAACTTTGCCAAGAGGAGGGTCCCACCTTGACGAACGGAACTCTGCGGGCCGCAACGGACGACCGAAAAATTAATATTGTCTGGACACCTGCACACGGATCCCTCGCTGTAAATAAAGCAGCTCACGAACTGGATGGAGGTCTTGTTTTCCGAGTCAGTGGGCATCGAGGGTTTCCCAGACAGGGGTCGTCTTGTGTGTTAGAGAGAGATCACACAACATTACAGGCTCAATAGAGCAAAGTGCTCCGCTGCTGGTAAATCGTTGACAAATAGTCAGGCCACCTCTTGACGCCATCTCCAAACTCATTCATTCCCGAAACTGGTTATGTGTAGTCTTTGTTATCTGGCACAATATTCAAATAAGTGCAAGCTATGTAACGACAAAGTGGCTCTCAACCACTTCCTTTGGAAATTCTCTCTTGCCCCCCTGAAAGAAAAAAAATAGTCTGTTGACCAACGGGAGGCTCTTCTAATCAGCTCCGATTCGGAGACTTAGACAAAGGTCCTTCAACTGGCCGAAGATGCCGCCAGGAGCCAATACCTTCTGACTGTCCTTTAGGCGAGGGGACTAAAGCCTCTCAAACTGTTGTAAATAAAAGTTTTACAATCTAATCCAAAGCCATCTACTAAGTCACCGCTTCCTCTCTTCTCCTTCTTTCACTGCCTCCATCCCTTACCTCAAGAATGAGGCGTACACCTCGAGTTGAGACAGTTAATGGGTCTTTACCCGCCGCGGTGGCTCAGTGGTTAGGGCGCTCGACTACTGAGCCGGAGTTCCCGGGTTCGAACCCGACCACGGCGGCTGCGTTTTTATGGACGAAAAACGCTAAGGCGCCCGTGTTCTGTGCGATGTCAGTGCACATTAAAGATCCCCAGGTGGTCGAAATTATTCCGGAGAACTCCACTACGGCACCTATTTCTTCCTTTCTTCTTCCACTCCCTCCCTTATCCCTTCCCACACGGCGTGGTTCAGGTGCCCAACGATATATGAGACAGATACTGCGCCATTTCCTTTCCCCAAAAACTAATTATTATTATTATTAATGGGTCTTTCCTCGTATCAAAACCAATTTTAAGTTTACATTATTAGTGTTATTTTGTTCACGTAAAGCGCGCCATCTTGAGACTTCACAAAAACGATGTTATGTCCGGCTATTATAAAACACTCTGACCCTATGGCCGACGGCAGGTGCTAGCACTGTGGCTATGTAGCAGTTAATTACCGCATGGTATGGGCCTGCCATAAAAATTCAGCCTTAACCCCCACACCTACACTATACACGAGAGGACGGGAAGGCGGCCCTGCTTGGTTGTTCAGGCCTTCAAGATGAAAGGGCCTTGGTCCAGGGAGCCAGGACGGCGGCTTCGACCAATGGGCTCCAGGACTAGGGACATCATCTAGTATGTGGGTACACAATAGGTGACCACACCTCTCCTTTGTGTACAATAAAAGCTTTTCACCGCCACCCCCAACACAAAGGCTCTCTTTGGTCCTGGGCACTGTAAACATTGATTGACCGACCGACCAACAGATCGATTTATTTATTTATTTATTTATTTATTTATTTATTTATTTATTTATTTATTTATTTATTTATTTATTTATTTATTTATTTATTTATTTATTTATTTATTTTATTTATTTATTTATTTATCGCAGAAGCTACCGCGACATACGATAAATTTGAAACCTCTGTATAATAAGTGCTGCTATTTCGCGTGTACTTAACTTGTGGTCGAGGAGTGCGAACTCAACGCGGACACTCGTTCGCTCCTAATCACCCCAGGGACATCACCACAGAGCTCCTGGAAGATTGCATCAATCTCGCCGAGTGTTCCGACGCGGAGCTCCTGCTGCGCACGGGGGGAGACCAGAGGTTCAGTGACTTCCTGGTGCTACAGTGCAGCTACGCATACTACCACCTGGAACCGATAAAATTTCCCGAGCTCGGCTTTCGCCACTGGGTGTCGGCTATGCTCCAGTTCCAGCTGCGATGGCCCCACATACAGGTGAGCCTCGCTTCTCGTACAACGACGCTGTAGCTCGCCGAGAAATAATTTTTGTCTTTCGTCGCCGCTATTCCATTTCAAGTTTTTACCCTCTGAGTTAGTATTTTTTCTGTATTTCTCAATTCCATATTTTGATTTTTGTCTCATCTCATGTCGACGCTGAACTCCCTCACTGCCATCTCCCATATAGTACCCACACCAGAGGGCCTTTTAGTGAGCTCTGAATGAACAAAGATATATGACGTATGATTTTGAAGGTACCGCGAAGCGCGATGCGAAGTGAGCCTAGATCACCAGATCACCTTCTTAGAATTTCCAAAAGCAGGTTTGGTCAAAAATATCTTTTTTTAACAGACTAAACAGCGTTAGCGTCAAGTATCCGTGGTTCCTTACCAGATACACTTCACCGCACTGCACCGGTAACGATAAGTTTGCAGACAACAGGGCCATTGGCTATGCTTCGTATATTCCTTAAAGGACGCTCGAAGCGTGGTAACACGGACTGTTTGCTTTCATCCTGTTTATTTATTTGTTTGTGAAAGGTGGGGTTTATTTGAAAAAGCTTCGGAACAGGACAGGGTCAACAGCAGTCCGAGATCGGCCAGTAGAGCCCGGAGTGGCGATGGCCATGCCCATCGCGCGTATGCCCATTATCTACCTTACAATGGCCCCCGGGAAGAAGAGAAGCCATCAAGCCAGAATCAAGTCACAGTTAGTGTGGTTCGAGCCGACGTACATAGCCAGCATATCGCCCAGGGTACGGTTAAAGCTTTAATTGAGGCGGTTTTTCTGAGGGTGGTAAGCAGTGCAAGTCCAATAGATGACGCTGCGCTCTCGGAGCAGAGATTTGAAGACGTCGGATAGGAATATGCAGCTTCTGTCGCTGGGGAGTTCACGAGGGTCACCGTGTCTAAGGATGAACCGCCGCAGAAGAAAGGGTGCCACATCGTGGGCTGTCGCAGCAGAGAGCGCGGCTGTTTCAGCATACCTCGTGAGGTGATCGACGACAACTTGATCCATCGTTTGCCAGATACAGTATACGGGAGGGGCCCGTATAAATCAATGTCAATACAGTCGAAAGGGTGAGGCCGACATGGCAGTGGCTGCGACTTGCCAGCAGTACGGCTAGTGGTTGTCTTGCGGCGTTGGCAGTAGAGGCCCGAGCGTACGTACTTCAGAACGAAGTTGTACATGCCACGCCAGTAGTATCGGAGGCGTAGGCGCGTGTAGGTCTTGAAAAGGCCCGCGTGACCGCATTGCAAGTCAGCGTTAAAACATGAGCAGAGGTAACACCGTAGGTGTTGAGGAATGACGAGGAGCCATTTCCGCCCATCAGAAAGATAATTAGGGCGATAAAGCAGGTTGTCTCGGATCTCAAAATGTGAAGCTTGACGGCGTAGGGTGAGCGATGGGGTAACCACCGATGGGTCGGAGAGAAAGACGAGAGGAGTCCTAATCCAGGGATCCTTGCGCTGTTTAGAAGGCAGGTCATTAATGGCGTGAGACGGCGCAAGGGTCTCGATTTCGCAGAGGCTGGCAATTGCGGCGGGTAGCGGTGAACGGGACAAGGCATGGGCGTCCTGATGCTTGCGGCTCGATCGGTAGACGACGCGGATATCATATTCTTGAAGACGCAGCGCCCATCGCGCCAGGTGGGCGGAAGGGTCTTTCAATGCAGAAAGCCAGCAAAGGGCGCGGTGACTTGTAACGACCTCGAAAGGACGGCCGTACACATAGGGGCGAAGCTTGCCTAGGGCCCACACAATGGAGAGGCCCTCCTTTTCAGTCACTATAAGTAGTGGAACTCATCCTTGGAAAGTGTACGGCTGGCATATGCAGCGACATATTCGTCGAATCACATTTGCGCTGGGCTAGTACCTCACCGAGACCAATACCACTGGCATTCGTGTGGACTTCAGTCGGGGCCACCGGTTCGAAATGGCGCAAGATGGGCGGTACCGAAAGGAGACGGCGCAATGTGTAGGCATCGTCGCATGCTGGTGACCAAGCCGAAAAATCGACACTGTTGCCGAGCGACTGAGTCAAAGGGGCGGCAACTCAGGCAGAATTGCGAATATAACGCCCAAAGCAAGAGCAGAGCCTTGGAAGCTGCGGAGTGTATTAGCGGTGGAAGGTTTAGGGAAACGCAGTCACGGCGTGAAGTTTGGCGAGGTCAGGGCGTACACCGTCTTTCGACACAATGTGAACTAAAATTGTACGTTCAGGGGCAGCAAAGGTGCATTTTTTAAAGTTCAGCTGCAGGCAGGCGTTTGTGAGGCATGTTAAGACGTGCTCCAAGCGACATAGATGCGTCTCAAAGTCGGGCGAAAAGGTAACCATATCGTCCATGTATCACAAGCAAGTCTTCCACTAGAGGCCATGGAAAACTGCGTCCATAATTCGATCGAAAGTATCGGGAGGATTACATAGGCCGAAAGGCATGACGATAAACTCGTAGAGGCCGTCAGAGGTCACAGACGGTCTGCGGCTGCCACTGGAACTTGCCAATAACCAGAACGCAAATCGAGCAAAAGGAAGAGCTCCGTGCCTTCTAGACAGTCCAGAGCGTCGTCAACATCCCATGGACTGTTGGAGGGCTGAATAACTCCGCCTGTAAGCATGGTGTCCACCTGTAGCTCGTCGCTCAGTGGCGGAAACACGATATGGGCGCTGTCGCAGAGGGGCATGGGCACCGGTGTCAATGTTGTGCTCGACAGTCGACGTGCGCCCCAAAAATGGTTGGTGGCAATCGAAGGCGGAGCGAAACTCCTCAAGAATCGCAAGAAGCTGGGTTCGTTGAGTTGGAGGGAGACTGGCATCAATGGAGCGAAGGAATAGGTCAGTCGACAACGGGGCGGGCGCAGGAGTAGGTGAGCTGAGGGCGTCCATGGCGACCGGCGGTGATTCTGCGGCGGCGTCGTGGTTGAGAACAGAATCGAAGAGCTGCACGGTACCGACGCATTCGCCGCGGCGCAATGCAAAGAGGCTTGAAAGCGGGTCGGAGACCCACAGTGCGATGACGCTGGCGGATATAGTGAGCAGGGCATAAAGCAGCGGCAGATAACGGCGGCGCAGAAAAGTTTGAGACGGCGTGAGGACACTTGCATCGCGAACAGAGTCGCAGGAGAGAGGCACAATCACGGAAAAGCACGCAAGAATATCGGTACTGTCGGCGAAGAGAGCCTCGGCAGAAACAGGGGCATCACAAATTTCAGTCTCTGGCACGGGATTCGGCAACGTAGAGAGCACTACTTGAGCCAGAGCACAGTCGATGACCGCGTCGTGGAGCGATAGGATGTCCCAGCTTAAGATGATCGAATGCGAACATGACGGCAGAACGATGAACTCAACCAAATATAGAATGTCTTCCATGACTACTCGAGCAGTACACGCTGCTAACGGCTGGATCCGGTTCGCTTGCAGTTCGTAACGACAGGCTAGAACGGGGCGCCTTCACTTTCCTCATAGAGCGGCTATTCGCTGCATCCATGACAGAGACCGCAGCACAGGTGTCGACAAATGCCATCACAGATACGACCTCTACAAAAAATTCAATTCAGTTAACGGCAACAAACAAGGCCTTTCATATATCGACGACTGCGCAGCTCTCGCCTCAGAAACAGCGGCACCTAGTTTTCCTCTTGAGTTGTTGAGGGACGCCTTCGCATCGGAGAGATGGAGCGCCGACTTGGAGAAGGCGAACGGCGTCCGGAGAAGGCGAACGGCGTCCGGAAAAGGCGTCCTGTCCTGAGGCACCGGTCATTTCCATTATTAACAGCTTCGAATACTATCGCATTGCCAACACTTAATGGAATTAGGTATGCCTGTGATTTTTTTCTCCTGCCACGTTGCCATTACGTCTGCCGTTAGCTATACCTCTTTACCCAAATTCGCGGATTTGTCTAGACTCGGAACAGCTGACTGAGAGGTTGGCTTTGGGGACCCTGGCGCAAGATATATCCTCGACGCTTAATGCTTCGTCGCAGTAAAGTTGTCTCTCGCTCCCTCATCCGGCGGAAGCATTTGCCTTCGCAGTGCAGTGGCGCATCCCTCAACCGCTATACCAATCAACCTGGAGTGTTAGTTAGCATGACCCCCAACAATCTATGAATGTAAAGTCCAGCAGAACCAATTCCGCATATATGGGAGTTAACTCACTAAAGATATCGCGTCATAACCTTAAGGAGGAGCTTAAATGTACCTCCTATTTTTTTAGGCATCTGAACGGTAAAAGCGCTGTCTACGGTAGCTACGACCATGTGGCTCTTCTAGTGGCTAGGCAAGCACGAGAACGATAGAAATGGCAGTGCGTTACCATATGGTCGTACCAGCCGTACGGCCGTGCTTAAATTAACTTCAACCGCCTGAGATTCATCAACGCGCACCGACATCGCGAAATGCGTTTTCGTATTTCGCGCAAATTGGAGTGTAGCGATATAAGACACGCAACCTTGCGATCAGCAGCATAGCGCCAAAGGCACTGAAGCACCGCGGAAAGAAAAATAAAAAAGTAATAGAAAGGTGTGACCACGATGCACGCTGAAAGCAAGAAGCACGAGTTAAGCAGGCCGAATATGACCACAAACACACACAAAAAAACGTGAAGCGCATTCATGCTGCAGTTTCGTTCCCAGAAAGCATTTAAGTTTTCATTTGATACACCACGTAGTTATTAACTCTCGACACGAAACATGGCTCTTGCGTTGTTTGCTTAGTGTTACTCATACGAGGTACTTCTCTTGGCATGAGCGCACGCGGAAAAAAAAAAAGAGCTTATTTCTCAACGACGTCCAAGCGCGAGAGGAGAGCGCTAGGACGCGCGCTTCTCCCACAACGGTGTGAGACACGAGCAAAGAGAGCACGAATGCTCGCGTTCAAAACTTCCACAACGGATACGAAGCGCAAGCTAGAAGGAACGAGCGCGCGCACAGCGATGCAGGCTAAATCAGTAGCAGAGCTAGTGAGCCTGCCCGATCAATTACCAAGAGCCCCTCGGAGAGGGTGCTGTTCAATACCATCCGCAGCGCCCTCTGACGTAGATTATGTCTCCTATATGTGGCGTATGTCGTGTGATCTTTGCCTTCACCACGAGGCATTTCACCTAAAGGCCTTCATGCCGGAAAGGCGTTCTCAGACGTTAGTAATATACTCACTAACTAGCTCTAGCTAGTAAATAAATATACTTAACTAGCAGCCCACAATGACACTGAAAAGCTTTCGCTTTCACAACACGTGGGTAGTCTTAAGTACCCTGCAATTTTTACTTTTCGCTCCGCCACTGAGCCAGAGTGTCCGAGCTACAACCCGGCCGTAGTGGCCACGTTTCGAAGGATGTGAAACGCAAAAGGCGCCCGTGTGGAGTGTGATATCAGTACGCGTTAAACATTCCCAGGCGGCCTCCACTATGCACCTCTTTCTTTCTTCTTTTGACTCCCAACTTCGCGCTTTAAATACCCCAAAAAAACAATTTTTTCTGCTACCTATAGTAACGAATACTGCTCACTATTGTCCTCCTGTACCTTTTTCGTGGCTTTATTTTTAGCGGTGGTCTCACCATGTAACGCGTACCCATCAAGCCTAGCTGCCTCTTCTAAGTGACGCGCTCATGTTTACTTCACGTATTCTCATCTCGTTAAACCCAGATGGTGAAGGAAAGGCACGCCCAGCTGAACGGCACAGCCAACCGCCGCTTGAATGCCCAGCAGGTGACGCGTCAGCAGACTTTCCTCAGACGCCTCCAGGCTGCCAGAGCGCCGTACCTGGAACGTCTTGCTGGCGCCCAGAAAGCTGCGCTGTGCCATTAAACATTATGCTCTTAAATAATGTCGCCTGTCTTTATTAATGTAATAGCAACATGTCTTATGAGGGAAGGCATGGCGCATCATTGCGGCGCCGGCTTCTATTTCACACAACGGTCAACTAAAGCTGCCTGTAAAACAGAACATAATTTAATAAATGCTGATAACTCTAACGCATTCTTTTCTAGCGAAGACCTATGAGCTCTTAAACGGGAAAGTAACATTCTTCGAAGTTCAATTGCGTGGCTTTTTGGGATTGTTGGTGCATGATTATAGCAAAAGAATATAGCGCATAGTAGGACAGGAGACAAGAAGAAACGAACAACACGAGCGCTCGTGTTGTTCCTTTCTTCTTGAGCCCTCTCCTACTCTGCGCTATATTCTCTTACTATATTCTACTAAGTAACCTTTGTGAATGGCTCAGAATAAATAAATTAAAATTAAACACCAAAAAAAATATTTTCGCTCTCGTAATAAGTGTACTGATAAAAACATAGCATTAAAATACCGGGATGCATCCATTCAATGTTCCACATGCCGCCGGTTTCTTGAAGCTTCGTTGGAAGAAAATCAATCTGCACTCAGTTCGTGTGTCATATGTACTGTTTTTACCCCCCTTTTCAGTGTACGTTAATCTATTCATTTTTTTTTTTGCGCCGTATGCGTGGGTGTTGTGTGTTTTGGGGAAGGGGACGAACCCTTGACGCATCTGTGCCTTTTTGTCAGCCTCTTAGACAGACCTCCTTCTTTGTGCCTTGTCTCTCTGAAAAGTTTCATTCATTCATTCAATGCACAACTATGAACGTCCGTTATGTCAGCAATCAAGTTTAGACACAGGACTCTAAACGAAATATTCGACAACAGCAAGTCGTACAAGGAAACACAAAAGCCACAAAGACGCGATTACTCTCATAAAATCAACCGGGCAATGTGGGAGGTAATACCATTTGTGCTAGCAGGAAGGCACATCTAAATCGTTTCGTTGTTTTTTTTTTGGGGGGGGGGAGGGGGGGGCGGAAGGGAGGTTGAACATCAGAGTGATAAATTAGTCGTATACTTAATCTAGTTGAAAGAAATTTTAACAAACTAAAGGAAAAAAAAGGCAACCACATAACACAGGTGGGATCAGAACCCACGGGCCTCATGTCGCGTACGTTGTTTTTGTCGCGTACGTTGTCGCGAAATACGTTCGGTATAGCAGCTGTGAAGCATCGATGGCAAAAAGAGAATGGTGAAAGGACCCATATAATGGGTGTTTTTTTATGTTTCAATTTTATAAAAAAGGTAACCTCCTTTAGGTTTATTCCGGTCTTTAGGCTCTATTAGAGGCTACAACGGGCACCAGGCAAGATGCAGAACGTTTTAATCAGTTTTCTAATGAATTGGTTACGTTTATTAACTTTTTCTCATTTTGGTGTGCAGGCCTTTATACGCTCACCAACACCGGCCAAGAATCTTGTCAAAGTGCACATATGTTCTTTCGATCTTGGACCGTTGCCTAGCAGACCGAGCTACTCGGGTAAGCTCGGGTAAGTTCGGAGGAGCGTCGCGCCAGCTGCGCGAGGAGTTGCTCGGTAAGGGCAACATCTGTTGCACAATCCCTACGGATGGCTGTGACAGGAACAGCTACCTGCCAGTGCAGCGGCGCATTGCTTAACCGCTGCGTCACTGCGCATGGTAGTGGTATGGGGACTCGCCGCTATCTATGAAGTTTAAGTAGAGAATTACCAATTCCGCATATACGGGCAATAACCCACTAAATATAACGCGTCATATCCGTTTAGGCGGAGCTTAAGTGTTCCCTCCAAAGGAAAAATGAACACCTGCTTTCACATGTCTACTCGGTTTAACTACGGTAATCCCCTACCATTTTTTTTATCTCAGGGGGTATGTTGTATTTGCAGAATTCGAGGTCGTCGTCCGAACAGTCCAGCCAAGAAAATAAAAAATTTCCTCTATAAATTTTTAGAGCATTATGAGGCGCAAAAATGTCAACCTGATTGGTGGCTTCACACCGTAATTCAGCAGCAAAGAGCACCTGTCACGTCATCCGAGACGAAGACGGGCGAGCCGGCGATGTCCCTTCCCAGTTTCACCTCGTTCCGCGGCCTCGAGGATTGCCGCCGCATCGGAACCCAATGCGCGCTATCAGTGCGCTTGCAATAAGGCTTCAAGACGCTGCGTGGTCATTTTCTTCTGCAGGAGCGGCAAAAAGAAAAAGGTCACGTCATTTTCAACCGCTGAGTGCACGGCGCGAACAGCTACTTTTTCATCGGCGAAGTTTTTTTATTCGCTGAACTGTGCACAAGCACCTTTGGTGTGTGTTCTGTCTTGACACCGTGGTTGGAAAAACCTTGAGCATTGAGCCCCTCTGTGAGAATAATAATTGCAAACCGAGGTTTTGGGCACAGCTCGATGGGGATTTAGACATTATTTTTTGTTCAAGGCATTTATTCCGCTCGAGGCAAAATACGTATTCTCTCGATAATTGAGCTGTCACCCGGTATTGACGCCCTAAATTGAGCTGAAAGTGTTTTTTATGGACTCACGACTAACTTGCTGACAACGCATGTAACGCGCAGCGCTTGATACATTTCACTACTGAAATAATTCCTGTTAATCGCATGTTACAATAAAGATGCCTATTTGGAAAACCGACTTAGCGCAAATTTGTTCATAAACAAAGGTCCCTATCATGGTGGATTGACAGCAATCTTCTGGCATTGAATATTTTCAGGAGCAAATGAAAACTTCGAACCCAGAATTCTGAACAAAAAAAAAGCATTGATTGTTTACCTCACAGCAGTTCAGCGACGTCTCAAGATTAGACGGCAACACTTTATTTGAAGTGTTACTTTAGTGACAAAACTACAATTTTTACACTCAGATTCAAACTGGGAAGCGATATATACGCACACAGAACTTTTACCAGAGATGCTCGAAATGCTGTACCTTCACAGCAACGCGCATTTATCACTCTCGCACAGAATCATGTACCCACCTCGGCACTGCAGGCTCGACTGCAGCGCATGCTGTGATGATCATAGCCTTAAGGTCTTTTACACTGCAATGAAAACCTACCTCGCTTTTTATGCACCCCGCAGGAAGAAGTGTGACGGGGTCAAGTCTGGAGATCTTGGGCTCCGTGGGACGGGGCCATTACATCCTATACATTATAGCGGAAACCTTGCATCACGATGCTCGCTTTACAGCACGTCTAGAACAATGCTCTGGCACTTCATTGTGCTGGTACCACGCTTCCATGAGCACTTTGAGAGGAAGGTCTCCAATGAAATCTTCCATTTCCCCTTCCCGAATTTCTTCGCAGTACTTTCCCCATTCAGTGACTATTCATATAAGCTGGGGCAGACAATTCGGTCTTTGCAAACGCCGCACCAAAAGTTGATTGCCCACCTTTCTTGGCGTCTGTGCGCTCAAAGACAGTGTCACTGTCTTTGAGCGCACAGATGTGAACCCTCGAGGGTTCACATCAGCCCAGTAATTAGCACTGCGCAGGTTGACAGACGAATTTCGGCAGAACTGGGCTTCGTTCATCCAGATAACCTTACGTAAAAAAACCAGTATCTCTAATTGGATCAGGGCCCCGGTACAGAAATCCTCTCTTCGTTCAGTCTCTCACACTCAGCTGCTAGTACAGACTAGCATGACAAGCACACATGCAGTGCGTGACAAGAACTCACACTGACGTCATGCTTGCACCGGCACACTGGGCTGTTTGCTGAATGCCGGATTCTGGCTTCACCCTTACAAACGTAAGCACGCCGATTTCAAGCTCTAAGTCGAGCGCTTTAGGCCTCCTTGTTGACGCCACAGAACACGTAGAAGCAAATTTGCTGAAAATCTTCACAGACTGCCTCCGCGGGAATTCGGCGCCCCAGGTACTTGGAAGCGTGCAAGTGCGCCGCCTGACGCCTGTTCTATGCGACAACCATGCCCACTCCTTCTTCTGTGGCTGATCTTCCTTTCACTCCGCGACGCCATTCCGAGGCCATCGCTGTCACACACCACAAGCGGGAACGGCATGAGCCTTCCTTTCTAACCGCTTCCACAAACGGCAACGGCCACGCAGTCCGTCTAAGGTCGCATTGCAAGCGCAATGACAGCGCGCACTGGGTCCAGACGCGGCGGCAATTAGCGAAGCCGCGGAGCGAGCGAAACTGGCAGCGAGCGATACCGCCAGCCCACCCGTCTGCGCCTCAGATGACGTCAGAAGTGCGATGTAAAGCGCAGGGCAGAGCGATGGACGTCAGAGTCGCTCATTGCCGCTGATTAACAGTGTAAAGCCGCCTACCGGGGTAACTTTTTCTCGCCGTGTAACACCCTCTAAAAATTGGTCCACGAAACTTGTTTTTCTTGGCTAGGCTGTATGCAAGACGATCTCCATTTCTTCAAATACAACATACCCACTAAAATAAGATTATAAATATTCAGTACCGTAGTTCGTTAATTTGCGAACTATTTAAAGCATTCAACATCTAGCCTGGTGCCCGCTGTAGCACCATATACAACCCCAAACCTAAAATAAATCTGAAGCAAGTTGATTTTTTTAAAATTCTCGGCCTTTTAAAACAAACAGCCTGTATAGTGCCCTTCATTAACAGATTTTATTTTTTGCTGAATTATTAGGATAAAAATCAGGCTTTAATATTTTTTCTCTTTAAAATGGGTCCCAATCGAGTTAGGAAATGGCAGTTTACTCTTTTTTGGTCGTGTTTATGCGAAAAATGAAATGCTCTATTTTCTGTTAATTACTTTGGTCAAGAATGGAAGAAGCAGTAGTTGTTGTTTATCAAACCAGACTTATTTAGAGCGCAGCACTAAGGTGCCCGTTCCTGCGTTCCGCGTCGTACTCAGTGTCGGCGTATACGGGGTAAAAAATTGGAGGACGCTTAAGCTTCGCCTTTAAGAGTGGCGACAACGTGTTGCAGCACTGCCAGGGAGTCCACGGAACGCCATCGCCCGTTCGGCGCGACGCCTTGCCCATTAGACAAATCGCTCTGCTACGTACGGTGAAACGGACGCGCGGAGCGGCAAATCACGTAGAAGCGCTGCCAGGCGCCTGGCCGAAACGCGCGGGACTCAAGTTGCAGTCGTAGTTCGTCGGCACATCGTTCTCGACAAACCCGATGCCACGAACGCCAGCATAGCTTCCGCGCCGAATGAACGGGCAGCAAGCCGCAAGCTTCGTGATGAACGCGCTTTGGGTGTGCGCTGCGTTGTTCGCCGCTCACCGCGTGATTCCTGCGTGGCCGCACAGCCCCACTGCGCCCGAACGAGACGAGCGGGAGGCGCTGCCGTCGCGCGCTGTTGGGGCAGTGACGTACATTGGGAGGAGGAGTAGGAGGAGGAGGAGGAGGGATTTTTCGCTCACGGCCGGCGCCGACGACACAGGCTTTTCTGCGACACGGGGGCCCTAACGCTGTCGCGTTAAAACTACACCTGATAGGTGGCTTGTTACGGCGTGTAACAGGCGGCGTGTTGGCATGTCGTAGCAGAGAGAAGCACCACCTGCAACGGTGAGAGCGAATGAAAAGCCAACCGGAAGACGGCTGCCACGGGAAGATCCCACAGGCTGGCTAGCAGCGTAGCACACCATCTGACAGAGATGGCAGTTTGTGTACTCTAATCGTCTGTCAGTTTTTTAGTGCGCAAGCACTTAGATTGGCCATTCCCTGCATTTAGCATTTGTGTGTTTGTTTGAAGGGAAAGCAACCTCTCCAGTGCACGTAACTCGTCGAAATAGCCACAATTTGTTGGGCCACAGCGCCGAGGGTAAAAGCGTTTTCGAAATTCTAAAAACTTATATGGATATCACTTACAGTCGGCTACACTCACCTCAATAAGCAAGGAGCCGAAAGGTATTAGTTAAATTTCAACTTTTCAATATTAGTTAACCAGCATGTTTGTTAGCATGTCTTAGCTGTATTCTGGTGAACTACATCGTTGACAATGCTATGCCGAAAAATGCAGACTTCTATCTAAAAAGCTCATTTTTAAAAATCGTGTAAAGTCTTAGCTGAAACGCCCTTTATACTATATCCTATATGTGCAAAAGGAAGAGATGTGCAAAAGGAAGGACACCCGCCGCGGTGGCTCAGTGGTTAAGCATTCGGCTACTGATCCGAAGTTCCCGAGTTCGAACCCGACCTCGGTGGCTGCGCCTTTATGGAGGCAAAACGCAAAGGCGCCCGTGTACTGTGCGATGTCAGTGCACGTTAAAGATCCCCAAGTGGTCGAAATTATTCCGGAGCCCTCCACTACGGGCATCTCTTTCTTCCTTTGTTCTTTCACTCCCTCCTTTATCCCTTCCCTTAAGGTGCGGTTCACGGGTCCAACGATATATGAGACAGATACTGCGCCATTTCCTTTCCCCCAAAACCAATTATTATTACTATTAACAGATGAATAAGCTAACGCTGTTATCTTGTTTCTTTCACTTGATTTTGGTGTCCACCTTCAGAAGGCATGCTCTCAGTTTACCAGTCCTTTTCTTCTAATATTGCTTGGTTTTTCATATTAAGGGGCGTCAAAAGCACAGTGAACTCAACACGACATGCGCCAGGCATTCAAAACAGGATACTGAACACAGCGTGTGCTTTTTTTGTTTTGAAGATTACTTCCTGTATTTGCATGCATCGGACTCCATTTGCTTTGCTGCAACAACCTTCTTCCCTCTGAATAGACACTTATTGTTTACATCCTTTCTTCATTCCTTCCTTTTTTGTTTCTTTACTTTCTGGGGGCTGACGTCAACTTCGTCATATTTTTCTCTATCACCAAAAATTTTTATCATATGCTTCAACTTTCATTCAGCGTTCTTTAAAATAATTCCGAAATTTTTTTCTTGAGCGAGGGGAGAAGGGCTTTAATTTTATTTTTATGGGCTGATGAGACTAAAACAACTTTTTTCGGGCTTTACGCCGACGGTATAAGAAAGCATCATCATTATTACCCCTTCCACCGCTCGAGGAACCACGCGACGGCTGCGGTGGGCACCGTGGCACCCGCGCACGCTACCATCAGATCATCACGTCAGTGCCGTCCTGGAAGACTGTGCACTTCCATCGATCCCTGTGTCTCTGTGAACTTGCCCTCACCTTTGCATGACACCGTTTCCGGTACACAAGGACAAGACAGGTGACAGTGGTGCTCACCGCCGCTGAGGGCATCGCAAATGGATGCTTCGGGTTCGTCCAGCAACGGTGCTTCAACGCCTGACCGACGGGCACAGCCACGTAGACAGGACCAAGAGCAGCAAGAAGACCGCATTCAGGACCGGGGATCACAGCCGCAGCAGCGGGATCATCGGCAGGACCATCAGCAGGCGCAGTTGGCGCGGACGTCATCCCGTCGCGACGGGCAGCCAACGCGGCATCGTCGTAGGCAGAGTAGGAACTCGTCCACACCTTCGTCCTCGGACAGCACCACGGCGGCTTCGAGCGGTACCACGCTGACACAGACGTCGCGAAGCCAGTCCCTGGACCTCGATGCGAGCGGGCACAGGAGAAGGTAAGCAAGACAATAGCTTGTTGTCGGACTTCCGCACTTCAACGACGGCAACCATTGGCGTGGGCCAGACACTAGCAGCAGTTTCCGGCACTACGCAAAATTTCAGTCCTTCGAGTGGTCATAAGCTGGCAGTGCGGAACAGTGGCTTCAGCAAGTTGTTCGATTAGAAGCTGCTGTTCATACATAACGCGTGTAAATATTTAGATTACGAAGTCATCGAAGCCAAGTCATTCGTTTCTCACGTGCGACATCCTTGTCCATTGGTTCGTTTTCCTCCCGCTCTCCTAAGTGTTGGATCGCGAATATCACCACACCGTGATGGCGCATACCGTACTGCAATCTCTTCACTTTCAGCCCACAAAAAGAAGCTTCTGTTAAGAAAGAGCGCAAGCACGATCCACTGTGGCCGCTTATACTTTAAGCTCGGAAACGTACTTTCAGATGGCATGGCTTCTCGAGACCATACAGTCTTCTTAAACCTGATGAGAATGTACTGATTTATAATCCTTAGTGCCTGAATGCGCTTGAAGGTAGGGCTCGGCGCAATATGAACGGAGAAATGAATTGTACAGGGGGAAATAATTAATTGCTGCTGTAATTTCATGATAGGCTTCAAAGCCTTATTCCCAACGGTACTGGTCATGAAGGCGGTATGGAGTTCTATAATGTCGTTCCGCTTTCTTAAGACGCTATCCTTCTAAAAGAAATAATTTGTACCTTGCTTTATCTTCGTGCATACGAAGGAAACCAACAGTTACTGAAACCAAGTAAAGTATTTTTATTTGCAGTGTTAAACGACAGAAAATTTGTAATGTAGACACTTTACAACTCAAATATGATTAGGATGTAGAAGAAACGACAACGACATGCCACCAGTAGGATCCGAACCAAAGACCCACTGTCGAATCTAGTATCATTTGGGGAGAAATGACTGCACCTTAAATTTCCCATTGACCAACACCAAAACCAATTATCTTTCAGGTGCCAAATGATCACACTAATTTCCCATGTATTAAACCACAAGTGAAAACAGAAAACCTTTCCCTATGCCCTCCTTGCGTTAATTGATTGTTAGCTTCCTTCCCATGTATGTCACCACAAGCGCCTAATTTCCCTGCCCATCTTCGCATATATTATCAGAGCTGCTCTACTGAACTTTAACTCGCAGCATCACGTGGTACAAGAGTCGCTCTATTTTCCAAAATCTCATATCGCCCCTCTCTTCCTCGTTGCAGCTCCAGCCAGTCCGGCGGACATTTGGCGAGAGTTCCGATCAACTACCGGCCAATGGGTTGGAGCGGAGTGTTCAGCATCAGGTACTGACTAATGGAACATTATATGTCTCATCGGCAAGATTCCCGGGGTTCTTGTCCAGCATCTGAGGTCCGAAAACCCCATTGACATCATTGTTGTCTCGCATGACGTCAACGGCAGACCACAAGATAGCAATGGGTGATAATAAGCAATGAAGCAATCACAATAGAAGAGAGAGTAGCAGTTAGTGATAGTGATTTAGTTATAGTGACAGTGGTAGTTTTAGAATGGTAAAGAATGTTACTAAATAATGAGCGTCATTAGTGACATTTGCAAGGCGTTAGGTTGAAGGCCTTTGTGGTAAACGTGTTTAGGTCGGAGGTCTTTAGTTTAAATGCTTTTAAGTCACAGGATGTTTTCGCATTCACAGCATGTAAAGACCTCAAGTGCCTACAGTAACTTTCTCTCTCCTTTTCTGCGCTTCGCCTCCCATACATATCATACCCACATAAGGCTTGTTCATGTTGTCTCGAACTTCGAGGCCAACAAAAAAGTTGCACCTCTTCCCTCTCGTTCTTCTTTCACTCCCACCTTCCTCACCGACATACGTGAGACAATTACTGCGTCACTTCCTGCCCTCAAAAACCTTTTTTTTTCTTGGACCACTAATCCTATCTTTAGTCTCTTTTCGTGCAAGAATTCTTGGCAGTATCTTTTGAATGAGGGGATAAACAACCTTTGCCCCGCGCTTTGCGCCACCCGTCTCCCCACCCCCGCAAGGCCAGCGCAGTTCTTCCTTACGAATTTTGCATGCATGGCAGTACGGGACCTGCTGGCTCTCACCGGTGGCGTTGCGGTCGATTCCTATGATTTTACTCAGCCCCATCATGCACTTGAAAAGGCCGGTAACCACGCCTAGTCCCGAATTCCCTTACTACACCGAAGGGGACTCAATGGGATCCGGTCGAGCTGTCTATTTTAGGACTGCCTCACAATAGGGTGCTTTTGCCACTTTCGACCATAACTATCAAAGCCGTCTTCTGCACCAGTCAAGCCTGCATTCCGCGACGCGTGGCGCAGGCTGTCCCCGTCGGCATCGCCCTTCTCGCTGCCGCCCGAGCTGTGCGGGCCTCTGCTGCAGCTGCCCCTGGACCTGTGCGCTGCCCTGCGCCGCGGTGGCGAGCGTGGAAATGTCCTGTTGTCGCCGCACTACGCGGCCTGCATTCTGGTCATGATGCACCACGGCGCCGCGGGGAACACGAGGCACCAGCTCGGACACCTGCTCGGTTTTCCGGAAGACGACGGCCCACCGAGGTGAGCCGAGATGTTCATTGCCAACATCAGCAAAAGTGCACTGAACCAGTATCATCATCATCAGCCTGACTACGCCCACTGCAGAACAAAGGCTTCTCTCATGTCTCTCAAATTAACTCAGTACTCTGCCAGCTGCGCCCACCCTATGCCTGCAAATTTCTGACTCTCATCCGCCCACCTAATTTTCTGCCGCCCCCTGCTACACTTGCCTTCTCTTGGAATCCACTCCGATATCCTTAAGGACCAGCGGTTATCTTGTGTTCGCATTATATGCCCTGCCCAAGTCTCCTTTTTCCTCTTGATTTCTACAAAGATGTCATTAACCCGAGTGTGTTCCATCGCCCACTCTCCTCGATTCCTGTCTTTAAGGTTATTCTTATCATTTTACTTTCCATAGCTCACCGCGTTTTCCTTAACTTCCTCACACTGAACCTTTTTCGTTAACCTCCACGTTTCTAGAAAAGATGGGCAAACATTTCCACCGTAAGATGTAAGTTCGGCTTGTTCCTAACGGTTAATATTAGTAAATGGCGAAAGCGAAACACATCATCAAAACAGAAGAAATCTCACTAACATACTCTGCGATACTGGCAGAAAGTCAGGTTATGGAATGACACGCTTTTCTCTTTTCCCTCCTGTTGTCTGTGGCCCTCTCTTTTAACTGGCACCTCCAACGCAGTCATCACAAAAAGCGTAACTCACTTTGAGACCGAACTTCACAACATGGTGCCCTGAATACAGTTTCCTGGCCGCCGTGTTGGCTTAGTGGATATGTTGCTCAGCTGCTGACCCGAAATACATAGGCTTGATCCCTACAGCGGCGCTATCATTTCGATGGAGGCGAAATGCTGGAGACCCATGTTATGTAATGCCAGTAAAGGGTCCTTAGGTTTAGGTTACATGGATAAAAAGGAAGTGGGCGATTTTCCAAGCTTCATTTTTATGCATAATATAAATGTCATCATCACTGTCATCGTTTTCGTTTTTGTCATTATGAGCCCCACTGCGTCAAATCGGGGCAAATACCTTTGCCACTGATTATCAGCTGCGTCCTGCCTCAGCTAAAACCATCTTGTACCCACAACCGTTCTAATCTTCTCCGCCAACCTGATACTTTCCCGCCTTTTGCTGAGTTTGCCTTCGCCTAGAGTATACACTCCGCTGCCTTATAATGGGCCACCAGTAAGCGATGATAAAAGTTGTAAATTGTCGCATAATGCAAATATCGCAGACGCACCATCGACGGCACGTCCTGCTGTGGTGGTGCCTCCGGCTTTCGTCGGGGTTCGTGCCTGGAGACCTTCGGGCTGCACGCGTGCCGGCTGTTCTGCAGCGACTTCCACCGGCCGCGGCAGAAGCTGGGTGCAACGGGCTCCATGACAGGGTACCTGGCGCTCTTCCACGACGCCAGTGTCAGCCTCTCGGCCCCCTACCACCGGCCTCTAGTCATGCTGTCGCCGCAGATACACGCCAGGTGTGGCCCTTTCACGAAGAAAAGAGAAAACGCCTTGTCTAGCGTCAGCCTGTTGTATATGCCTTGTAAAGCTCTAACACCGTTCACAGAAATACACCAACTAGCTTTGCAGCATTTTATGGTTGCGCGTATTGTTTAACGTCCCGAGGTTCCACATGCTGTGCGAAGGACGTCGTAGAGGAGGTAGCCGGATGAGTTTAGGCCGCCTTAAGTTATTAATGCGATTCAATGCGTCAAATTCGTGCTGAGCAGGCGAGTGCAAAGGCCACTGGACCTGAGCAGCGGCTTATGAGCCATGTCATGAAACACTTCACGAGCCACTTTCACAGGTGGAATAAAAATTACACTCCATTCAAGGAGCACCACCTTCACCGAGCCGTAATGGTCTTCAGAACTGTCTTTCAAGAAGCTAAGCCCATTGCACCTTCTGTGTGGCTGCAGGGACTTTGCGGTGTGTTCCGAGGAGTGTCGTCATTCGATGGACGGCCTGTTCCGGGCCCTCTCCGGCTTCGCCTTCGAGAGTCCCGTGTTCACCGCGGAGTGCATTGGTCCCCGCTCCCTACTCGCGTTCGCCAGCCTGGCTCTGCTCGAGGCCCGCCTGCCCGCCCCGTACCGGACGTGCCGCAGAGCGTTTCGGGAGGCCTCCGGCACCACGAGGCTTGTGCGAACTATGTGTCGAATGGGAGCGCCCTACCGCCGGGCGAGGTACGGCAGGCAGTTCTTGCACCTAGCCAGGACATACTGCCGCACTCGAGCTCAAAAATGGGCTCCCACATTACCGGAGATAATGTGCGATAGTGTCATTTGGGCTAAATGACTCGGGCCATCTAACATGCAACGGCGAATCAGGCCTGAGGCGCAGCCTGTAATGTGTACTCAACGGTTATCGCATGTAATTTACTATAATTTTCGATATATTTCAGGCTATGGCTCGTTGTGTGTGGCATTATGGTAGAACTGTAATCACCTGCATATAGCTTATTCATGCGATTCCAGCGATCTATTCACGGGCGAGCAACGTAACGCCCTCTTACAATGAATGAAGTAGCCTGTAACATAAAATGCAAGTTTGGTATTGAGAATACCGGCGATGCCCTGTAAAAGTACGAAGTGATATCCGGCACAGTATGCACTGAAAAATGCTAATTGCCGTGCAACGACGTCGCGAGAATGGCAAACGTGTTCTCAAGAGCTATCGCAGCAGAAAGGTAGATCATTGCGCTTTTCCACACAAAAAATTTCTTCGTGGCATATTCTAAACCGTCCTCAAATCTTCCCATCATGTAGCACTCAGCGCGTATCTAACCGGCTGACCTACTCTTGGCCTGTTCCCCAGGTGCGTTGACATCGGGGCGACAGTGCTTGAGATTCCATTCGAGTCGCCGCTGGTCGAGTCCATGCTAGTCTTCCTACCGGATCTCGCTAGCCTGGACAAGCCCGATGGCCTGGCCTCGCTCGAGCGGTCTCTCTCCAAGGAGAAGATACTGGACTGCCTAGCGAGACTCGAGCATCAAGGTCCCGTAGACGTTACCCTGCCCAGAATAAGACTCCATTGTGTGACCGATTTGGCGCATCTCATGCCCGTCATGGGCGCGCCGGATGCGTTCGGCGAAGCGGCCGACTTCTCCAACATGGGCAATGTCACCTGCAGCGAAAGAAGCGAAGGCGGCGGTGCAGGTGCATGCAGTGAGTGCTAACATAACTAACCTAACACGTGGCTAATCAGAAGCATACTGCAAACACATAGGAAGATGTATAATTATTGTAAGAACCCGTAACTCTTTTCATCATCAGAGACAGGCTGGGAACGAGTGATCGTGAACACCAGTTCCTGAAACTGTTCAGTATGAATTCCAAAAATGTGACTGTCCATACTTGCAGTGTTCGATTGCTGCGCAAGAACTAAGCCCGACCCCTGTCGACGTCACATTTCTAGAAAGGCGACTTGCAAAGTTGGCATATTACATTACATGTCAAAGACACCCTCAATAATTATGGGAAAACACAGTTAATTTCTTTCTCTGTTTCTTTCCTTCCTTCCTTTCTTTTTATTGATTTGTTTGTTTTTACTTGAGTACGGCGCAAAAATTAATTCATCCTTGAATGCGAACCAAGCGTTGTCTTTAATTTTGCTAATACCTGTAAATTCAAGAAGGTCAAATCACTCATTTGTGAATTCCCCTATTAATAAGACAGAAACGTTCGTATATATTTTTCTTCGTGATTGATTAGCGAGCCCGCAACTGGTTCAGTGAACAGTGAAGCTCATCAAGGCCGACCTTTTTAAACTGAGGAGTCGCTTCGAGGTACGCTACTTCAGTTTATGAATCATTCCATCCAAGACTGTTTTCGCGCGCACATTCCCCACTTTTGTGTTTAGTTCTCTTCCAGCCATCAAAAAAGACACTTTCTGCAGTTATTTTCGACTTCTTAATATTGGGAAAATTTTCTTCATCTCGGCATCGCAGTCCGCCTGAAGGTGTCGGCCGCCAAGCACTTCGCTGTCTTTAACACTGGCCTCCGCACAGCTACCGCCCAATCTACACCTCCAGCACTGCCCCCGATCGCCGACTACGACGAGCGGCCCAGCTTCGACTTTACGGTCGACCGGCCTTTCCTGTTCCTGGTACTCGGCAGGGACCCGGACAGCGTCCTGCTCTTCGGCTCCGTCACGCGAGCCTTATAAGGCCCTCGTACTCCAGAACGCACTGTCGCTACTCTTGAGTGACACTGTCTCATTCGAGTCGGACATCTGGTGCGAGCGTTCTTGTTTAGGACTAATTTTCGGTGTTAGCAGTTTTTGGCGGACCGTCGAATGGCCTGACTCTGTATGCGCTTTGGGGAGTCGCGCGACTGCATAAGCAGGCAACTTATTTACGTGGTTCTCGTGCAGCATGCTTGCTTGGGTCGGTTGTATCACGTGACCTAACAAATGAAACAAACCACGCCAAGCAACCTAAGAGGACCCACAAAATATTGTGACGCGGTACACCGACGATGTTAAGAACACATCCGAGTTAAGCTTCGTTTTTCGTTTACGGCTACATTCTTTCTTCAATTCTTGCATTCAACAATGATTTTTTAGATACGAAAGCGGCATGCTAGCATGCATGACTAAAGTAATATAACGTAATTTCTGCGGATTGATTGCCTTCGTTCTAATACATCGTAAAATGTAGTGCCAAGAGGGCTTTTCAGTTGTAGAAATGATAAACCGCGATATCAAGCATTACTATGATCAATGAACAGAATAGGATTTGACATTACCTGAACTATACTTTATCTCGATATATAGGCACATTCTTGGCTACTTCACGGTGTGAATATTGCAGTTTCTTGCTTAAAATTTTAGATATTTGCATTTGTGGATAGTGTAGACAAAATAAAATGCCCAAATAAATGTGCATATGCCACATTACTCTTACACAAGAGCTTTGTCTAAGCGTTCAAATATGTGGATACGAAGGAGCCCAGTTAGCTCGAGCAAACAAATGCCGGTTTCCTGGCGCCTAAAGAAATTGGCAGTATGGCACGATCGATATTAAGGTGAAAGCCTTTAATGGCTCATACTCGCGGCCACTAGCCTGTCCGTCCGTCCGTTACGCTCTTCAGAAACTCGATAAGTAAAAAAGTGTTTGTGCATGAGTGTATTCGAACCGCCAACCTTCCATTCCGTAGCCGAGCGTGCTAACGACTACGCTACTTCCTGTCAACGCGCATGCAGTTCTTGTCTAGGACGCCGGAGAGAGTTTGCGCAAAGGCGTCGAATCAGATGGATGCCTCCCAAACGTCCTCCAGTGTCTCCAGCATTTAAGATTCACAAACAACTGCATACTTAATCAACATCTTCACCACACATCAGTGACACAAGCACCAACACCGCGCTAAAAGCTTCCGCCTCACCGCACTTCAGGTCATCAATGGGGCCCCCGCTTCCCTGATCTTTTGTTTTTCACGCATCGTTCATGTCAGCACACAAGTTTCAAATAAAATCAGAGATAACAACGCAGCGCATAGTCACAATATAAGCCTCAGTGCTCAGAGGGAACGTCAGCCGGAACAAATGCTTCACACTGTTCTGTCAAGATAAGATATTCAAACGAAACAACCTCGGATCACAACGACAAAAGGTGTTAGAAATAACCTTTTTGAGGTTGCCTCAGGCACGTTCATGAACGGCCCATATCTCTTTGCTTTTATTTTGTTATTTCACTTCTCGTGTATGCACTGTCGCGGATTGTGCTTTGTGGGCTTAAAATTTAATCACCCCGTTATGAGAAAGTGCGCTTCTAGAGCGGAAGCTCTCCATTACTACATGTCTTCCAAGGTCAATCTTGATGCGCGTTTGACCTTGAGGCCCCGGAGCGCAGGGAAACCACGTGAATCGCCTAGCAGAGGGGTACATGCGCGCGTTCGCCGGCCCCGCCGCTGTGATACCACGTGATTAGGACAGGGCAGGCTGGGAGAGGCGCAGCTGCGTGTGCCAGCCGGCTTAGCCGTTGTGACACCACGTGACTAGGGGAGTGCGCAACAGTTGCTACGTCGGCGGTTTCTCCTTCAGTTCCGCCATGGATGCGCGCACCAGACCGAGTGCGCCAACATTTAGGCGTTGCTGTCAAGCCGCGTCTGATCATCCAGTCGATATAGCTCGTCGAGGTGGTGTCCTGCAAAGGACACGAGCAAACCAGGCTTTGAAACCCAGGAAAAACGAGAAGCTAGACTTACGAAACAACGCAACAGAGCTTTCTTTCTGTAAAACATGATTTAGAAGAGTTAAACCTTTCCATCTCTTTCTCTACCCTATATGCGCAGTGTCGAATCACTCGTTTTGTTCCACCACAGTGCTTAAATATTTTGTCTGCCTCCAGAACTGCACTTGTTCTTTTTCACGCTACTTGACTTTAGCACATGTCATGCAGATAATTTTGTTTGTACATAACCTTGCCGCCAACTCTAAAATGGGGCTGCAAGGCGAAGCAGTCGCTTACGCTCTCGGTGAAAACTATAGAAATAGTTTTGCATGATGTAGAAGGAAAAGAAATTTTTTCATTGCAAAGACTTCAATTAAAATGTAACCAAATTTTGTACCCAATTACAGACTCAATAAAATGAGTGCTCAATTACGAAAAATTAATCACTTTCTTCATTACTTTAGAGCTTGTGCTGCTTTGGGTAAGCGTAAATTTATTGAAAGGTTGTTTTGAATACACTGCTAAAAAAATGTGCGTGCACGATGACGTCATTAAACGAGACACTTTTTAGCAATGCCAAATATAGATTCCTGTATTTTTAAGAACGAGCAGACCTCCGTTGCCAAGCCACCTGTTGCTCTTCAAGCTGGTGAAATTACATCCACCCTTAAAGGGTATGCGTGTTAATGCGGCAAACTTGTGCTTAACGAAAAGCTTGCGATGAACAATTCCGAGGACACAGCCGTTGGATCCAAGATCACAAGTTCTAAGACTAGAAAAACCTTCCGGATCATCTCAGAGCGTCGGTTATGCTGTCTGCAGTACCTATGGCCGGAGATCATCACAGAAAGGCACTACCCCGTTCCATTCCTGTCGTACTACGTATGCACTACGCATCCTACATGATGATGATGATGATGATGATGATGATGATGATGATGATGATGATGATGATGATGATGATGATGATGGGAGAGGCGAGGTGGTGTCGGTACCTTCGTGCTTCCCGAAGATGCGACTGGTCCACAAATGCTCACAGCATACCCGGTGACTAAGGGGGGAACTCCTCTCACATCATCATCATCATCAGCCAGACTACGCCCAATGGAGGGCAAAGGCCTCTCCCATGTCTCTCCAATTAACCCTGTCATTTGCAGACTGCGACGACCGTATCCCCCCAAACTTCTTAATCTCCTCCGCCCACCTAACTTTCTGCCGCCCCTGCTACGCTTGCCTTCTCTTGGAGGTCATAATAATAATAATAATAATAATAATAATAATAATAATAATAATTGTTTTTTTAAAGGAAATGGCGCGGTATATGTCTCGTATATCGGCGGAAACCTGAACCGCGCCATAAGGGAAGGGATAAAGGAGGGAGTGAAAGAAGAAAGGAAGGAAGAGATGTCGTAGTGGAGGGCTCCGGAATAATTTCGACCACCTGGGGATCTTTAACGTGCACTGAAATCGCACAGCACACGGGCGCCTTAGCGTTTTTCCTCCATAAAAACGCAGCAGCCGCGGTCGGGTTTGAACCCGGGAACTCCTGATCAGTAGCCGAGTCACTCCGTTAACCTTAAGGACCAGCGGTTATCTTGCCTTTGCATTAGATTTACGCAAATGAAATTTCGGTGTTAGCCCGATAGAGAAACTCTCAGAGCATTTATTTGAGGTTCTACCCGAGAAGAGTCGTGTCTTTATGGCTGAATCCACGTTTTATGCCTTACAATAGCCAAGCCAAGTAAGAAACCTCATCTTCCCGTTATTTATGCGCCTCTCTATGGTGGAATAAGTGAATCGCCGCCAGCTGTCCTTCTAGTTATATTAAGACACTCTATGGCGTACAACACTTTGTGATGGACGGGGCCGAAGAGGTGGCAGCAAGGCTGTTCTGTGAAGCTACCTGACGTTCAGTGCGGAAACAGAGCCCACCATGAAGTTTAATTCGACTATCCTATGATTCCCTTCCTAAGGGTAGAAACTTGGGCGAGTCGGTAACGGTGATCCATGGAAAGTGAGAGTAGCGCAAAACGGGACAAAGGGACAGAGAAAGACAGACACAACACAGGCGCTAACTTCCGACTGAAAGAAACCAGGGCGGCCAAGACGAACGTAATCCGTGAGGGGAAACAGGCGCATGCGCCCAGAAAGATAATGAAAAACAGGTGAATGAGGATCTACGGATGTGCACGATTCAGCGTTTCTTTAAGAAGGCCAGCTCTCTTTTGGACAGGGAGATAGACGGCTTGCTTACACATTTATCGTCCAAGGCAGCGATACGAGCTGCTTCAATAATCTCTCGCGTTAACTGATCCCGGTGTCTGGCAACGATCGAGCACTTGTCCAGAAATGGCACACAACCACACTCCTTGCAGTGTAAAGCCAGATTACTGCCAGTAAAAGTTCTCAAGTTATTTTTGTGTTCGCGAAGTCTCTCATTCAAGCACCGACCTGACTGACCAACATACCGCTTACCGCAAGAGAGAGGGATGTCATAAACAATGCCTTCAGTACATTTCACGAATTTCTTTCTGTGGTTAATGGTGCACTGCAGCTTTTGGGGACGTTTATCAGCGGGCAAAGTTTTTTTGGAAAGCGCACTTAGTTTTTCAGGGGCAGAAAAAACGACACGAACATTAGCTTTTGTCCCAATTTTCTTGAGATTGTGGGACAGGCAATGAATGTAAGGAATAACGGCAATTTTGTCTTTTTTTCTTTCTGAAGGCACGGACGGCAGTTGACCTTCCTGGCGCTTCTTCTTTAGTATGCCTTCGGCGACAGAAACACAAATATCAGCTGGGTAGCCTGCTTGATGGAACCTTGCGAGTTGAGCGTGAAAGCTCTCGCTGATGAGGGGGGGGCATGACTTTTCCAGAGCATTCTTCAAGCATAAATTAATAATGCCCCTTTTAACGAGTTTAGAATGGGCAGATATATAGGGGAGTAGAGGTTTGTTTGCCCGAGGTGCATAGCTCCAACACAGGTGGTTGTCCAGGAATTTAAAACGGATATCAAGAAAGCGAATCTCGTTGTCGGTTGGCATTTCGTTAGTCAATAGCAGCGGTGAAAAACACTCTTGTACCTTAGCTAAAATACCGGATGCAACTTGCTCTAAGCACGATGGCGTACACTCAACAAGGAAAAAGAAATCGTCAACAAAACGAAAGATCTTGACGACATGAGGGCTGGTAAGCCTCTCTTGGAGGCTCCTGTCAAGATGTGCCAGATACAGGTCACTAAGTACAGGGGCTAGACAAGACCCAATGCATATTCCCTGTTTCTGAATGTGAGCAGCGCCTTGCCAGTTTATGAAAGTGGAGCGGAGATAAAAGTGTAGCAATTCTAAAAAACCACTGACGGATACACCGGATTCATTCTGAAACGACACAGCGCCGAAATGATGGATCGAATCTTCGACAATTGTAAGCAGGTTATGATGGGGCAAGGAGTAATAAAGATCTTTCACATCAATTGAGAAACCAAGAAGGCTCTTGTCAGAAAGCGATTTCACAGCACTTAACACTTCCTCTGAACTGCGTACTAGAAATGGGTCATCTATCGTCAACATGTTTAGTTTTTCTTTTAGAAACACAGCGATTGACTTTTGCCAAGTGTCCTGTTCGGAAACGATTACCCTTAAGGGAACGCCAGCCTTATGCGTTTTTGCGCTGAAAAACACTTCTAGGAAGAGGCGCTTACTACTTTCAATGCTGCTGGCTAGTCTCTCGAGATTAAGCTTGAGACAAAGTTTTTTTGCTTGAACCTTAAGTTTGGGAAGTGAAACACTTCTTCCACATTTAAACACTTCTGTTATGGCATGATTGGCTTTTTCATTGAATACACCGTGGGGAAAGACAGCAAACCCGCCCTCTTTGTCAGAGGGGATGACGCAAAGCGACTGTTCGGCTAGGTAGGACACGACACGATCCACACGAACTTTTGAAGGACGAGGCTTACAGTACTGTAGGACGTCTACGCCATCGGAGGTGCACCGGCCAGAGTCCTCTTTGTCGGCTAGGCGAGACACACGTCGCACCATGGATCACCGTTACCGACTCGCCCAAGTTTCTACCCTTGTGAATTACGTTTCTAGTTCTTCGGGCGTCTTTCTACGTGTTTCCCAAGGCCCATGTGCGACCGTGTCCGTTATTGCTGCCACTGTGTGCAAAGCACGTGCTGCAGCTTTTTGCCTCCGCTCCGGGATTCTACCCGACGACGTCAGACTTCTCTTCAATGGTCTCAACCCCTCCACTGGGCACTCCCGCAGAATATGCAAGATTGTAAAATCTGAATGTCATCGTTATGTACGTCTGCTGAGGGAGCACTTAGCCGTGCAACTCCAACAGGCACTGGAACCTAACGCCGCTAAACGTCAGCTGCGAGCGTATCTGCTTCTAGCGGACCAAACAACTGAAGCCCTGTGGCAACTTCAACTCCGATCCCTTCGATCCCTCTGCCCACCTAAGGGGTCGAGAAAATGCAACAGCGTATACGTCTCCGAAGGAGTCACCCTTCCTGAGGTCGTCAACCGGTTGTTGTCCCTTGGACCCAAGTTTGCAAGGGAGACTTCGAAGACTCCGCATGAGCTACTTTCCATGGTGCGACGTGTGTCTCGCCTAGCCGACAAAGAGGACTCTGGCCGGTGCACCTCCGATGGCGTAGACGTCCTACAGTACTGTAAGCCTCGTCCTTCAAAAGTTCGTGTGGATCGTGTCGTGTCCTACCTAGCCGAACAGTCGCTTTGCGTCATCCCCTCTGACAAAGAGGGCGGGTTTGCTGTCTTTCCCCACGGTGTATTCAATGAAAAAGCCAATCATGCCATAACAGAAGTGTTTAAATGTGGAAGAAGTGTTTCACTTCCCAAACTTAAGGTTCAAGCAAAAAAACTTTGTCTCAAGCTTAATCTCGAAAGACTAGCCAGCAGCATTGAAAGTAGTAAGCGCCTCTTCCTAGAAGTGTTTTTCAGCGCAAAAACGCATAAGGCTGGCGTTCCCTTAAGGGTAATCTTTTCCGAACAGGACACTTGGCAAAAGTCAATCGCTGTGTTTCTAAAAGAAAAACTAAACATGTTGACGATAGATGACCCATTTCTAGTACGCAGTTCAGAGGAAGTGTTAAGTGCTGTGAAATCGCTTTCTGACAAGAGCCTTCTTGGTTTCTCAATTGATGTGAAAGATCTTTATTACTCCTTGCCCCATCATAACCTGCTTACAATTGTCGAAGATTCGATCCATCATTTCGGCGCTGTGTCGTTTCAGAATGAATCCGGTGTATCCGTCAGTGGTTTTTTAGAATTGCTACACTTTTATCTCCGCTCCACTTTCATAAACTGGCAAGGCGCTGCTCACATTCAGAAACAGGGAATATGCATTGGGTCTTGTCTAGCCCCTGTACTTAGTGACCTGTATCTGGCACATCTTGACAGGAGCCTCCAAGAGAGGCTTACCAGCCCTCATGTCGTCAAGATCTTTCGTTTTGTTGACGATTTCTTTTTCCTTGTTGAGTGTACGCCATCGTGCTTAGAGCAAGTTGCATCCGGTATTTTAGCTAAGGTACAAGAGTGTTTTTCACCGCTGCTATTGACTAACGAAATGCCAACCGACAACGAGATTCGCTTTCTTGATATCCGTTTTAAATTCCTGGACAACCACCTGTGTTGGAGCTATGCACCTCGGGCAAACAAACCTCTACTCCCCTATATATCTGCCCATTCTAAACTCGTTAAAAGGGGCATTATTAATTTATGCTTGAAGAATGCTCTGGAAAAGTCATGCCCCCACCTCATCAGCGAGAGCTTTCACGCTCAACTCGCAAGGTTCCATCAAGCAGGCTACCCAGCTGATATTTGTGTTTCTGTCGCCGAAGGCATACTAAAGAAGAAGCGCCAGGAAGGTCAACTGCCGTCCGTGCCTTCAGAAAGAAAAAAAGACAAAATTGCCGTTATTCCTTACATTCATTGCCTGTCCCACAATCTCAAGAAAATTGGGACAAAAGCTAATGTTCGTGTCGTTTTTTCTGCCCCTGAAAAACTAAGTGCGCTTTCCAAAAAAACTTTGCCCGCTGATAAACGTCCCCAAAAGCTGCAGTGCACCATTAACCACAGAAAGAAATTCGTGAAATGTACTGAAGGCATTGTTTATGACATCCCTCTCTCTTGCGGTAAGCGGTATGTTGGTCAGTCAGGTCGGTGCTTGAATGAGAGACTTCGCGAACACAAAAATAACTTGAGAACTTTTACTGGCAGTAATCTGGCTTTACACTGCAAGGAGTGTGGTTGTGTGCCATTTCTGGACAAGTGCTCGATCGTTGCCAGACACCGGGATCAGTTAACGCGAGAGATTATTGAAGCAGCTCGTATCGCTGCCTTGGACGATAAATGTGTAAGCAAGCCGTCTATCTCCCTGTCCAAAAGAGAGCTGGCCTTCTTAAAGAAACGCTGAATCGTGCACATCCGTAGATCCTCATTCACCTGTTTTTCATTATCTTTCTGGGCGCATGCGCCTGTTTCCCCTCACGGATTACGTTCGTCTTGGCCGCCCTGGTTTCTTTCAGTCGGAAGTTAGCGCCTGTGTTGTGTCTGTCTTTCTCTGTCCCTTTGTCCCGTTTTGCGCTACTCTCACTTTCCATGGATCTCCCTTCCTAACACTTTCCGAAGGATAAAGTTGTTCTTCTATTCTCTTTAGGGCTAAGAGCCGGTCAGAAAAATTATATCCTTATCCTCTCACTGGTTTCTATGTGCTGCCTGGCGAGGGCGTGATTTTTGGCTTGAAAATTGGAAATACTTTCGCTCATCACTTGCCAAACTCCTTTCCATATTTCATGCTTTGTAACCTTCTATCCAAATATCTTCTTTCTTATTATCATCACTGTTTGCCTCCAACTAATATTAAAGATTCTTCAACTTTCATTAAAATTCCTTCAAGTTACATTGAAATTTTTCTTTTGCTGCTTCATCGGTAGTGTCTTGAAACACTGGTGAAACTAAAGCCTGTAATTTGGTATTTGCGCCGAAACCTGGCAAATGCTGAGCCGTATGCGAATGCGTCATTTGAAGCAATCATCATCATTATCCCTAGTACCCCTCGAGCAAGCACGCGACGGCTGCGCTGGACACCGTGGCTCACGCGCACGATTCATCAGATCCCCACGTCGGTGTTCCTCTCGAAGAGCGTTTGCTTCTGCCCCTTCGTAGACTTGCCGTCTCTTTCACCCGACTCCGTAGCCACCACCTAAAGACCAAGCAGGGGACACAACAGCCTCCCCTCCGAAGGCATCGGAAATGAATCCCTCAGGTTCGTCCGATGACGGCGGTCTACCACCTGGCCGAGGGCCGCAGCGAAGGGGACAGGACCAACCACGACAGCAGGACCAGAGTCAGGAGCGGGGATCCCAGCCGCAACAGCAGGATATCCAGGAGGATCGTCAGCAGTCGCAGTTGGCGCGAACGTCGTCACTTCGCGACAGGCAGCTGCCGGAGCAGCTGACGCGAACGCGTCGCAGGCAGAGCAGGGACTCGTCCACACCCTCCTCCTCCGATAGCATCATTGGGACTTCGAGCGCTACCACGCTGACGCAGACGTCGCGGTGGCAGTCTCTGGACCTCAGTACGAGACGACACAGAAGGAGGTAAGCGAGACATTAGATCCTTGTCGGACTTCTACGCGTCACCGACGGTGGCCACACTAGCCAGTCACTAGCAGTTGTCTCCGTTGAGACTTCACAGGCACTCAGACCCCGATTTATTTATCATATGCTGACAGAGCGGAACAATGACTTCAGCTAGCTGGTCGATGTGCATGCATGCATTCATTCACAGACCGCGGAACGGCCAGGAGCGCGATAGTACTCATAAAGCGCGGTTATGCATTTTTAAGAGCCCAGTTCTTGGGTGCCCGTTATAGAATTCCGCGTCGTAGTCGTCAGCGTCGTCGTCGGCGGCGTAGTGGGCGTAACACGACGCCTGACAACCGTGGCAGGCAGTACAGAGCGAAAAGGCACCTGCCACGGCGAGAGCAGAGGTATAGACAGCAGGAATTAATTCACGGGAAGATCCTGGAGGGTAGCTAGCAGCGTAACGCGCCACCTAACAGCTGTGGCATTATCGACTTTCGTAATCGTCCGTCAATATTCGTGTGCGAGACCTCTGTTCAGGTGTTTGTTTTCTTTGCGGTTTTAACACTAAAGCACGATTGGCACCACAGGCAGAAAGATGCATGCCATAGTGCGTTTCCTTGACTTCGCTTTCCGGCCCACTAGAATAACCTAGTGGAAAGAGCGAGCGTAGGCAAGCGTCACTATGGCCGCTTTTTCTTTGAACTCGACCAAAGACCTTCAATAAGGCGTGGCTTCCCCTCATTACTGAGTGCTTCCTTTTAAATCTAGCGATATTATATGCCCATTTGGATCCTTCAATGAGTGAAAGCGTTTGAATAAAACAGTCAGTTCAATATAAACGAAGAAATCAGGCGGAAATAATTAAGCGTGACCGTTATTCGGTGGCGGTCTTCAAAGTGTGATTGCCAGCGATGCCGGGCATGGAAGCGTTTAGGTGGCGCCTTTGCCTCGTTCCGCTCGCTAGAGACCACACAGCTAAAAGAAAATGCGTGTCTTACGTTACGTACATATGTTACCGTTTTTTAGACGGACTCTCTAGGAATGCTACGCACGTTATTTTCATGATCACGACGTACGACTCACTCTTCCTCTTTATCTCTAATGGCACCCCGTCCTCCTCACTTGCAGCTCCAGCCAGCCGGACAGACATTCGGCGAGGGTCCCGATCAGCTACCGGCCCATGGGCTGGAGCGGACTGCTCAGCATGAGGTACACACCCGATTCTGCTGTTCACCTTGCTTGACTCTCGTACTATACTGAATCTACCATCGCGAAAGACGGGGACGTATATTTCTATTCATTTGCGGACCGGAATCAAGGCTAACACAGTTGACTGAAATAAATGCAAGGAACCGGAGGCGGCTATACGAAGAAAAATAATACGGGTTATGTTAAGCTGTCCGGAAAAGAGCCAACCGAATTAACGGAGAGAAGTTCGTAATATAATATCTCAAAATAATCGCAGTACACAGACTTTAGCAAGAGATGCAATGAGAACATTATCCCTTTCGTGAAGAGACGCCATATTTTTAGATTCGTGTTCTCTGCTTTATAATAATGCGTAAAACATCAGTACACATGAATTGGCACGTGGTATTTATCTACAACTAAATCATTAATCATTGTGGTTCTTGCATGCTGTTTTGGTTTAAGCAACCGAACGGTGTCTCTGACGTCAAAGTTCAGTATATGTCAAATAAGGCATGAAAGATCTGCAATGCAATTGCTGATTCGTCGTTCAGATTCACTGCATTCCTAAAACCAGCCTGTTAAAACACCCAGAAGAGCAAAGAATGAAGCATCATCTATTATCTAGCAGTTTTTTTCTGCCTCACGTAGTCTATGCTGAGCTTTACTAATGGCTAAATGCTTCAAGTACAGCTGTATGTATGACCATTTGCGCGTTAATTACTGGTAAACTGACTGCTTGTACTCACAAAATGACTCAGATTGAGATTTAAATTTATTGGCTCAGTCGCTTTTGACTGTATAGGAATACCACTCTCTGAAAGTAATCCTCGTAACCGCTACAGCAACACACCTAAACGTTTTAAACAGATCAATATTTCATGACGGGTACCAGTTCACTTCTTACAACGCCAGGCGTTGCAATGGATTTAGTAAACTGAACTTAAATCGAATGCAGCAGCCATATTCCCATTGCCACAGTCTCCTCATGATTTTACCGCTAGTGGCCGCCATTACGGTGAGTGCACCTAAATGAGGTGCTTAGAGGAGATATTTTGTATCAAAAGGACTTTTTCGTGTTTTTTTTTTAGCAAGCATCCTCTGCACTACTATGACGGCGCAACAGCGAGTTAACACAACCTCCTTTTAGTGTATTGCCTCGCTTGACACCGTAGTTGCTCTATAAGAACTTCACATTCATGTTCTTCGTAGATCTATAGGGTGCCGCAAGTGACGCCATAGGCGGGGGCTATACCTGTCACCATCATCATCACGGGTTTGAAATTTCTGGCAATAACGCCTCCCGGGGCTGCACAGGACACCGAAGTCGACTTTATGTTAACTGGTTGAGCTGCCTGCTATGGAGCACACTTTCGCTTTAGAGCGCATCTGCCCCCATCTAGCATTGCCATGACCAAAAGAAATGGTAATGACGTCATCTGCACCAGTCAAGCTTGCTTTCCTGGCGCAGGCTGTCCCCGTCGGCGTCGCCCTTCTCGCTGCCGCCCGAGCTGTGCGGGCCTCTGCTGCAGCTGCCCCTGGATCTGTGCGCTGCCCTGCGCCGCGGTGGCGAGCGTGGAAATGTCCTGTTGTCGCCGCACTACGCTGCCTGCATTCTGGTCATGATGCACCACGGCGCCGCGGGGAACACGAGGCACCAGCTCGGACACCTGCTCGGTTTTCCGGAAGAGGACGGCCCACCGACGTGAGTCGACACGTTGCATAACATCATCTGTAGAAGTCTATTAAGAAACGCGGGGCGAATATTTTTGCGATGAAGTAGCAAGTTTGATTTGTTGCTAAAGGCAAATTAGGAAATGGCGACAGAGAGCACATGAAGTGAACGAAAGAAATCACATTAACAAATTATGTAATACTGGCTGAAAGTGTAGATTTTTTTATGACTTCCCACTTTGTTTCCCTCCCGTTTTTTTCCAAGTCTAAGTTTGTGACCATCCACCGATTTCAACTGCTGTTAACGCCTCGATTGTTTTACAGGTTTTACAGATAATTTTAGATCGCAAATTGCATCACAACATGCTGTCCTATATACAGCTCGCATTACGGGCTTTGATGGATGCCACCACTTTCCATACCGCGGATAGGACATAGTGGAAATAGTTAAAACTGTTTGCTTCCTACCAGCACACCGTCCCTTTTTTCGCGTTCATGCAACACAAACGCGGAAAAGAGGCAGATATGTGCACAACACCGGCGCTATCAATTTTCTGTTTATATTCTCTTTGTGGATATTTGTAAACTGCCTTTCATGATCTGAGAGAATCTGCCAAATGCGGTCCACCCGCTTCTAGTTATTTTAGTTATTTCACATTCGTGATCGGGATGTGCAATACCTGCCCTAAGTAGACGTATTCGCTTATCACTTCAAACGCCTCGCTACTTCTGTACACTGCTGTTCCCTTCCGAGACCGATGAAATTGAAAATTGGTATTTGGGGAAAGGAAATGACTCAGTATCTTTTACGCATTTCTCGGCGGACACCTGAACCGTACCGTAAGGGAAGGGATAAAGGAAGGACTGAGAGAAGAGAGGAAGAAAGAGGTGCCCTAATAGAGGGCTCTGGAATAATTTCGACCACCTGGGGATCTTTAACGTGCACTGACATCGCACAGCACACGGGAGCCTTTGCGTTTCGCCTCCATCGAGACGCGGTCGCCGCGGTTGTGTTCGAAACCGGGTACACCGGCTCTGTAACCGTGCGGCCTAGGCAATGAACCACCGCGGCGGGTTTTTCCGTTAAAGTGTGTGTGATTTTCGAAGCTTAAGTTCTTGTCCTTAATATAGAGGTAACCATCACTGCCACCTTCGTTGTTCTATCATTGTCAGCCCCAGTACGTCCACTCCGGAAAATACCTTTCCCACTGATTCTCAGCCCGGTCCTGCCTCCGCTAAGGACATCTTTTACCCGCAAACCTGCTGATCTCATCTGCTAACCTGATTCTCTGCCACCTCCCGCTAAGTTTGGCCTACTCTCAGAATACACTTCGTTACCCTTTAACGAACCCTTGGTAAGGGTAGATGTTCCTAAACGGTCGTATAATGCAAATATCGCAGAGATGCCATCGCCGACACGTCCTGCTGTGGCGGCGCCTCCGGCGTTCGCCGGGGTTCGTATTTGGAGACCTTCGGGCTGCATGCGTGCCGGCTCTTCTGCAGCGACTTCCACCGGCCGCGGCAAAAGCTTGGCTCTGCGGGCTCCATGACGGGCTACCTGGCGCTCTTCCACGACGCCAGCGTCCGCCTGTCGGCCCGCTACCACCGGCCGCTGGTCATGCTGTCGCCGCAGATACACGCCAGGTGCGGTCCTCTTATGACGAAAATGGAGACGTCTTGTCTTGCGTCCCCTGACCCTTGTACGTCTCTCGAATAGCTGTCTCTCGACTAGCATCTCGAGTAGCTGAACAGCATTCTGTGGTGCTGCTTAGTGTTTAGCGTCCAGAAGCACTGCATGCACTACGAGAACGCCGTAGGGAGGGGGTTCCGGATTAATTGAGATGACCTGGTGTTCTCTTGACAAGGGCGTGTATTGCATCCCGCCTCTATTGCAAAGCGGCCGCGAGATCGGCATTCACTCCGGTGGCATGGCGCTCAGTAGGCGACGACGCGGAGGCCATTGGGCCGCCGCAGCGGCTCATGAGCCGTGTCATTAAACACTTGATGAGTGAGCCGCCTTCATAAGCCGATTCTGATGGAACGAAAAAGAAACGCGCGTAATGCACTTCATCCAAGGACTGTCACCATAAAAGCACACCTGATGATGCGCTTTTCATGTCCTTCAGGAACCAGCACACAAAAAGACATAGTGCGAATTCATTCATCCATTCGCTCATTCTGTATTTATACCATATCTTGCAAAATAGACTGGGGATTCCGTTCAATCTTTTGTAAAACAGCGCGAACAACGTCGGACAAGAACAAGGAGGACACGGGACGAGCGCTGCCCGGGTCGCCCAACTGAACGTTCTGCTTAGTCCGTTCAATCGTTCTTCTCGTGCTCGGTGTCAATGTGCGCCGATTCCTCTAGTATTTGAAAAAAACCTGTCTAGCCCAACGGCAAGTGTTGCTTTGATGTCGATGCCTTCGAGATGGTCGTTCAAGTTACGAATATCATTGTGCCTGTTGGATCACTGCAGGGACTTTGCCGCCTGCTCCGAGCAGTGCCGCCAGTCGATGGACGGCCTGTTCCGGGCTCTGTCCGGCTTCGCCTTCGACAGTCCCGTGTTCACCTCAGAGTGCGTCGGTCCCAGCTCCCTGCTGGTGTTCGCCAGCCTGGCTGTCCTCGAGACTCATCTGCCCGCCCTCTACCGGACGTGCCGGAGAGCGTTCCGGGAGGCCTCCGGCACCACCAGACTCGTGAACACAATGCGTCGAATGGGAGCGCCCTACCGCTGGGCGAGGTACGGCAGGTAGCCCGTGCTCTACCAGCGCCTTCTGATTCGCTGCACCAGCTGGCTGTACGCAGACTCGCTCCTAAATTGGCTCGCACATTACAGGTTTAATGCGTGGTAATGTATTTCCAGGCTACGTTACTGAGCCAGCATATCCTGTTATGGTTACTGAGGCTTGTTGCGGTAGCCCGTAATGTGTACTTGCTGCATATCACCAGTTATGTATTGTAACGCCTCGTATTTATTAGGTTATTGCCAGCCATGTATAAGTAGTGTGGTGAAAATCTAAACACCTGCATATCATTTATTAGCTTTGAATTCGTAGCGATTTAAATGGGTGCTGCATAGTCGTTGTGCAATGCATGGGACTGCCTGTAATAGACAGGCTATCGCAGGCGTGAGCTGTCGGTACGAGGCGACATATTCTGTACTACCGGCACCGGAAATTTCCGGGATATCAAAATCTCTAAAATCGAATGGCCGCGCAACGTCAAGGATGCCGTGTAAACAGGAAGCGTGACCCCAACCACTGTCGCTGTAAAAAGGCGGGTCATTGTAGTTATCACCGAAAATTTCTCGGTGGCCCTTCCGCACCTTCTTCAAATCTTATCATCGTGCAACACTCAGACGTATCTAACCGGCGGTCCTACGCACAACCTGCACCACAGGTGCGTCGATATCGGGGCGACGGTGCTTGAGGTTCCGTTCGAGTCTCCGCTTGTCGAGTCCATGCTCGTCTTCCTACCGGACCCCACGACCCCGGACGAGCCCGATGGCCTGGCCTCGCTCGAGCGGAGTCTCTCCAGGGAAAAGATACTGGACTGTCTGGCACGACTCGAGCATCGTGGTCCCGTCGACGTAACCCTACCTCGACTGAGACTCCGCTGCGCCACCGACTTGGCGCACGTCATGCCCGCCATGGGCGCCCCGGATGCGTTCGGCGAAGCGGCCGACTTCTCCAACATGGGCAACGTCGCCAGCAATGAAAGAAGCGACGGCACCAGCACTGGTATGGCCACTGAAGACTGCTAACCTTAATTAACTTATTATACGATGCAAGCGTAGGGAAAGGAGGAGCCGGTTATCACAAACAAATGAACTAAGCCAAAGCGGAACTAAGAAAAGCCAAGAAATTAGTGTAGCTATTTTATGGTTAAAGATACCTGGTTAGAAAGCAAAAAAAAATTCGTTGGAGGCACTTAGATAACTTATAACTGCAGGAAGGCGAAAGCCAGTGTACAGTTTGCTCGAAGTGTAGTTGGCAGGTTGCCTTGTCACGTGACTTAAGTGACCTAGATGTAACGGACGGACAAGGTCACGTGACTTAGGATGTAACGGGCGGACACCGCGAGGTCACGTGACCGGACGGACGGTTACCGCGAGTATGAGCCATTAAAGGCTTTCGCCTTAATAACAATTGACGGGGTGAAGTACATCCTAACCATTCGCGGTCACTGTCTCCGTAATGTCGGGTTCTGGTTAGACCAATTACGGTTCTTGCTGATTTTTTTAAATAAGTCGTATCCTGGTTTCTGGGATAACTTTGGAGCGGGATGAAGATTAGTATTCTATTTTTTTTTCTTCTAGCTCAGTGAATGTGCCTTCTGTCTCAAGTGCTATCAGCCGCTCACGATCTGTGATTTTCAATCGTTCCCTGCTCCGGAGTTTTTTGTTTTTTCACGCAGCACCAGTAGCAAAGAAACAGCGAAATCATCATACCAGCAATGACCACTTCAAAATACGGGATCCAAAAATACTTTTCTGTTTGCTTGTTATAAGGATGTTTCCTTTGTTTAAGTAATGGACTCAACCGTTCCTATATTTCGCTCGTATGTCAGAAAATGCTCTTTATTCGGAGTGAAGAGTTCGCTTGTGACTCCCACCTGCTAATTTCAGGCGGCCCTTAAGATGGGCAGATTTATTATGTTGGTTAGGAAGTAATGACTCTTAGTGTCCGCCTTCGAGAAGCCGTATGTTTATGGACAAAAGCTCAGTATAAGCTTCCTCAGAAGCTTCCCATCTGAAATTCAAATTACGCTCCTGAGTGATTACTCCTTAAATAAAATCTAATCCACACTAGGGTCTTCCTCTAAATGCAGTGGATTCTCTTAACGTGTATTTTGCTCACATCTTTACATCTATGTCTCTCGTTTTTTTTTTCAACAGTAAGAAAAAACACTTTGCGCATTCTTTTTTCCTACTTGGTCTTCAAAAAGCTTTCTTGATTTCTGCTACGCAGTCCGCCTGAAAGCGTCGGCCGCCAAGCACTTCGCCGTCTTCCGCACCGGGGTCCGATCAGCGGGAGCCCAGTCGACGCCCGCGCTGCCCCCGATCGCCGACTGCGCCGAGCGGCCGAACCTCGACTTCACGGTCGACCGGCCCTTTCTGTTCCTGGTGCTCGGCAGGGACCCCGACAGCGTCCTCTTGTTCGGCTCGGTTACGCGGGCTAGCTAGGACCCTTGCGCCAAAGAGCGCACTGGCACCACTCTGGAGGAACTCTGTTTCGTTCGAGTGGTGCCTCTGGTGCGGGGTCCCGTTTTTAGGGCAGTTTTCGGCCGTTCCTTGTTATGGGCGGGTTTTGGAACGGTGTGGTGCGATAGCATGCTTGCTTGGGTCGGTTGCAATAACTGATCAACAGAGACAACCTGCGGGGCACCGAAAAATGTGGCTACGCTGCACGGGCGAAGCTGCGCAGAGCAGCTCAGTTTTCGGCTCCGTTATTCGTTAATGGTGCAGTCTTCACACGAGTGAAGTCATCAAAACGTATTATTGATATAGTTCACGCGCAAGCACGCAAAATATGATTAAATTGACTCTACGTACGTTCTGCGCGTTCTTCATTTTTGTTATAACGGGTCGAGAAACATGATTCCGAATTATTTCCAACAGATGATATCTAACAAATCTCCGTTCTTTGTAAAGACAGTACCCGACAGCAGCTAGACTCATTTCAAGCTGTGGGAGCGCCTCAGCGCTGTAAGCGCGATGTTTATATGCATTTTTCGGTCTGCTTAATCTAGTAGGCTTTCGTCTTGCCATACTGCATACTTGCATTCGTTTTATGACATAGATCAGCTAAAACATGTATTTTATGTAACGGCGTATATTTCAGGTGCTGTAATCACTGACACGATTCACTTTGAGACCTGTGCAAGCGACACTTATCACGGCATTATAAATCAGGAGCTAATAAGCGCATACAGCCTCTCGAGCTGCATGAAGAAAAAAGAGCTTACTGACGGCGGAAGGAAGCCGTGATATCGTGCGACCAGGAAGGAAAAATTCTTCACTGCACCACAATATTCCAATATAGTCCATCGATTCTTCACTGCATCACAATATTTCAACATAGTCCATAAATACTAAAGCAGCGGTGGCCAAGTGGTTAAGCACCCGCCTCGCATGCGGGAGGTGCGGGGTTCGAAATCCAGTGGTGCGGGGTACCCACTAGTGATACAATGGGTAAAAGCTTCCCTTGGCCTGGTGCTCGGTTTCTTTAGGGTGAAATGCTTGGGAAGCGGGTCTTTGACCCCCCCCCCCCCCCCCCCTTTGAGTAGAAGAAACAACCTTGTGTCATGGCGCTCTTTGGCCACAGATGCCCTTGCACAATAAAAATTCGTTATCATCGATACTAAAGCAATGATGTTGAGGGCAAAGCTTATATTGCGGCCTTCTAGTACAGAGCTCTGTTGACATCACTGTTCTTTTTGTTTGGCTACCGTGTACTGGCCATGCGTGAACCAAATGTAGGCGACAGTGCTTTCAGACCTGCAGCTAATTAGCCTGCTTACGAAAATTAGTTTTGTTCGGAAAAATTTCTATTGCTCGAATTAGTTCGTTTATTTTACTATTTTACTCAAGAGTTCGGCTCACGTCCCGAAAGTCGCCTTGCTCCAGCTAGTACCACATTATTTAAGCCTAAACTTTGACCAAGTACATGTATTATTTCACATGAACTCGCCCAGCTCGCCGTCGACTCAAGACTGGCCAAGTATGTGGAAGCGCTTACGTTTGCCGTCGGCGTGCATGTGCAGTACATTGCAGAAAACGTGCAGCCCAGTTACACGGGAAATTATCCTTGCAATCAGACTTGGCGACCAATGACAGCATCCACAAAGTGAATTACGAACGTCATCTTGAGCTCATACTACTGGCGCTCACGAGTAAAGCTAAACAAAATAAGCTTTCCTGGCTTTGATAATGCTACTTACTCTTTCTCGCTGCTCGCCAAAAGCTACTCTCGTCAACAAAAGTTCGCGGTACGCGGGATACTTGGGTAAGCTTAAGAATGGAATCTGATATTAAGATTTCACACTATTCGCGGTTTCAGTCACAAGTTCTGTGTGTGTTTGTGTAAGTTACTTTGCAATTTTCGGTACATCAACCACCATATTAGGAATGCTAGCTGCAGTCGCATGCAACTATCCGATACGCTGTACGGTGCCGATATTTGCATATTTTTTTTTATTCCTCCAATATCGAGTATTTGTTTCTGTATAGAAACTAGGCTGGTTGTAGCCCGTTGGCCATGTTGTGATGACATAAGCTCGTGTGACCTTTCTCCATTATTTGATTTGAACCTGGTGCCCACAAGCTGATTGTGAGGTTGCAGCCTGCCATCGTGGATTGTACTAATGAATTGTGATAATGCACATGGTCACGTCGCCTCTCGAATCCAAAAAGGGGTGCCTCGTCAGGGCAGGCTTTGATGACTTCGCAAGGTAGCGTAACCTTTCTCAACCAGTCAGCAAATTTCGTGACAACGTACGTCCGCCGAGTTATTCTGTGGAGACTGCTAGCTCTCTCGCTATCGCATTTTAAAAAAAATTGCTCCAGTCACGTAAGTTAATCGTCTCAAATGTGCGAAACGCTTTGTAAAAGTTTGAAACCACCCTCAGGCTTTGCATTCCGTTGTTCATTTTGTGTTTATCAACAACTATCTTCCAAACCTCGCTCTGAAATCTGCAAAGGTACGAAGTGATGTGCACGCTCCATTCGTTGGCAACACTACCAGAAGTGTGGCTAGCGAGACGCTACAATAAATCACTTTTCGAGAACAAGCACCCCATTAACTGCAGATAGTATGTCTCTGAAATTTACGTCGGTAGTCTAGTGTTTTCTTTAATCAATTCCTTGCGTGCCAGATCTTAGCTGTGGCTATGTAGTAGGCACTGGATGTAATTCTGAGATTCAGCGGTTATTTATGTGTGGTTATGATATACTGTAAAACCTTGTTAGCCAGCAGAAGTCACCTGTGCACAGGTCGGGAAACAGGCAAATTTAAAATATATTTCTGCAGTACGGGGCACGATATGTAGAAGTGCAATAAATCAATGACAAATGAAACAGCTCGTATATTTACTTGGCGACTAAGGTATGGATACAACGTTTCATCGATGAATGACTTGCATAAGCATTTTATCAACTATCATCACCTAGTCTGGTGGCAGTGACTAAGATACTTCTGACAGAGTGGCTGAAAACAGTTCGCGAGCGGTAGTGCATACGGCAGTCGAAGGCTAGCCCCCTCCTTTCCTTTCCTGGCGAGGACAGGGTTGTAGCCATCACGAACCCCTCCCTACAACCGATTGCCACCCTTCACGTATCCCCCACTGCCATTTCGGAGGAGGGTGAAGAGGCCGCCATTGCCCTAGCCATCACGCGCACGGAGGCCCGGTATATACTATCTGACTCTAAAACTGCCATACTAAATTTTGCCCGCGGGAGAGTTCACGTCCCTACATTTCGCATACTGAACTCCCTCGCCGCACACCCGCCGAGCCACATGGAGCTCATATTGGTTCCTGCCCACTCCGGGAATCCCGGAAACGAGGCTGCCAACGCTTTAGCCCGAGGTTCTTTGCACCGGGCACCAGCGGCCTCCGATCTGGGGTTCTCACGGGAGCGCATGCATTCATTCAGTGAACTGACGCAGGCCTGCAAATCCGAACGTCGGCTCTACCCCCCCCCCCCCCCCCCTCCATCCCTCCCTCGAGAATTATCACCAGACACTTTGGAGGTGGCTCCAAACACGCACCTTACCCTCCCCTTATACAAGCTCGCGCTACCATCAAGTCCACACAACCCCCTCTTCTACCCTCTGCCACCACCCCAAAGCCACTCTCCATCATATGATTTTCCTCTGCCCGGCAGATCCTCCCACGCGGGGCCTGGAGCACCTTACCACTTGGGAGGCTTTGGAGACCCTACTGCGCTCCGAGGACCCGGATAAGCAAGCCATCGTCACAGGCTGGGCTGCCAGCGTCATGAGCCTCCGGGACATGAACGTTTGAAGGCAATGGCGCCGCGCGGGGGCCCAAGGACCTGCGTGTCCTAAACTCCAATGTGTCTAATAAAGTTTCAACCACAGCCTTCTCTATCATCACCGTCCTTTATGCTGAGGCAGCTAGTGCATGTCTACCCGCTGCAAAGAGACCCATACATCATCATCTGTGGGACAGTACCTATGAGAGAACTTATTCTTCCGCGAGAGGGGGGGGACATTATTTGCCGCAGTCAACGCCGAGATCACAGCCACTAGGTGCCATTGTTGAAAGTGGGGCAAAAGAAACAAAACAAGAACACGTGTAAGAAATGCTGCCTCTGAGTGGCTTTTCTTCCGTCGTCGCTTTACTTTGTGAGCCGTGCTCAGTGTGATGATGAAAATTTCCTAAACGCCTCTATGTTTTTATTTCGCCGGTTTCATATACATATACCTCAGCAGAATTTTTGCACGCCAAAGTGGCTGGCAAAATTAAAGAATAAAGTTTAAAGATCTTAGCTGTGCATCTTCGAGAAGAAGCATATTTACACGAATGTGAAATATGACGTGGAAAAAATCCGGTCATTCCCTGGGCTGTAATCAGATATGGGAAGTTTTTGAGGGACAGCTAAGGAAAACTGAATGAAAGCGCAATAAATATCTCAGATACACTTCCACGTTTTCAAAATGGTAACATTTCGACGTGGATGAAGCTGGTATCTCTGCACGTGCAGTGAAGCGAAGCCCACGGACGCATCGCGAGCTCTGGCTACCGAGTCTGTCTGTTTCTCGCTTTTGCCGACCTGACTCCGTTGCTGTACTTTGTGCCGAAACCTGCAACCAAAGGTGCCAGCAGGACATCGACATCGTGGACGCCCTTTGAGTGACCACAGCTGAAACTGCGGGCCCGCTCGTGTCACAAGGTGAGCGCGGACTACACCGGCGAAGAGGGGCCACAGTGAACCACCCTTAGAAAAACGGTACAGCGAAGCATTAACACCATAAAGAGATGAAATCCCGTTCTGAAGACCGAAATATGTAGGCCGTACTGAGTGGTTCGAATCGAATCTGGCTGATCTCAACAAAAGCGGGCGTTCAAGAAAATCACTGACGAGGACTTCCCTGCTGACTCTGGAGACATGATGCAGCATGCGGACACTGCGGAAGATGTGCAGGGTCTGCTTAAAGCGCTGAATACGAAGGTGCTCATCGCTCAGCGTTCACCGGCAACAATGCCTGTGGTACCCAAGAGCGGTGGTCCTCACCGAAGAATAACACCGCAGTCCTTCAGGGCCAGGCTGCCTGCACTCCTGCTACGCGGCTCCATGTACGAGCTCTGCACATTGACAAGCTTCTGGGAGCAGCTCAAAGAATTGATGAAAAACGCCATCGAATCTACCTGCGACGAAGTAGCTTCCCAGGGGACCCCTGCATTTCCGGCTACTGATGGAGGAATACTACGTCAGCGTATTCCTCTTAAGCTGGCTCTACTTCAGCTACATACTTCCAGGGGAATGCCTTCTGCACGGGCCAACTTATGGATACCGGTGCACGGCAACACAACGGAGCCTACCGGCGACGAAATCGCCCCACAAACAGCCGCGTCGTTCTTAGCGACAGAAGCAGGAGCACAACCGCATCCGGTTCCTCCCGGACCGCCTACAATCCCGACGGTCACAACCGGGAAGAAACTGAGAGCAGGTGGCCTTGCTTCTGGGAGAAGTTCAAGGTTCTAGTTCATGACAACGACATGAAGGCTATCGACGATGGAACGGTCCAGGGTATATCAACAGCGTGGTTTTGGGTTTATGTTAATCTAAATAATTAGTGAAAATTTGCTACTATTTATCGTAATATACTAAACCTGTTTTGTAGTCACCGTGTAATCTGATAATGGTCTGTCCTTCACTCCGTGCCAAATCGCATGCCAAGAAGCCGGCGCCATGTGACTCATCCACACTAAGATGGTTGTGATTACCTTTTGCGAGCATTACTTTGACACATTCATCACATGAGATATTTCGCCATTAATATAGATGCAGTTCAATGCTTTCCCATGCATCGTCGAAGAGTGGCAACGTGTTTTCGATTACCTGTCGGCGAAGCTGCGAGCGGTGTGCCTGAATATTTCACGGTAATTTCTGTGGGGTATTTTCTGGAGTAACATTGTTTCGTTCGAGTGGTGCCTCTGTTGCGGAGCCCTGTCTTTAGGGCTGATGTCGGCCGTTGGTATCTATGAGCGGATTGGGGGCCATTTGTCAGTGACTCCCGCGATAGCATGCTTGCTTGGGCCGGTTGTAACAACTGATCGAAAGAGACAAGCTGCGGGGCGCCGAAAAATGTGGCTACGCTGTGCACGCGAAGCTGCGCAGAGCAGCGCTTGTGTTCTGCTCCGTTATTCGTTGAGGTTGTCTTCACTCGAGTGAAGTCATCCAATGAAATTTTTTTATCTTTAGTTCACGTGCACGCAAGCAAAGTATGATTAAACAGACTTTACGTACGTCCTGCGCATTCGTCATTTTTGTTCTAAAGAGTCGAAAAACACGATTGCGAAGTATTTCCAACAGGAGAGATCTAAATCTTCATTCTTTGTTCAGACAGTACGCGACAGCAGCTAGATTAATTTGAAGAGGTAGTAGCGCCTCAGTGCTCTATGCGCGATGTTTATATGCATTTTTCGGTTAGCTTAATCTCGTAGCCTTCCGTCGTTATACTGCATACTTGCATTCGTTGGATGGCATACATCAGCCAAAACTTGTATTCCATGTAACAGCGTATATTGCAGGTGCTGTAATCACTGACACTATTCGCTTCGAGACCTATGCAAGCGACACTCATCACGGCATTGTAAATCAGGAGCTAATAAGGGCATGCAGCCGAAGAAAAAAAAAGCTTACTGACAGCGTAAAGAAGCCGCGATATCGTGCCATCAGGGAGGGAAAATTTCACTGCTCCACAACATTTCAACACAGTCCACTGATATTAAAGAAGCGATTACATTCAGGGGAAAACTTGTGCCCGCCACTGCTGCTGCCGTCTAGTGCAGAGCTCTGTCGGCATCGCGGTTGCTTTTATTTGTATATCGTATACTGATCATGCGTGAACCAAGTGTAAGCGTCAGTGCTTTCGGTCCTGCAGTTAAATAGCCTGCTTACGAGTCAACTTAGTTTTGTTCGAAACAACAAGCTATTGCTCGAATCAGTTCCTTCGTGTTACTATTTTATTGAAGGAAGTTCGGACCACGTCCCCAGCTGCCCCTCGCTCCAGCTAGTACCATATTAGTTAAGCACAAGCTTTGACCAAGCGCCGTGTCAACAATGACCAGGCTACATTTTATTACTTCGCATGAACTCGTCCAGCTCGCCGTCAACTCAAGAATGGCCCTGTATGTGGAAGCGCTTATGTTTGCCATCGGTGTGTAATTGAACATTCCAGAAAGTGCACTGGAAATTACAGCGACCAACGACAGCATCCACAAAGTGAATTGCGAACGTCATCTTGAGCGCACAGTAGTGGCGCTTAAGAGTAAGCATGGAAAAAAATATGCTTTGCTGGCTTTGCAAATTCTACTTGCTCTTTCTCACTGCTCACCAAAAGGTACTGTCGGCAGCAAAAGTTCGCGGCACGCCGTACGCTTAGGTCAGCTTAAGAGTGGAATGCGAGAGCATTAGATTTCACGCTTGTCTCAGCTTCTGTGGCAGCTTCTGTGTGTGTCCATCAGTTACTTTGTAGTTTTTCGGTCCATCAACCGACATACTAACTTCAGTAACAGGTATCAGACCTTCCGCGACTGTGCCGGCATTTGCATAAATAATTTTACTGATTTTCAATATCGATTCTCTAGGTTTCCGTCTAGCGACTAGGTTTATTGTAGCTCGTTGGGCAAGTTGTGATGACATCACAAGGTGACGTGACCTTTCTGGACCATTTAAGCGAACTGAACCTGATGCTCACAAGCCGGTGGGTAAATTGTGATAATGCGCAACGTCCCGTCACCTCTACCGACCAATCAGGATGCCCCGTCAGGCAGGCTTTGATGACGACACAACGTCTTGACCAGTCAACCAATTGCGCGACACCGAATATCAGCGCAGTTCTTTCATGATGAAAATTGTATTGCAATCGCATTCAGAACGTTATTCTGCTCCAGTCACGCAAGCTAATTGTCTGAAATGTAGGGAACGTTTGCGAGCACCCTGAGGCTTTTCACTCCCTTGTTCATTTTATGATTATTGAGAAATATCTTCCCAACATCTCTCTAAAATGTGTAAAGTTACGAGATGATGTGCACACTTCATTCGTTGGCAACAGTGCCGGGAGTGTGGGTAGAGAGACAGCGCTACAATAAAATATTTTTCGAGAACAAGCACCTAGTAAACTAACTGCTGATAGTATATCTAGGGAGTTTCCGTCGGTACCCTTTTAAATTGCCCGTTTATTTTTGATCAATTCCTTGCGCGCCAAATCCTAGTTATGGCTGTGTGGTAGACTCTGGATGCAATTCAGAGAATCAGCGGTTATTTTTGGGTGGTTGACGGTATACCGTAAAATCTTGTTAGCCAGCAAAAGTCACCTCTACATAGGTTAGGAAAAAGCCAAATTTAAAATCTCTTTGTGCACCACGAGGCACGATATGTACAATTGAGAGCTTCGTTACATACTAACTTGGCGATTTAAGGATAGATTAAATGATGGGTCGATTAAAGACTTACACAAGCATTTTCCAGCTCCTGCTTGTATTCACGTTTCAAAGGAACTGGCCCCTACATTATCATCAGCAGCTAGTCAGGGGGCAGCGAATAAGATACTACTCCTGACGGAGTGGCTGAAAACAGTTCACCAGTGGTAGTGCATACGCCGGTCTAAAGCTAGACCCCTCCCCGCTCCAGCCTTTTTTTTCTTGATATTAATGCGAGCGGGTTCTGCTGCATCGTGTCCTCTCCTCTACCTTTTTTTTTCCATTTTTTTTCACATATGGCTCATGCGCCCAGATGTGAAAAAAAAATAGGAAAAAGGGTTGAGGAGAGGACAGATCTGGCCCATGCGCCCATTCTTCCTTCCTTTCTTCTTTCACTCCCTCCTTTATCTCTTCCCTTACGGCGCAGTTCAGGTGTCCGCTGGTATGTGAGACATATACTGCGCCATTTCCTTTCCCCAACAGCCAATTCAATTCAATGCGCCCTTCATAGCGCCGACCAGTTTCAATCGGTATGGGCCTGTCTATCATCATCATTCGTTACGCTGAGAGAGCTAGTGCATGTCTACCCGATGTAGAAAGAACCATACATCATCATCATCTATGGGACTGTACCGTTGAGAGAACGTAATCTTCCGCGAGCGGCACTGCTTGCCGCAATCAGCGTCGAAATCAGGGCCATCAGGCGCCGATGATAAAAGTGGGGCAAAATAAACAAAACCAGAAAACGTGTAAGAAATGCTGCCCCCCGGTGTGATTTCTTCTCTCGTCCTTTACTTCTGAGATATGCTCAGTGTGAAGATGAAAATTTCCTAAACGTCTCTATGTTTTTATTTCACCTGCTTCATATACATATACCCGAGGAGATTTTTTTCGCGTCAAAGTGGATGGAAAAATTAAAGACTTAAGTTTAAAGTTTAAGCTCTGCTGCTTCTAGAAGAAGCATATTTAGACGCAAGTAGAATTTCGCGTGGACAAAGCCGGTCATTCGCTGCGCTGCAAGCAGATACGCGAAGTTTTTGAGGGTCAGCAAAGGAAAGCTGAATAAAAGCGCAATAAATATCTCCGATACACTTCCACGTTTTCAAAATGGTAACATTTCGACGTGGATGAAGCTGGTCTCTCTGCGCGTGCAGCAAAGCGAAGCACTCGAACGCATCGTGAGCTCTGGCTACCGAGTCTGTTTCTCGCTTTTGCCGACCTAACTCCGTTGTACTTTGTGCCGAGACCTGCAACCAAAGGTGCCAGCGGGACATCGACATCGTGGACGCCCTTTGAGTGACCACAGCTGAAACTGCGGGCCCGTTCGCATCACGAGGTGAGCGCGGACTACGCCGGCGAAGAGGGGCCACAGTGAACCACCCTTAGGAAAATAGCACAGCGAAGCATTAACACCATAACGGGATGAAATGCCGTTCTCAAGACCGAAATATGTAGACCGTACTGAGTGGTTCTAATCTAATCTGGTTGATTTCAACAAAAGCGGGCGTACAAGAAAATCACTGGCGAGGGCTTCGCTGCTGAGTCTGGAGACACCAGGCGGTATGCGGACACAGCGGAAGGTGTGCAGGGTCCGTTAAAAGCGCTGAATACGAAAGTGTCTAGCGCTCAGCGTTCACCGGCAGCAATGCCTGTGGTACCCAAGAGCGGCGGTCCTCACCGAAGAATAACACCGCAGTCCTTCAGGGCCAGGCTGCCTGCACTCCTGCTACGCGGCTCCATGTACGAGCTCTGCACATTGACAAGCTTCTGGGAGCAGCTCAAAAAATTGATGAAAAACGCCATCGAATCTACCTGCGACGAAGTAGCTTCCCAGGGGACCCCTGCATTTCCGGCTACTGATGGAGGAATACTACGTCAGCGTATTCCTCTTAAGCTGGCTCTACTTCAGCTACATACTTCCAGGGGAATGCCTTCTGCACGGGCCAACTTATGGATACCGGTGCACGGCAACACAACGGAGCCTACCGGCGACGAAATCGGCCCACAAACAGCCGCGTCGTTCTTAGCGACAGAAGCAGGAGCACAACCGCATCCGGTTCCTCCCGGACTGCCTACAATCCCGACGGTCACAACCGGGAAGAAACTGAGAGCAGGTGGCCTTGCTTCTGGGAGAAGTTCAAGGTTCTAGTTCATGACAACGACATGAAGGCTATCGATGACGGAACTGTCCAGCAAATGTCGACAGCGTTGTTTTGTGTTTGTTAATGTAAATAATTAGTGAAAATTTGCTGTCATTGATCGTAATATACTAAACCTGTTTTGTAGTCACCGCGTAATCAGATAATGGTCTGTCCTTCACTCCGTGCCAAATCGCATGCCATGAAGCCGGCGGCGTGCGACACTTCTGCACAAAGATGGTTGTGATTACCTTTTGCGAGCATTACTTAGATACCTTCATCAAATGACATATTTCGCCATTAATATAGCTGCAGTTCAATGCTTTCCTATGCATCGTAGAAGATTGGCAACCTGTTTTCAGTTACCTGTCGGCGGAGCTGCGAGCAATATGCGTGAGTATTTCACGGTAATTTCTGTGGGGCATCAAAATTTGTGCTACCGCGTTAGCATCAGTATGTACAGCATTATGAAGGTTTTAGTGGCTTCGTTTGCGACGCCAATGCCCCAAATCTCTCGGAGGCGATAGCAATTTCTCCTCGCAGCACGAGGTTCTCTAAGGGACCCAGGAGAAAATCCTGTGGGCTGTGTTTTTGACAATGCGCGTGCAGTCAGGTCAGAATGAAACGCTTACATATGCGGCACTTTGCAGTGGAATTTCTTTACGGCCGGTTTATAATTATGTGCCTCTGTACGCGCTTTGTCCTCGAACATGAATCACGCTAGCTGTACGCTGCAGGCCAGAGAACACATACGAAATGATGTGCTTTAACGCGACAGCGTTAAGGCTGCTGTTGAGTGGCACCCACCCTCAGTGGAGGATTGGCCTGGCGCGGTGTCTTGCATGTTCAAACCGTAGTGACACATTGACGCAATTAAAATAGACATTGGCTTCTGTTCTGCAGAAAGTCCGGCGTCTTTTCGTCGTCGTGAGCGAAAAACCCCTGGAGACGCAATCCATGTCACTTGACCTTCATCGGATCCTGCCCACTGGATTGTGAACTCTTTTTTTTAGTAACTCACAAACTGGTAAAGGGTGCAGCCAAAAACAGGAATGATAAGACGTAGAATAAACAGTTCACGATCAATCACGTCCACGAGTGTTCGACATTTGGTGCCGTTCGTGTCAATTCACACTTTTCAGCATAACGACTGTGTACATCTTCCAGCTTGCAGGTCTTTCGAAACCTAGTGTCTTATTATATTCTAGATTTGACGGTTTATGGGAGTTCAACGTCCCAAAGCCACTCAGGCTATGATAATATTCTGGATATGAATCATCATCATCATCATCATCATCATCATCATCATCATCATCATCATCAGCCTTACTACACCCACTGCAGGGCAAAGGCCTCTCCCATGTCTCTCCAATTAAACCTGTCCTTTGCCAGCTGCATCCACCCTTTGCCTGCAAACTTCTTAATCTCATCCGCTCACCTCACCTTCTGCCGCCCCCTGCTACGCTTACTTTCTCTTGGAATCCACTCCGTTACCCTTAAGGACCAGCGGTTATCTTGCCTTCGCATTACATTCCCTGCCCAAGCCCATTTCTTTCTCTTGATTTCGACTAGGATGTCATTAACCCGTGTTTGTTCCCTCACCCACTCTGCCCGCTTCCGATCTCTTAACGTTACACCTATCATTTTTCTTTCCATGGCTCGCTACGTGGTCCTTAACATAAGCTGAACTCTTAAGCGCTTGCTGGCAATGTATTCTAAAGGTCGCTGGTATTGTTCACTTTTAGGAATGAAATATCTTAAGATCAAAAAACACAGTCATATCCCAATAGGCGTACATGGCTGGTTTATGGGGGTTTAACGTCCCAAAGCAACTCAGGCTATGAGAGACGCCGTAGTGAAGGACTCCGGAAATTTCGACCCCCTGGGGTTCTTTACCGTGCACTGACATCGCACACTACACGGGCCTCTGGAATTTCGCCTCCATCGAAATTCGACCGCCGCGGCCGGGATCGATCCCGCGTCTTTCGGGCCGGCAGCCGAGCGCCATAACCACTCAGCGACCGCGGCGGCAATAGGCGTACATACATGTACTTGATTGCAGGCTCTTTTCGCTGCTCATCGCCAGAAGTCGTCAGTTCCACTGCGACTGCTATCTTCTGAGCTAAAGTTTACGTTTTGCATCGTCCGTTTGGGCGTGTTTTTCATAAAAATAAGAAGAAATTAAAACTAGCCCTAATTGTAAGCGAATTTACTAACATGCTAACGTGTTTACATACTGTGTTTATCACACTATGGTTACCGTATGTGTATGTGTCGGATATATCACTGAGTGAGAAGTCATTTCGCGCCTAATGTGTCCATTTTATGTCCTTGTCGAATGTGTGTGCCATTTGGTCTACTCCCTCAACGGCGCACAGCAATCCCTGCTGGTCTGTGAAATGCTATGGGAAATCAGCATCGCTGGCGTCATCACGTACACCTCCCGGGGCTTATGTCTACGCAACACTAGATTTTCATTACTCGGCTCATTCAGCAAGGTGGCATACTCGATGAGCTACGTGTAACGAAGTACACCTATATTAAAGCCACGGCTGACCACAGGAAGGAAGGTTTCGAATAACAGATGCCTGTTGTCCATGTGCCTATTTCTCTTGGCGCTGTCTCTGTGTCTCGACACTTTCGCGCTTGAATACAAGTGCCTACTCCGGTGAGTGGACACGTTTCGCTGAAGTAATCCTTTGTACCCCTTTCCCTCGACAAAAACAATTAGTTTAATTTAATTTCATTTAATTGTGCACTTTTGCTGCTATTTCTTTGTTACAGAAGCACGCCGGCTCGTCAACCGTATTCGTGCACGTGCCGGTGCAGGCCTGATACGACAAGGATTAAATTTTTTGCGCTAACCTCAGTTCCCCATAAACGGCTGCCACAGGTTAAAATAAACTTCGCACTCATTGTAAAGCCACTAAGGTTAATTTCGTCATAAATCAGCAAAACACGCAATAAACGCGTACTTAGGGTGATGCAGAGTATACAGTGCAAGGCATAAAACAAGGAACAGAAACAGGAAGACACATACGAGCGCACATACGCCAGCTGGGATACATGACGAGGGTGGTTTCCATTAAAACCTCCTGTCGACAACATTCACACTGTCCCGCCGATGACACATCTGCATTGCAAGTGCACTGGACCGCAAAACCGGATGCCGAGTTCATCATTTCTTCGAAGCACAGGCTCGGAAAGCACCCTACTCGATATCACCAGAACCAGACAATGGAAGGCATAGAACTTTGACAGATAGCAATAAAATTGGCGAAATAAAACATTCCATCCGTCATAGATCAGGGTGATAAGTGCTGCTTTCATTTTTTTTCTGTAGCGTGCCTTTCAAGTGACGGCTATCGGGTGCAACGATAAGAGGACTACGTAGGTCGGATTGCGATATGTTTACCGGCGAGGACCTCCACCATCAGGACTCGTTTCGAAATGTCCCTCGCCGAGCGACAGTGTTCATTGTGCTCTTCACCGCAGCCGTGATGTCCACCCGTGCGCAAGATGCGACCCTGCGGCACTCGAGGGCCAACAACGCTTTCGGGCTTTCCTTGTTCAGCGAACTCCGTTTGACGAGGCAAGATCAAAACGTCTTCTTTTCCCCGGCGAGCGTGAGCATCGCCCTGGGACTCCTGTATACCGGCGCCCGGGACAAGACTCTTTCGGAGCTCGCCTCTGTTCTTGGACTCGCTGATGCCAGACTGGTCGACAGGAACGCTGTCTTGTCTGCCTACAAGTCGCTCGTCGACGTCGAGTCTCCGAACGCCACCTTGGATATAGCCAGCACTGTTCTTATTAAGCAGAGCGCCAAAATACTGGATCAATACAAGTGTGACGCGGCATGGTACTTCCACGCGCAGGTACACTCGGTAGACTTTTTGCGGGAAGGTTCCAAGGTAGCAGCCGAGATCAACGAGTGGGTGAGCGGCAAGACGAAGGGAAAGATTCCCAGGCTGCTGGGAGGCGCACTGCCGGGTAACACCGTGGCTTACCTCATCAACGCTGTCTACTTCAATGGGACTTGGCTCACCATGTTCCGAGCCAGCGAAACGAAGCCGATGCCCTTTTACAACCACGGCAGAGACGAGGTCAAAGTTCCGACCATGTCAGTTCGCCGAACGTTCTCCTACGCTTATCTTGAGGCAATAGGGGCTAGCGCTTTGGCAATTCCTTATGCAGGAGACAGGTTCAGCATGATCATTGTGCTTCCCAGCAGCAGGACAGGACTTTCGAATGTCGAGCATCTCCTCACAGTTGAGGTCTTGGAAAAGCTGGCCAACGACCTTGTGGGACAGGACGTAATTGTGCTGCTCCCAAAGTTTAATCTTGAGACTGACTACGATCTGGTGAGCTCACTACGCAAGCTTGGCCTTGAAAGCGCGTTTGACAGCACTGCAGACTTATCGGGGATCAGCCTTGCGAATGACCTGATGGTGTCCGATGTCAAGCACAAGGCCATGATAGAAGTAAACGAAGAAGGAACCGTGGCGGCCGGTGTCACCTCAGTTCGCGTGAAGCCGAAAAGTTTTGCACGATCGTTACCCCGACCACCCACGACCTTTCATGTTGACCATCCTTTCTTGTTCTTCATTTGGGACAGTGAACACAAACGTGCTTTGTTCATGGGTGCCATCACAAAGCTCTAATGACCCACCTCTCAACACAGGAGTAATAATAGCTCTGACATTGTTTCGAGCATGCTGTGGAGTTGTCAGACGCACCTGCCTGCACTTTTCTAGCAGAAGCACGCATATGCTTTAAATGGCGACGATGTGTGAACCTTACTTCTGAAATAAATAGTATTTGCAATGCATTTCCGGATGCTGCACCCATTAGTACTTAGCTGAATGACATCCGCAAAAATTACATCATTCATATTGGTTCTGGTTTGGCGCTTGCCTGATTTTACGTCACATGTCAAGCATGTAGACCTGTAACAAGCAAATTCTTCTGCATGATATTTTTTTTCAGTCCTTGCTATTTCTGGGTTGTTTGACGAATACGTTTTACTTATTCTGTGCATTTTCACGTGGGAGAACAGTGACTGCCCATTGTGTTGAGAAATTCCTGCACGGAGAAAGAAACCTGGTGTTTGATTTCATTTTTAAGCGCGAAGAAATGACAGGACTGAAGCAAGCTCAAGTAGGTGTTTTCATAGCACCGTCGATGAGGGTTTAATAATTCGCGAACGCAACTCTCTACTAAGCTACATTTTTAAAAGCAAAATGCACGTTGTATACCGGGCTTTTCAGGCTTGCTCTCGACGCTAAAAGTTCTTTGAATACAGATTTATTTATTTATTTATTTATTTATTTATTTATTTATTTATTTATTTATTTATTTATTTATTTATTTATTTATTTATTTATTTATTTATTTATTTATTTATTTATTTATTTAGCCACAGGGCCAGAGGGAATTACAGAGGGGAGTGGGCTACATAACAAAGTGAAACACAAAACTACTGCAGTATATGTACATATAAATCTAAATATAAATGAGGCTCACAGAAAAAAAGAATGCTGACATCAACGCAATAAAAGAATTAACAGCAAATAGGACACAGTACAAAAAACCAGAAAAGCATACAGGACATAACGACAACTTTGGCCAACATTACGAAATGGAAAAGTCAAGAGATATCACGCTCAAAAATCATTAACATACGCGCATACGACACAAGGAAAACAAGTGTTCTAAAAAAATTGGCTCGATAAGAAAAATAACTAGAAAAAATAAAAATGACAAGGCTGCAGTTTATTGGGTTTATGACACCAACAGGTTAGTCAGTGCATACTTGATAACAAAATTATCAGAAATTTCGACGATACATCCCGGGAAGAAATACCAAACTCATGACGACGACGATGCGACGTGAAACGTAAGAAGGCGGTGTTATTTTATTCTTTAGAATCGGATTGTCATGATAAATCATATGTTATAGGCAAAGACGTAATATTTTTCTTTGTTGCGACAGCAGGGGTAGCGATAACGAGGATGTTGTTGCGGGCTAGTTGGTTTAACATTGCTTAAAAGGGAACACAGGACGGAAAGAGGAACGTACTGCACAGGCGCTGAAGTAAGCGCCTGCGTTGTACGTTCCTGTCTTCGTCCTGCGTTTGCGCGGTTCCTTTTTAAGGTAACCGATAAGCTTGTTTTCATAGTAGAGACGTCTGAAAAGCGGTCCAACGTTCTGGAGAACCGGTTAGTTTTGCCTGGCAAAAATGAGTTTTTCCTCGTTACCGAGCCTTTTTAACACTTGAGTAAGTCATGGCGACTGTCGGTTAGACGGGATGGCCGGAACGTATTTATCGGTGAGCGATGAAACTTTTTCTTCGAATAAATTCCAGTCGGTGTTCACGGAGCGGTCATGAAAGCTTAGAAAGCAATTGTCTAAAAAAGTAGACAGCTCACGGTAAACAGCATCAAAATCAGCATTTTTTTTTTGTCGCGGATATATTTATTCTGGCTGCTCTGGTGAGGCACGGCGCACGTCAAAGAGAAATGAAGCAGCAAGTGATCACCTAACCTTTTTAGGTACGACATGGGCTCGAAGAGGTTAGATGAAGTAGTGAGTACTAAATCTAAAACATTAGAAGTAGTAGACGTACTTCAAGTTACATGCATTGCAAGCTGGAACATGTTGAAATCACTGCACAAACTCAAAAACCTGTCTCCTTCACTGCAAAAAGAATTACAATAGGAATGAACATTAGACCACACACCACTAGGGAAATTAGTCATTTAGTAAAATTAAGGGATTATTTGGGTACCGGGCTAATCATATGGGTTACGTGCAACAGTTGGCTGCTGGGATAGTTGGTTGTCAGCCATAATAAAAGGACTCTAGCGCCGAGACCTACAACACACAAGAAATAAGTCATCTGTCTTCTTTCTTGTGTGCGGTACATCTCGGCGCTAGAATCCTCTTATTATATGGATTACGCCTTGAAGGCAGTCGGTTAAAGTTAATCAACAGGACGGAGGCCGACAGCAAACTCCCACTATCAATTTCCAGGAGCAGGTGTGAATTTCAACTAACACAAGTTCTAAAGCGTTTGTGAAATGAATCGGAAAGGACAAAAAACATCCAAGACGGCTTTAAGAGCGCCTTCGCCGCACCGAGCACCCCTGTCGTACCAATAAATGTTCGGTCTTTTACTGTCGAATTATTCACTGCTATCAATTTTCGCGGACAGCCTGTCTGGCTAAAGTGAAACATATGTCGGCGTCACAAGCATCGATAACAGATCCAAGATAGTCACGTTTTGGAATTATGATTCGAATAATTGTGAATAAACACAAAAGTGAGCTAGTCACCGTTAACTTTAATCAACTGCCCCTCGCGCAGTGCTATTCAGTAAGGAATTCGGCGGGTGGCGCGGAAGCATCAGACTGTCTGTGGACGGAATCGGAGCATTCGACAGGTGGCGTAAAGGCGTTAGAAAATTCGACACCATCATCAGCGGAGTGTCAAATGAAATGCAAAAAGCGGAATGCGTTGGCAAATGTCCAGTTACCCAGTCTGCCTGTCACCATCAGAGATAGGCGCGCTCATCCGGTCTGCGGCAGTTTCACGTCTGTTTCGTTTTCTCGCTTTGCCACTGCAGCGCCACATGTATGCTTTCCAGCGATCGCAACATGCTCAGCGCGGCTTCGCTGGCGCCAGCGGCTCTAGGCCACGTGTATGAAGCGAGCGCTCTTATCTCCCTGGCCTGCAGCGCTTCGATTTTGTTTACATCATTGCCTTGTTATCAGCGTCTGCTTGCGACACGAACATCGAAAAATGCCGATCGGGTTGCGGTCGGTGTACAACATGGACATCGCTGAATCACTTGTTTCTGGCAGTGAGCAGAACTTATCGCCGTATCGCCACCAAAAATGTGGTGCTTCAGTGGCAAGGCGTGAAAACGACTGTCGAAGAAAACAGGGGCAAAAAACAATCGTGAACTGGAACAGCGCGTTTCTCTTATTCCGATAGGCACATGGAGTAAAATGAATCTTTGGCCACGCGCTCCGCTGTTCGCATTTCATTTGACGCCGATAGTACTTACAATGCTGAACGTAAAAGCGCAAGAAACAAGGGCGTAGAATAAGACAGACAAAACTAGCGCTCGTGTTGTCTGTCGTATTCTACGTCCTCGTTTCGTGCGCTTTTACGTTCAGCATGGAAAACCAACTCGCCCAAACGCGGCCTTTATTGATTACTTATAATTTTTTGAAGCGAAGCTTAAATGTTAAGGGTTGGGTTTCGCCAAATTCTGTCCGACGGGTACCAGAATAGTCATCACTTGAAAATTGGTTTTTGGGGAAAAGAAATGGCGCAGTATCTGTCTCACATGTCGGCGGACAATTGAACCGTGCCGTAAGGGAAGAGATAAAGGAGGGTCTGAGAGAGAAAAAAAAGAAAGAGGTGCCGTAGTGGAGGGCTCCGGAACAATTTTGACCACCTGGGGATCTTTAACATGAACTGACATCTCACAGCACATGGACACATTTGCGTTTCGCCTCCATCGAAACGCGGCCACCGCGGTCGGGTTCGACCCCGGGTAATCCGGCTCAGTAGCCGAGCGCCCTAACAACTGAGCCACCGCGACGGGTGAGGAGCACTTGCTGTTTGACCTTTGAAGATGAGAATTTGGCAGTAATTGGCCTGCACTTATTCGATATATACCCGCCGAGCCTGCGGGCTCGCTCGATCAAAATTTCGGAGAGTGGAATTTTCTAGCAAGATGAAAGCACACACACTGACCACTTTTTCTTCTGACTGGCCCAGGACTCTGAGTCTCGGATAAGCCGTAAAACGAAGGTCGTCTCGCGGTTGCCTGTCTTCAAGATCAGCCTGCTCACAGCGCAGTTGATCGTCTTCACCTGTAAGCTGGTCAGTAGACAGGCGAAGACGCTGCACCTCCTTCACGACTGTGTCAAGGACTACATATTCGTGCTCACCCTCCGTTACTTCATTGTATATCTCGCTTAGATTTTTCTGTAATTCCTCCTGAGTTCTTTCAAGCTCACCAACGGATTGAATTAAATCCATCTGGTCTTTTTCTATTTTTTCAGTTCGAGTGTTTACAGTTTGTAACATGGCAAACATATCGTCAAATTGCCGGGACTCGAAAACAGAACGGGCGCTGCGCCTGGGTTCTCGCGTTCGGCCCGGGTTTGAGCTCCCCACGACATAAGCAGTTGGATTTAACTTCAATGCACCCATAAAACACGGAAATCTAAACTCCCGGACGTGGAACAGGAATAGACAAACCTGATTTGATTTCTTGTAGTACATAGAGGTAACAGGACTAACCTGAACGAAGAATCAGAGCAGATTACTAAGTTGCATCGTAGGGAGCAGAAGATGGTGTTGGCGTCGATCCGGATCCTTCGTACGGCGGAGGGATAGCCGTGCAAATGCGTCTGTTGGACGGCCAAGCGGATCCTCTGGCCTTGTCGGAATGATACGGCAACTTGCTTGCGGCGCTGGCAGATGAAAATAGCGATACGGCGCTGAAGTGAGCCCATGCCGTAACCTGAACGAAGAAGCAGAGCGGATTGGTAAGCCGCATCTTAGTTCTATTCTCAGGCTCGCTGTAAAAAAAAGAAGGAGAAGAACCGCCGACGTCTTTTCGGTTTCTACAAATGTGCCCTTTCACCCTTTAGACCCAAAGTTACCTGAATCAGTAAAACAACCCTACAGTCATAATCGCCCATTCACATCATACATTTTCCGTAAGATGAGAGAAAGCTGCATAGCTTTCCTCCGCAGCCGTATGGCTGCGCTTGGGTGGATGACAATGAGTACTTACTCTTTTAATAAAGATGTTTTACTACTACTACTACTGCATGCAACCACCATCTAGAAAGTCGAGCAAAGGGAGACTTAACGCATCTCACAAACAAGTTGTGAGCATTAGGCTAAATGTGAACACTGAATTTCTTTAAGACATGGCGGGGAGGTTTAGAATATAACTTCTGAACCTGAGCAGGCAATGGCTAAAACTATGAATCTGTGCACGCTGCTGTGTGCGACGATCATAAAAACCATTCCTCTTTCTGACGGCTTTACACAATCAGTCCCTTTTTTTTCTAAAACCAAAGGTAGCTTTCGAAAGGCCACAGTTTGTCCGAAATATAACTGGGACAAATGGGTTTCTGACTTCCCAACTCTGTTCAGAAGCGATTTGTTTCTAAAGTGCATTGCTTACGTCTAATGCCGCAATTGTAATTCTGACAGCCTTGCAGATGTACAGCTTAAAAAACCACAGTAACACTCTTAATAGAACAACAGAATTTGGAGCCCCTTACTGTCTGCGAAATTGAGCTCATAGCGTCCACTGGATTTGACGCTCACAAACTGTTTTCGCACCGACGTTCTCCAACCCGCTCATTAGCCATTACCATCAAAATGAGGGGCACCCAACACCACGTCTCCTATATTTTTAAAAACTCCCAAGCAGCTTGCAGAGCCTACATGGGTGGTCTAACCGCGCACGGCTCTCCGCGTTCAGGGCAGCCATCCCCAACATGATCACGTCATAACATGAGTCCCAGGACATTCTCGATGGCAATATTAGAGCCGACAACCTATCTCGAGAATGTACCTTCTGAAAAGGCTACACTGACTCTACCCCTCTGAGCCCATTTCCCCACCCGCCTAGACAACCTCCGCCTAAATCGGCGCCTATAGCCCCCGTCACCTAAGTAACTTTCCCCTGCGGACTACTACAACCTAAGACGAATCCAAACACTCGCTTCTCCTAATCTTTACCACCCACAACACATTCACCCAACATTATACAGATATGTGCCCCTGGTGTGGTGACACATTCACACCCATTACATAGGCATGCAGAGCTAAACACACAAAGCGCCGCTGGTGCAGTGGGAGGTGACGCTGGCCAGCGGCACCCTGGCCAAGAGGCGCTGGCCAAGACAAGACCGAGAGGCGCTAGTCGCCATCGCCAAAGAGATGGTGTAAGCTACCGGAGTCTTGTACTGAGGACCCCACCCAGAATCCGTTGCGGTCACCTTTTACACAAAAGTTTACAAAAGTTCGTACAAAAGCTTACTCTTTCCCTTTCCCAACAGGTATGATCTAAGAGCTCTGCTAAAAGCAGTGGTTTAGCCTACGAGCCAAGAGAGCACGAGGACAGGGTTAGTTAGAGGAGTATTGGAGAGGAATGGTAAATGCAGTTGGCGTAGTCAGGTTGATTATGATGATGATGATGCCAGATTACAATAAAATCTGGCACGAACTGTCATAATTCCAGCGTTTTATTTCACAACATCAGTATGAAGTTTTATTACGGAGCAATTTACACAGATTTAAGCCCCTGAACCTCGGTACAGCGGGGAGCAGGGAACAAAAGTACATGTTGAATGAACCGCTGCACAATGCCTTCCATGATTTCACACCTATTGGACAGCAACTATAAATATGGCTCGCAAGGTTTTTTTCGAGAAACGTCCTTGAAAAATAACTGGAGATCACAACCGTAACCCCTACACCACGGTCACTCACGATGTAGTTGAGGTCTCCAGATATTCTAACATGTTATATGCATTGAGCGCGAGAGCGCTGGACATTCATCCTCTGGTACTCCAACGCGCGTCCTACACGATACTGCAGCGGATTAGTTCTGTGGCAGTGTCGAACGTGTGTATTGTGTGCATAAGCAATGTAGTATAGTATAGTATAGTATAGTATAGTATAGTATAGTATAGTATAGTATAGTATAGTATAGTATAGTATAGTATAGTATAGTATAGTATAGTATAGTATAGTATATATAGCACAGTATTGTCTGGAAGAGTACAGAATCGTATAGCATAGTATATCATAGTGTAGTATAGTATAGTGTAGTACATTAGAGTATAGTAGAGTGGAGTCGTGTAGCATAATATGATATATTATAGGTGGTATTAAGCAGCAATGCATAGATTTCAAAACATAAGATTTCCGTCGTGTAAGCGTAGTCCTAATATGTCTTCGTATTTCAAGACCTTGTCTAGGCCTTCGTCTCTTTATTGATCTCTTCGCCGGGCTCTGCTTTGGGCGTGGTGGTGACGACGCTGACCTCGTCTTCAGTGAGCACATCGTGCCTCTCGGGCATACCCAGGATGTACATCTGGTCCAGCAGCGACGTCGCCGACCGCACCGGAGACACCGGAAGGCTGGTGAAAGGCACGAACCCGCGTGCCGGCTCAGCCGCCCGTGGCGGAGACGAAGCGTCGGACGGTGAGGTGACCAGGGCCCGAGTGGACGACACGGCGTCCTCAGCCTCCGCCACGACCACACCCTCGGAGACGCTCCTCTTGAAGCCCCTCTTTCGCACGAAGGCAATGTAGTTGCCGTACAGGCCCGGGTCCTGGGGACCCCAGTCGTGCGCGGGCTTGAGACACTCTGCGACGTCCTGCAAGAGAACACGTTTCCATTGAGAGGTCAGTAGAGCATATTATACGGCCGAAGATAGGTCAGAAAGCATATTTCCGCTCTGGAAACATCATCGTAGGATAGGCCTCACCCTGACCCGCTTATAATGCCTTCCCCTCCACCGCCCCGAGTCGAATTGTCATTCCCAAAATGAAGGTAAAAAATTAAGGTGAGAGTCAGCCTGCACCCAACCAGCGGTTATGACATGCATAAGCCAATCGAAATAAATAAAATTGGGCAAAGCCCCCCAAACGCTAGTCGCTACTTCAGTACAAATCGCACACCGCTAGAAGGTCGGAACAGTTGATATAAATTACTAATGTCGCACATCAACATAACTCAACTACGCTGACTCAAACTCCAAGGGAAGAAAACATTTTCTTGAAAAAATCGTACTTTGTATTGAAAGTGCCTTTGAAGCTTAGTGAATCCTATCGAACTGAGCAACGTGAACTGTATGACCACTCAAACCAATTTGCATTCAAATTGCAACAAGTATACGGCGATTGCATATTCGTCATAACGCGGATGATCACCGCTAGCTGGCTTCCTTCTTTGCTTTCGCGAATGATAATTTTGCGATTTATGTTAAGGCATAAATTGCATATTTACATGAATGCGACAGAGGGAAGGTGCAAAAACACCGAGGGAGAGAGTAAGGACAAGTCACGCCTTTCTTTCTCGAAATCCGCTCTTTCCCTCAAAAGGTGGACGGGAGTCGACTTCTGTCGCATTCATGTAAATGCGGCTGTAGGCCGGAAATATTCGCCTTAACTCTCGTCACTCTATCAGACGCATCGCGAAAAATGAACAAACGTTCGCACAATCTAGTTATACATTGCAAAACATCATACACAGCTGTGGGACACTTGTGCCTGTTAGAAATAAACGGTGGATGCGCACGGCTGCCGCGTTTAGAACCGAGTATTTGGCTAGCGGTGTGATGGGGATCCTAAGCTGGCTTTCGCAACCTCTATTGCACGGCGCGAAAACAAACGGCCGGTTTGGAAATAGTAAGGGGAAAACTTTTAGCGCGCCAGCAACAGCCTTAGCAGCCTTACTAGTCCTACTCGTGCGTTCTGCTACCGTGAGACACCTTCCGTGGTTAAATTTTGCTTCGATTTTGTTAGATTTTACTCCAGGTGTTTCGTTTTTTTCCTCATTCCGTTGAACGCTGAACTTTCCAGAGAAGAGGATGGGTTAAGGAAAGAAATTGGGAAGTTGCGAAACAGAATCTCTATCTTTAACGAGCTCTACGAATAAATAAAAACACGCCAAACTTCCTTCGTAAAAGAAAACAAGGATCTAAACCGCTCAAATGCGCAACTGAATAAGACAGCGGCCGAACTAGAGCGGTACTCTAGGATGAATGACATCGAAATCAAATGAGTGCCCGTTACGCAGAAAGAGGACTGATCCGCTATTCTGCATTGCATCGGCGAAAAGATTGCCTGCCCTGTAATTGCCGCTGACATTCATCATCATCGTTAGCAGCAGCAGCCTGACTGCCAGGGATTCAGGTGGCTCCATTTTTTCACCGCCAACCATGTCTCCGAAAATTCGCAGCACCACGTATTCGATGCAAGAGATAGAAATCATCATCAGCTTGACTACGCCCACTGCAAGGCAAAGGCCTGTCTCATGTCTGTCCAATTAACCCTGTCCTTTGCCAGCTGCGCTCACCCCATCCCTGCAAACTTCTTAATCTCATCCGCCCACATAACCTTCTGCCGCCCACTGCTACGCTTACTTTCTCTTGGAATCCACTCCGTTACCCTTAAGGAACAGAGGTTATCTTGCCTTCGCATTACATGCCCTGCCCAAGCCCATTTTTCACTTTGTTTGAATAACCACATAATTCCGACCGACCGACGTACCGACTGACGTGGTACAAAGTGCTCTGAGCAGCTGTGATACTGTTTAACACATGCATAACATATTGTTACGTGACGGCCAGCCGAAAAAAGAGACGCTATGATCGATGGCAATGAGATGATTTAATGGCCGCTGGCCTAGCGCGAGCGCCCCTGCCCGCGCCACTGCACAGTTCGTCTTCTTCGTCACAATATGTTCGCACATTACCTGACGTAGCATGAATTCAGAGTTCCTTCTGGTTGCGCTTACAAAGTTTTTTTTCTTGGCGTATAGGTAGGCGAAGAGGGGAACCATCGCCAGGCCAACCACCACGAAAAGGAGGCCGAGGATATCGGCCCACAGCGGGTACAGCTTCCCCCGGTCCGAAGTGCGGCTGTGCGTCATGACAGAGCGGACCACCAGGATCTGATAATAGGGGCACAAAGAAAAAGAGAAAGAAACTTTGCGATTTGTTATTGTTGGGGTTTCACGCGCCAAAAGAACATGGCCGTACAAGAGATGCACAGCAGAGAAGGACTCCAGGGCCCACCTTCTGGAACTGTCCACTAAGTTGGCGTGCTCTTTTTGCACAAAACGACCAACGCCATCGCCTAACTAGCACACACGTGTTTCGGATCACGTTATCTGCGTAGAAGCTCGAACCGCCCTCAAATATCCTATTTCTACGCTATAACAGTTAAATGTAAATCGCATGCATTTATAGCACTTTTGTAATATTTCCTTTTGCACCTAATTTTTTTAAGGAATGAAAACGGCAGTGTAAGTTGCTAAGGTAACACGAAATAGTGGACATATGTCGTTACTGAGCCGTTACATACGTATTCGGGCCTCCAACCAATCGGTCGGAACCAGCCAACGTCACTTCTTGATAATCATCAGGCGTTTGCTTACCGTCAGAGCCGCGGGGCACACTAGCACCCAGCACAGTTTCAGGAAGCTGCCCGGTGGCGAGCCTAACATGAACTCAACGTCGAGGGATATCCTGCGCGGGCCTGCAGCGGAAAGGGAGTATATTTGCATACTGAACGGCATTATCCGTTTTTTTGTGTGTGTGTGTGACAACTGAGTCGTGCAGGAGTGGTAAAAAAGCGCCTGTTCTTTTTCATAACAAAGGCAGGTCATGTACTCTGAAAATTAAATTGAAGAAAATCCCCACACCTCTTGAGATGCAGCTGTTTATAAGTTGTTGACGGTGCCTTGAGCAGGCGGCGATCGGATACGACAGCGTTTGCTACCATGAGATGGTGCTGTTGATGAGGTGTGGTATAGAAGTACCTGAATTTTGAAAGGACTCTAAACCGTTCGTTTTCAATCACAACGCCACCTTGGAGAGTATACGGCGTTTTAAGAATGATATCCTGACCATATTTTTCCTAAACGCGCGACAGCAGCGCAGAACGAACAATATTTAGCTTTTGCCTTTTCCCTCAACTCGAATTCTCCTGTCTCTTCTCTCTAAAATAGGATGCAACTTTAAAAAATACCAGTTGTTAACAATGGTCCACGGTCCGAGGAGTCCGGCATTACTCCGCCAGCCAATCACAACACTGAACTAATGTTTTACTTTATTAAACAAGCCAGGTATTGGAATTCTAAAGCTTATCATTTTCACTTGTGATCAGCTTCTTGTATAGGTTACAAGAAAATTAAAAGCAGACTGCTTTTTTGTTGTGCAGGAATTGTATGCTGCAGTCCTTCACTGCAAACTTCTGTTCGTCTATGAACTCGCAAATACGAAAGCAGCAATCCGCGTGGTCATCGTGTTGCCATGGCAACCAGGCTCACACAAACGTCTTCGGCGTCGGCGCGGGTTAGGGCTGTCGATAATGGTACCCCTCCTATCAATGCTGGCTGATGATGCCGCAAAACAGGAGCAACAAGAGAGAAAGGAGGTCTCACTTTTGGACTCTTTTTGTGAGCGTTAGGCGCAGCCTGAGAAGTCTAACTTTTGATTAATAGTGGACACAGAGAGGGGAGACTGGGACTAAAGGCACGGAGAGCCTGAAAAAGGTCCGGCCTCCTTCTCAATACAGTTAAAGCACTGGTGTTAGTGCATTCAAATGCGTACCCATAATAGGCATGTATCGAACAGCAGAACACTATTACAGTAACAAAAAACACAAATGATTAAAATAATTGCGCATAGCCTTAATCAAAAGAATACGCATTCACAATCGCAAAAAGAATATCTATGTGCACCTCTTGTGAGGATATATTTATATACGAGTACATACATGTGAGGAGGTATATGCATATATATACAACTGCGCTGAGAGGTATTATCGGCGGCGCAGTGTGCCCAGTGATAGATGGCTTGCACTGGTCACTGCAGCCTTCCACTCAGAGAGAAAGACAATTACTACACATCTCTCTATATAACCACTACATCCAGATAAGAGGTTTGTTTCGCGCCACTTTTAAACACGTCAGCGTGGCTCCCTACGCACTGTTCGTTTATATAACGGCTTTAAGGACACTGCCACAAAGCCCCATCCACTACGGCTGCATAGCGTTGCCTGAGTAAGGCCCAATATCGCAATCTCACCATAGAACCAGCACACCGTGTACAACTCCATGACGGCGATGATAGGCAGGATCATCCCTCCAATGTACGTGTCAATCAGGTTGAGCACGTACAGTCCGCCCTGCGAGAATCGAAGCAGTATTCAATGAACACAAATTGAGTACAAGGAGTATAATTAGTAAAGCCAGCCTTTATTTTGGTGCTTAGAAGATTATGCATACGACAATAATCCACTACAATGAGAGTCACAAGTCACACGCAATATAAATATCGAATACAGAGGCGGGATGTGCATTCGCGATTTCATTGTTCTTGAGGGGGGAGGCGCTGTCAAGCAATAAAATTTGGCGCCAAGTCTGATGTATAATCTGGCGAATTTCTAGCGTGGAAACACAAGGACGTAAGAAACGAAGTGGACAGGACAAAGTACTATGTACATGTCCATTCCGTTTCTTGTGTCCTCGTCTTTCCGCGCTACAAATTCGCCCATTAGGTGCCAACTAGCCTGCAAGAATGTTCTCTAATGTAGAAGCTAAAAAAGGAGGGATTCAATTCCTTCCCGCGCATGTACGAAAGCAAGCTATCGACGAGAGCGCGTTTTTGGAAGGAGAAGGGGAGAAGGGTGGGGTAGGGCGGAGTAGGTAGCGGTGCAGCGTAGAAGGGAGTTTGACGATGGAGAAGGTTGGAGGGGGTGGGGGGGGGGGGGGGGGCAGGCTTTTGCGAAAATTTTGAAGAGAAGGAACGCAAAGTTTCCCCACCTCTGTCGTCATGGACAATCCCACCAGGAAACTGATGGTGGAAGTCACTATGGACAGCGTGGACGGGTACTTCCTCAGCACGGGAAACTCGTCCTTCAGAGGTACCAGGAACGACTCGAACATTGCGAACTGTGAACATGTGCGCGCATAAAAGAGAAAGATGACACAGTGTCTGCGTTCGGTTACATATGTGGTGCATCGCTATCTACTGGGTGGCTGCATTTGACAGTGTTAGTTTGATGTCTGCACAGACGCCGAGCAGAGGTAGAATGAATTTTCAGCTTCGCCTAACTTCACTCGATATCTTGGTCTGGGGCCATGACAGCAGCCGCTAATGTACCCTGTGTTCTCTCGTGCTGTAATTAAGCTTTCTTTCATTGTGGTGCCAATAAACTACCCCAAAAGTAACATTGCAGTGAGGACGGGTTAATTACTCGGCCATCTACAGCGCTGAAATCCACAGCATCCTCTCAATCGTAGCCCTTAAATGCGGGATATTTTGCATTCGCACATCAGGGAAGTTTACGCATTATTTACCTATTTACCCGTCTTTTAAAGTCAGTTTCGTTATTCGAGGTGAAGACACGTACTATTAAGGTGTTGCTATCAGTTATGCTAGTCCTGGAAAAGGATGGGTAGTGAGTTTTTTGTTCTACTCTAATGTGATAGGAACATGCGGGCATTCTAACTGCACCTGGCTGTCCACGGCGAGAAGAAGAAGCATGAGGAAGAAGGAAAAGGCCCACACGTTGGAGCCGGGGATCAGGCTGGCCGCCTCCGGGTACGCCACGAACGCCAGGCCGTGCCCTGGGTAAGGTAGTTCGCTTATTAATGCGAAAGCATTACATGGCTCATCAGCAATGGAACCCGGCGGGGTTGGCCACGAAAAGTGGTACAAGATCCTCATGACGTCACCACGCTATCGCATACCGGCAGCAATAGAGCATAAGATAGCAGTGGGTGACCATCGGCAATGAAGGCCAGACATCAGACGTGACAGTAGTAGTCAGTGACTGTCGTGGTTATAGCGATAGTTATATTATTAGTTTTGAATATGTCTACTTAGGGCAGGTAGCGGCTACTGATCCGGATCACGAGAGGAATATAATTAGAAGATTAAGAATGGGGTGGAGCGCACATGGAACGTTCTCTCAGATCATGAAAAGCAGTTTACCAATATTCCTCAAGAGAAAAGTATACAACAGCTGTATCTTACTGCTACTCACCTATGGGGCAGAAACATGGAAGCTAACAAAAAGGGTTCAGCTCCAGTTAAGGACAATGCAGCGAGCTATGGAAAAAAAATGGTAGGTGCAACGTTAAGGGCCGGAAGCGGGCAGAGCGGGTGAGGAAACAAACGCGGGTTAATAACATCTTAGTCGAAATCAAGAGGACGAAATGGGCTTGGGTGGGACATGTAATGCTAAGACAAGGTAGCCGCCCGGCCTTAAGGATAACGGAGTGGATTCCAAGGGAAAGTAAGCGGGTGCGGCAGAAAGTTAGGTGGCCGGATGAGATTAAGAAGTCTGCGGCAATACGGTGGGCACAGCTGGCAACAGAAAGGTTTGATTGCAGGGACGTGGGTGAGGCAGGTTTCCTGCAGTGGGTATAGTGAGGCTCATGATGGTGATTATGCATCAGTTTTTTTTTTCAAACACAAGTGTGACCTATGGTACAACGTTGAGACCCTGAACCTGCGGAAAACGAGAGGATATTTCCTTCATGTCAGAGCGGCAATGAATCAGCTGCGGGGAAGCATCGCGTTTGATCATGTTCGGACCACAACCGCGTCACCTCAGTCTTCTACGGTAGTTTTCGTCCCGAAGAATATCACGTGAACACTCTGCAGGGACCCCCGTCCTCTCAGATGGCGTACAACTTACTTCCCGCCACATTCAGTTCGGAAGCTTACACACAAATAACGGAGCGACAACGCAGCGCGGCGCTTCATTGAGAGCTAGGACACTCACTAGCATCGAAGCAATGCGCAGCTATGAGCGGATGCGTAATGGGATCATGCAATCCGCCCTTCCCTCCAGCTCGTACACTGAGAGAGCGTTCAGTGCAGCTACTGAACATTTCAAGGGGAAATGTGAGGAAATATAGCGACGACGATTTTCAAAAACGACTCCTCTTGAAAGTTAAGAACGTGTAACAAAATATCAAGCAGCCGCAGTAGTTTATTGTAGTTTCAATGTATTTGTGTTATGGCAATAAATGTTGGAAGAAAAAACTCAATATTAACTGATTATTTTCCTGTAATTGTTCAGTTACTTTCCTGGGACTTCAACTTACCACGGTAATTATTTACATTTCACGTTTAGTAATTGTAACTTCAATCTTTTACGTATTTTCTACAACGTGTACAAGGCAGGTTACGATTGAGTTTGTCACGTCGGATCGAAGACAGTTCTCGTAAATGACTGAATAATTGCCCTTACATGTTCTGTAGGCGTCTGGGCACATGATCGTGATTGTGACATCTGATCATAGTCATTCTATGGTGGTCGAACGCTTCATTAACGACGTAGGCAGCGTAAACATTGTAACGTAAGTGTTCTTGTGGTCCATATAAGCCTGTACCCGAAGCGCACTTATAGGGGCGAGCGTTTGATAGCGGGGAATAGGAAGAGTGACCTTTCTCGGCGACGCTGGAGACGGGCAGGTCCAGGTTGTAGGCCATGTTGCCTAGCACGGCGAACACGACTAGGCCGCCTGACAGGCTCGTGAAGAAGTCGGCCATGGTGATGATCATGATGTCTCTGCGAGGAAGCCGGAGACGGAACATATGACTTAACGCATGACCCTTCTCGTAAAAAAAAAAAAAGATTTTGATCGCTTTGCTTACCACACATGGCACTGAACTGATTCTGACCATATCTTTTAATATTGTTACGACGCGACTCACTCTGTGTAGGTCATGTGTCATAGCATGATGGTTTATCGCCAAGCTTAAGACCTCGAGTGAACCTAAAGTGAGGTGAAATGGCAATTATTTATTTCGTGCTGGCATGAGTTCGAGGATTTAGGTCTTCTGCGAAAAGACAGCTCTGAGAACGTTCCTTTTTTGTTTACGTGAAGTTAGTAGCAGTATCGGTAGTGTAGGTAAAGCTAAAAGCCCAACGAAGACCGTTTCATGGCAAGGGGCTGCACACACGCGCTCTTAAAAACTAGGAATCGAATAAGTTGAGACCACGAGGTAAAACGCATAAAACGGTCCTGAATCGAAGAGTTTTGGAAGTTGATCATCTAATATAGCTTTTGAGGGAGTTACATGACAGTCGGTGTTTGGCAGCACCCCATACCCCATAGACAGCGCGCAGACAGTCGGCCCGTTTGCTAAGTGTGGTGGTTCGGAATGTAGCCCGTTTACACCTTCCCTCATGGTGCAGTGCAGGACTCTGCCAAAGCTACATTGTTACCGTGCCTTTCCTTTCTGCTTAAACTAACAACCTAACGCTTTGGAAATCACTGTAGGCGTTTCCATCTCCCTTGGAGTATGCGCCGTTTTCGTGTGTGAGCTTAAGAATCACAAGCAGAGATCCAGGGGCGCAGTGCTGTGCACGACATCCGTTTCTGTTCAACTGGCAAAGAATGTGACACTACCGATGAGAAAAAGAAATTACCCCTCTTGTTGCGCGAGAAAAAAAAATAGTATGATATGGAATCGTTGATTAGGCAAACAAGCCTCAGTCCTATAGCTATAGCAGTGAGCGCTCTGCTCACCGGCGGAGGTCGTTGCGAAAATCGTTGAAGCTGCCCAGGCATATGATTGTGCCCATAGAGGCACCGAGCGAGTAGAATATCTGCTGGCACGCCTGCTGCCACACCTGAAAAAGAGACAGAGGTTGATCAGGTGTATGTTAAGAGTGTTGCATTGCTTTTTTAGGCAAGGCCGATTCAACATTGATGGTTAAAGGGACGTCGAAATGATTTTGACGTCATATTTTAATACAGCAGATCTTTAGAGGTAGTCGTAGGTATTCAAGTGAAATTTCAAAGCTCTAAAGGAAACTTATAATTAAATTATTATTTTTTGGAGATTGCAGCTCGCAGCCGACAGCGCTCTTCAACCTCTGACAAGAGAGGGTATTCTGGGCGAGCCTTCTCAATGGGTGCGTGCCCAAATGACGCCAGCGGGTTGGGGCGCGGCGGGGTGCATTCCCTACCTGCTTTCTTTATTTTGTTTTTCTGGCATGTTGGCTTGTATGAGCTGAGCGAGAGAACAGGAAAGAGATCGTTAAAAGGGTTGAGGGAAAGGTCGCTTTATTCACCGATATCTTCGGCGTTAATGAAGCTAGATAAAAAAAATTGCGGTGCGATGACGACTGATGGAACATCGATCCCTCGTGCGCTTTTCCTGACCTCAGTAAATATCATTTAATGGTCCCTCTAATGGTTCAAGCTTTTTTGTGCCAAATCAACACTATGGGCTATGCGGCACACTGTAGGAGTGGGAGGAGGGGATTAGTCAAATGGCGTAACGACTTACGAAGCCGGAGAACAGCTTCTCCCACTGCGGTATGAACAGGTAGGCGATGCCCGTGCCCGCACCCGGCAGAGTGAGGCCCCGGATAAGAAGCACGCTTAGGATGACGTACGGGGCCGGGGCAGTGAAGTACACAATCTGTGTGGGAGAAAGGAGTATGTACCTATCCCAGCCAGCGCCTGTAAGCCTTGCGGCCTATAACACTTCAATAGAAAGAGTCGCATTTTTTTGTGTGATAACCTCTGGTTAGAATAGGCAGAACGTTCCCACAGGATTCGGGTTCTAGGTGGTCTTCCCGTAATCATCACAGCGAGGTAAAGCCGTCTCGATGTTTTCGTGGACACGTTCTAAAATCATTGAAAGTTTGAACAATGGAAGTCTACACTGGCGGCCGATAGGGGGCGCTAGCAGATGTGTGGGACAATGCGTAACTAGCATTCCGCGGTGGCTGAGTGGTTATGGCGCTCGGCTGCTGGCCCGAAAGACGCGGGTTCGGCCGCGGCGGTCGAATTTCGATGGAGGCGAAATTCTAGAGGCCCGTGTGCTGTACGATGTCAGTGCACGTAAAAGAACCCCAGGTGGTCTAAATTTCCGGAGCCCTTCACTACGGCGTCTCTCGTAGCCTGAGTCGCTTTGGGACATTGAACCCCCATAAACCATATACGGAAGAAAGTGGCATCACTAGACCAGACATGACGTCATTCCCCGTAGAGACAACAGCTCCATAGTCAGATACAAATTGTGGACAAGTTTAAATCACTAGACGTCGTTTCCGACTCCCGCATAAGGTGGTCTGAACATGTAATGCACATTGAAACCAAGCTTTTCGAAATCTGTAGGCTTCCTCTCTAAATATCGCAGTGAGTTTTCCCCGAAGCACAAGCTTACAACTTACCACACATTATTTTAATAACACACAGATTAATTTCGCTTTGCATGGGGCACTACATGTAAAACAAACCTAAGTATAATGCTCGTCCTCCAAAAGACGGCAATCAGAATTACCGCGGCACATACGGAAAGGTTATTTCCACAGTATGGGATTCCTCGCGTGCATTCCACGTTTGAATATCGCTTACTGCGTTTCCTTGCGTTCTCGCCGCAATGCGCATCCGGCTTTCTGAAGATTCTTGCTAGAATTAAGCTTGAAGAAAAACGCTCCTTCGCCAGATGCAAACGTTCCTCGAAGGAGGACATTATGTGGCTACCACAGCCTTCGGTTCACGTCACCATACATGTTAAATCATCATTGTATGAAAAATCCAGTTATAGCACCGATGAAGGTATTTAGACTGTATTTCTTTAGTGCAGCTCCGTCGTTTTAGTGAGAAAACTGCCGTAGTGAGAAAAGTGTCCGCCATGGCAGGTGGCAGTTAAAATTTTAATTAGTGTTTGATAGCTCGGGAAGATCTACCAGGGTCGCACAAGGCCCACCGCTTGGATCACCTGCCATATCATGGCATAGGCGCATCGCTTAACGGCTGCACCACTGGGCCAATAGGAATATGAGGACTTCCAAGAATCTATGAAGGTAAAGTAGACAATGACATTAAGCATGTGTGGGAATTAACCCATTACGCTATGGCGCCATGCCCTTAGGTTGGAGCTTAAGTGTCTCCTCCAATTTTTTTGTGCAATTGTTGCTGGGTGTCGCAGTTCCCATTCTTTATATTTATGCGTGTGTGTGTGTGTGGGGGGGGGGGGGGCAGCACGTGCATGTCCACCCGATTCAAAGTAGCCGGACCACATCATCATCAGGGGAGCTCGGGGTTTACTCCACAGCTCGAGAACGCACACACCTTTCCAGATGTCTTGATTCCTTTGAGCAGGGCGACGCAGACGAAGACCCAGGCGAGGAAGAGGGACACCGTGAGGTCCCACTTCAGCTTGCCAGGCTCGTCAATGCCGCCGCTGATGGAAAGCACGCTCTTGCTGCAGAAGCAAAAGTTCCAAACCCTGTTTATTATAGCGTTTCTTTTGGGGCAATACAAATCCTTACGCTGTTCCTGCTATATCAGCAGTGGCAGAGCGGTGGTGTGAGAGGATTCCTCGAACGAGCGCGGCTGCAGGGGCGTGACATTCGCCTCGAAGACAGAAGTATTACTGGCGGACGTTCACGGGTCTTTCTAACACGTTTCATCTCAGAATATCGCCTTAAAAATGGTGCGCTTCCTTTTCGAAGTGCAGTATTCATGAGCATTACATTCCTCTTTTATATCAGGCTTTTGTTACGCGTTAAGGCCAAAAACTTACTCTCCTTTTCGAGTTTGTTTTGATGGCATGTCCGCCTTCCCATGTAGTATACACAGGGGAAAATTTCAGGTGCCGAAATTCCTATTCATGCATTGAGAACAGCCTGTTGCGGAGCCTTCGGCATTGCCAAACTGACCTTTGCTAACCTTTCAAACCTCCTGCAGGATGCATTGTGCCTTGTGGAATATTGTATTATAGGTGGCGTCATGGCTGGCCGAAAAGCGCAATCACGACTGAAGAAAATATGGAAGAAATCGCCACGAACTTTCTAGGTTTACTCTTGGGGGTTAACCATATAGGGAACTAGAATATCCTACATCACAATATGATAGACTCACTAGAAGAACTGCTCCGCCGCTGTCTGCGTGGCGTTGGTGCAGCCGTGCGTCAGATTCAAATAGACGTCGCGGGGCACCGCGAACGGGATACCGTCGCGGTCCAGGATCACCGTGTTGTTGGTGTGTTCCTCCTGCACCTTTCCGAACCTGCCAAAGACAATGTAAAATCAGTCATCTGCATATACCTAACTAGATTGTTCCGTAAGAATCCTGGCCACGAGCGTCGGTTTGCTATGCTTCGGAGCGTTCGCTACGATATAAGGGCGTTACTTTAAAGCTACGAGCCGTGTTCTAACAGAAGCGCGCGAAAGCCTTTGTTATTAGAACCTCGACGACCTCGAAGTGCAGGTGCGTACATAGCCGCGGCACCGCCACATTCTTTTTTTTTTTACTTTGTGCGCCAGAAATTCACACAAATGAAGCATTTCCGCTGCGGAGCCTTGGTCATCCTGTTGTTTTGCCTTGCGTCACCGCCACTTGGCGACACAGCACGCAGCGATGCATGGCGATGGATGCGCTCACACTTTGTACAGGTTGCTCTCCACGGTGCGGCAGCTCACGTCGGTGTCCCGGACAAAGCAGTTCTCGTCCGCCCACGCCGGGTCGCAGGTGCTCCACGGCAGCGGCGACTTGAACGAGTGCACCATGTACACCATGGCGTACGCGAGCAGCACGTTGAAGTACAGGCAGATGAAGAAGCACGTGTACGTCATGCACACGCCCACGCCTGCATGATGGACAGCGGAGGGTGAGGACCAAGGACGTACCCGACTACACACCTCTGCGTATTTAAGGGCCCGTATTGAAGAAGCGCAGCTTGGTGGGACAGTTAATGCATGGTACGTCGAAAATCAGGTGAAGGAGCCGTTCACAAGCAGGAGAAGTATACAGGACAACGCTGGAAACACAACTGGTCCATCCCCAAGGGTCCGTTCTCGTTAGTAGTCATAACTACGACCACTGCAGGACAAAGGCCTCTATCATATCCCTCCAATTAATCCTGTCCTGTGTTAGCTGCGGTCACCTTATCTCCGCCAACCAGACTCTTTTCCGCCCTCAGCTACGCTGTCATCCTCTTGGAATCCACCTCCGTTACACACAAAGACCCTTACCCTTGCCTATCTTTCTTTCGCAATACATCGCCTGTCCGTGCCCATTTCTTGATTTCAACTAGAATGTCATCAACTCGCCTTTGTTTCATGACCCGTTCTACCTTCTTCCTTCCTCAACATTACACTTGAGATTTACCTTTTCATAGCTCATTGCACTGTCTGCAATTTAATTTCAAGTATTTTCATTAGCCTGCAAGTTTCCGCCCCATACCTTAGTAATGAGAAGATGCAACTATTGTAATTTTGAACGTGCACTATATTATCCGGTCAATGAATCGAACAGGCGAATATTCGATTTGCTATTTGAAAAATTCGAATACTCGAACGCCCTTGTATTCGAGCGTGTTTCATTTTTCAGATAATTATCTTCATACCATTTGTCTGCCATCTCTGTAGCTCGCATGAGAACAAGCGATCTTGCTTACGGAATACTACCTGTCGGAATACGATAAAAATCAGCTATTTTGCCGTTAAATCTTCGTGTCTAATGCTGAGGCTCCTAAATCGGTAGTTGTATGGAAACTTGGGCAAGTTTGTATAGTTGTGTATTGGATGAACAGCGCCACCAGACGAAATAAAGAACAAGGAAACTACACATACAAGCACTCGTCTACGCTTGCTTGTTCTTTCTGTCTTTCGCTAATTTGCTCTGTTCCACCCAATATGTTCCAAATCTCAATCCGTGATAGGCCATCCTTATAATGGAAATATAGGTGCAGATATGGAAACATAAAATAGGAAAGTGTATCGCAACAATGACGAGGCAGTGTGAGCCCCAACTTTTACGGGAGAGTCCTCAGCTCTCTGAAATACCTGCGCCCTTAGCGTCTTACACCGGGCTGAACAAAAGAAGACCACAATCAATCAAGAATGAAGCCAAGCGGCAGACGGCGTACCTTTGGCAAGCGGGAAGCAGTTGAAGGCGTGCGTCTGTCCCAGGCTCTGGAACTGGCCGAGCACGAGCTCCAGGTAGTACATAGGCTTGCCGACGGTGATCATCAGGATGGTGTAGGGAATCAGGAAGGCGGCTGGAAGCAGAAAATAATCATAAAAAGTATAAATTAGCCCTTTTGGGAAAAGAAATTGTTTCCTTTATGCAGCAGGGTAGAGCCGAAAACGAAATGTTTGTATTTACGCAAGCCAACGCTCTAATGCTAAATCAACTTTATATGTTCCAGAATCGAGGCTATTCCGACTGCTTATCACACAGACGGCTTTCAGTGGGGAACCCTTTGCATAAGAGTAAAGCCCGCCGAGGCAGAATGAGGAAGCTATACACACACACACACCGCAGCCAAGCGCCTACGCGGAGGGCGTATAGTTATGCCAGCTAACCGGACGAGAATTCCCGAAGCTCTTCGCCCCAGTACCTTACGCAGAGCTGTTATGAACGAAAAGCTTGCTTGAATCGCGTAAGTGTCTAATGCAAGGCACACATCAGAAAAAGCTGTACACACACTAAACACGAATACGACTATGTGTGAGTAAAAAAGAAGTAAGCTGTCCTCTAGCGCACTTCCTCTTAGGGGCAGAGTATGCTGTCCAAGTCTAGGGACAGATGTCAATCACTTTTTATAAGAATGCTTACACTTGACATAAGAGGTATATTTCCACCGCAAGGCATAGTAACTTGATGCAGTTGGCAGTGAGAGGAGGCTTTCAAATTCTGCACCGGAGGTCTTGAGGTTAACATACTGCTGGGAATAACAGCGCTGAGTCTAGGGACAAAGAAAGAAGAAGACAACAGGACAACAGGCCCTATTGTTTTCGTCTTTCTCTTTCTTTGTCCCTCGTATCAGCAGTTATTCCCAGCAGTATGTACCAGCTAGCTCAACTCTCCGTTTTATTGAAGATTAGCATACAGAGGAGGCTTAAACCACGGTTAAAATCTTCGCAACTGCTGGAACTTCCCATTTTTAGAAGAGAAAATTTGTTGCCGTTGCGAAGGTTAAGTATTCCGTGTTTTTAGTGGTGGAATTTTAACATAGGGCATGGGCAGCCTACCTACCTCTGAACAGAGTGTGCGCTAGAGGACAGCTCACTCTCTTATTACTCCTTGCAAATTTAGAGTGTATGCAGCTTTAGAAAACCAGAATATTATAAATGGCTTCAACTGAGGTCACAGTGGCCGCTTTGTTGGCTAACCGGGAGCTTGGCGAAAATGTGCGCGTTTCTACAGTCCTCTATCTCCATCTCCGCCATTAACTTGAGATCCTGTTCAAATCTTTGCACGGAGGACCATCATGGCGCTCATGACGTCACGTGCGAGACGTCTAAAAATGGATGCGGCAGATTTAGATGCTATGAAAATGCTGCAGGCGCGTACCTCCTCCGTTGGCGTAGGCCATGTACGGGAACCGCCAGATGTTGCCGAGCCCGACGGACATGCCGACGCAGGAGAGGATGAACTCCATCTTGTTGGCCCACTTCTGGCGCTCGGGAGTGCTGCCGGTGCTAGCCTGGCGCGGAGGTGAAGCCATGTCCGCCATTCTGCCGCAGTGCTCGACGCTCGATTTTGGACTGAGCCTTCGCCCTGACCTCCGCCTCGACCTGCGGCCTGATTATCCCGGCCTGTGCCTCCTTGCTGCAGCAGCGGTGGAATTCGTCTCCAGTCTCGCGAAGCTGGCCCCCGCGACCCGAGCTTCTTCTTCTTCTTCTTCACCCCAGGTATATGGCACATACCCACGCGGGGGGATTGGCCAAGGTGTAGTTGAATAAACAAAGAAGTTTCTATGGAAGATGATGACAAAAATGTAGCACCAATCGTGAATTTTGAAAAATCAATGAATAAAAACAAGAGAACAAAATTGACAGTTAAATAACAGACATCATTTTGGTGAAAAAGAAGAGCCCGTAGAACAATAAAAGAATTAGCACATCAACCTACCAGTTGCAATTATGTAATCGTGGAGAAACCCACAAATAGAACCCAATGCAAATCCCTTGGCGTTCGCACCAAACGATAATAATACTAGCAAAGATAAAGGGAGCCCTAACCTGGAGAGAGGGACCTCCAGGTAAATCTTCCTCTGAAGTGCGAACTTTGGGCAGTAGAGGAGAAAATGGTCTAAAGATTCAACTTTCCCACATGCGTCACATAGGTTCGTCGGTGTCAGCCCACACCTGCATAGATATAAATTCAAACTTGGAATCCTGCACCGCAACCGCGTCATTGTTACCTCACACAGCCTGGATTTACACGAACGGACGTTCCAATTATATGCTAAGTGCTGATAGTCTGCGGTATTTAGTAAGGGATCTCGTAACCTGGATGATATATGCAGGAACCGCTGAAACCTGGAAATCGCCAGCAGGCTGAAATTCGGGACGGGATGTGTCACTGACCCGTCAAGAGCCGACCTTGCTAAGTAATCAGCCACCTCACTTGAATGAATACCTGCATGGCCAGGGACCCAGACAAAACGGACCACCTTCAAAGTGCATGTGACAAAAAATCGCAGGATACGTCTCAAAAAATCTTCTTGTGAAGTGTCAAGGGAGACTAACACTGACAAACAATCAGCGAGAATAATAACATGAGACACATGGCATGGAATTTTGTGAAGGGCCATACCAAGAGCCAAAAATTCCGCAAAGAAGATAGGAATATAATCTGGGATGCGGACGGAATAGCTCCATGCCAAATCCTGCGAAAAGATGTTAACTGCAGCTTTTTGGCAGTTGACGGAGGCATCGGTAGCAAGCACCGTATGATGGGGGTATTTCGCTATGTGATCCGAGAGAATACCGTTTAAAATGTTTGCTGGCATGTGTTTCGCATGAGATGGGAAGATGTGGTCGAAATGGAATTCCACTGATGCCGGCGTGTCATCAACCCACCGAGCTGCAGCTATCAAACTTCGTCTTCTTTCATTCACGTGCTCATTCGCGTACTTGCTCACTTCCGCTGTTTGGGTTGCAGCTTGAAATCGGGACATGCAATCACAGTACGCACAATATTAAAAAATTGGTAGCATTCTAATTTTGTTTCGTTTGTACAGTGTAACCGAGGGAGGGGGGGGGGGGCGGGGACAAATGAAGCTGTGCCGCTGGCGGCTTTGCGAGATCAGACAACCGTGTACATAAAAACAAGGCCAGAGACAAGCATGGCGGCGCTGCAGGCTACCGCAAGAGTAGGGTGCCTCGATGACAGCGCCGTTGGCATCAAGGCACCCTACCGCATGAGCGCCCGTGAGCTCGCCGCGACTTGTTCCGTTGCTTTTTTATACGCTTTTATTATATGCATTCAGTTGATTAAGGAAGGAAGGAAGAAAGGAAGGAAGGAAGGAAGGAAGGAAGGAAGGAAGGAAGGAAGGAAGGAAGGAAGGAAGGAAGGAAGGAAGGAAGGAAGGAAGGAAGGAAGGAAGGAAGGAAGGAAGGAAGGAAGGAAGGAAGGAAGGAAGGAAGGAAGGAAGGAAGGAAGGAAGGAAGGAAGGAAGGAAGGGAACTTTACTTGAAGCCTGCACTAAGGCCTAGTGAAAAGAGCGCTTGAGTGAAAAGGCTCGCTGATAATTCGTCTCAAAATCTCTCAATATTCGTTATTCATTTTACCAGATATCCGTTTTTATTTATCAGTCGTTTGAGAAAGTCTGAATGAATTTCTCTCTTGTTTGGACCAGCGCCAAACTCTGGCCAATCCCTCACCATGGTTGTGTGTCATTGCTTCAAGGGCAACAACAACAACATCTGCCAAGCCCGAATGAAGCCGAGCACTCCAGGAAGCAGAGGGAGGGTAAGGGAAATAAGGGGAGGTAATGGCAGTGTTTCATCAGTGGAGAGTGTGCTCTGTGTCTGCCTTGATCTCTGGACTTTTGAGACAGTGAGCTGTGTCACGCCATTCGAAGTTGTAGAGCATTGGTGCAGTGAGGGGAGTGTTAGTTTGAGCTTTACGAGGGTCGTGTGCTTGTTCCGTGCTCAGTGGCGGGTGAGGCTGAAGAAAATTCTGAAATTTTTTATGGTGCTCTGGTAGTATTCAGCTATTTGCTTTTTGTATGTTGCGGCGTCTTCCACTGACGTTCTATTTGGCCAGGGAATCGAAGGCGCTCCTATGTTGATTTCGCGAGCCCGTTGATGAACCAACCCATTTCCCTCGATCCCAGCATGACCAGGTATCTAAGCCAGGGTGACTAATGTTCGGATGCTGTTATGAGATTCTACAAGAATGTCATATAGGTGGATTTCCAGTAATCTGCGTTGTATATTGCGGATGGCTTTCCTGGGGTCGATATATGTAGATATTGGTTTAAGTGGTCTGTTGTATAGTGAGTAGAGATGCTTTTTTTATGGCGTATATTATCGTGTGAGTTTCTAGAAGGATTATGTTGGGAGGGCTGGAAAATGGCCCAGCTGTACAGGTGATTGATTCTGTTTGACCGGGTGCATATATTCCATACGCGTATGACCCCATAATGACCAAAATCTTGCGGCAGAAATAAGGCGCTTCATGGGGGTGTGGATGGAGGTGGGGTTGGGGTTGGGGGGCCGGTGTCTATTTCTTCGTCGAGGTGGAGTGGTCTAAGGTCGGCTTCGCGAAGAAACGGCCAGGCCCTTCTTATTCATTTAAGTACTGAAGAACAGCCGACCAGAGCCGGAGTGCGTCCGATGGCCCGATGTGCGACGGCGGATCGATCCAGTGCTGCAGGCTGACAGGTCGGTGCCCGCCCAGAGACTGAAGTGCTCTCTCTCGCACCGCGACAAAGGCAGGGCAACGCCGCAGAAGATGTTCGAACGTGCCTCTGGCCGGGCATGCCGGGCATGGGAGGGGGGGTCGGGCATGAGTGCGGGTTTATGAGGTGCAACTTTTCTGGCGGTAGAAGCTGGCCAGTCTGGGCTGGGCGAAGAAGTATCACCTCTACCCTTCGGAATGTGCCAGATAGGCGGTGATATAGCTGCTCAGGGCTGTCTAACTGCTGGAGAACGCTGCAGCGATAGCGTTGTGCGCGGTGCCATGTCCCTGCCCAATCCGTAACAGGCGATCGGCGACGGATGTGCAGCGTCAACAGGGGCCCAAGAAGCGGAAACGGGTGTGGATCCAGGAGTAGGTGCGAAAAGAGCTGCAGTGCGCGCTGTCTGGTGTGATTTTACATTGCCAGAGATTCATTCGTGCGCAGGAATCCATTTGATTTCAATGGGGTAGTCCTCTTCTCGCAGGCGACGGTGTTCTGTTCGAATAGCGTCCCCCCCCCCCTGCACGGCAAGTAGTGTATGCAGCTTGTGAATCAATGTAAACATGGTAGGTGCAAGTAGCCGGATCCTTTCTACTATTCGAGTAATGATAAGGCGTATGGCAATGAGGTCGAGATTAGTGGCAGTGTTTTCCTCGGAAAACCGTCGAAGTACAGTGATATCAGACTCAGGGTCGTCACAAGATATCGCGACGCAGTGCTGAAGCTCAGCGGCGTCTGTGTATAGTTGGATGTCCCCTTCCTGGACTAGCTTGTATGACATCTAGTGACGTTTAGCGGCAACTCTGCGTTTTTGGGGATGAGCTGAGATCATGTTTTTTTTCGGTAATGGCATACTAATATTTAAATATCGAATTGATTAGTTCCCACGGTGGAGCAGGAAAGTAGAGCGGCTATAAATTATCAACATTCTAGCCTAATGCCCACGGGATCTGACGGCCAGCCGCCGTAGTGGAGAGGCGTACACGCCGGGCTTGCGATTGAAGCTCTGTCACATCCTGTAGAGTACTGATTTCGCTGCGTCCATTACTACGCAGCACTATCACTCGTGTTGTTCGTTTCTTCGTGTGTCCTGTCCTACTCTGCGCTATATTCTCTCGCTATGATCTTCGGTACAGCCCATTGGTTTTCTATGGCCGTCGGAAATCGCTGCGAACGCAGGAAGCATTGTACAGGTCACACATTGCAACGAGGAGGAAGAACTGGGCCACGAAAGTTCCCATGATCGCGCAGAATGTCTCGGGACTCACACGTTTTGTCAAAATTACAAATTTAAAATATCCCCATTGAGCTGTGTGGTGTTCGCTACTAGTGGCCAATAGATGGCGCTAGTTGCTAATGGTTATAAAAGTTGGGCGAGGATAGTGTCGGGAAAAAATGGCAGCATGAAAGGGCACATTACAACAAAAGCTTTTCGAACTGTTCGAACTAAACGTTCTCGCCATCTATGACACCTGTAAACGTTCAAGGCTAGAAATTAACAAGAAGTAGGATGGAAGCCTCATGCCATCGACCAACTTTTTGTCAGTGGGACTTCTCTTTTACTCGGCAAAACGGTCGCGGTGGCAAGTATGCAATAAGAACGAACACAGTGACTGAAATTGGCGTGCAGTTCAGGACACCATTCGGGATGTGCTGTAGGTGCGCATCGCTGAGTACAAATTAGCCTTTGCCGTAGCTCTCTTGCTTAGCGATGACCAGGCCAAAAGCTGTAGTAAACAACAGCGGAGGCAACGGTTTTCAGATCTGCTGGTATATGGTCGCGAGTGGTTGAGGACGCTCTTGAATAAAGCGTAAACAGGCGCTTTTAGCTTAGACCCCATTGCGAAGAGGCTGTTAAACGAGAGAAGGGCTCAAGCAAACACTTGACAGATCCTTGTTAGTCACGTGGTCGGGTAGTCACTCAGCTGCGTTGCTGTGTCCTCTAAAATATGATACATTCCCGCAGGGAGTATTGGCTACACAGGGGAGATTAGCCCCTAACGTTACAGACAGTTGTTGTTGTTGTTGGCCGTGTACTGTGCGATGTCAGTGCACGTTAAAGAACTCCACGTCGTCGAAATTTCCGGAGCCCTTCACTACGGCGTCCATCATAGCCCGAGTCGCTTTAGGACGTTAAACCCCCATAAACCATAGCATGGCACATACCCACAAGGGGGAGCTTTTAGATGAACCGTTAATAAAGAAAAGGAAACAGCTGAACAGTGAAGCGAGCGGCTCAAGACCGCCCCTTTTTCGAAGAGGTGGAAGTTCACAGCACTACAACATGGCTCGGTTTCGTTCCTGGTATGCGTCATCCCCTGAGTACAACAGCAGCCTGGTGGGGTGAGTAGCCCTCATTGTAAGCTCATGGCTGCAGCCCACTTGCCAGTGGCCAGCGCATCAGCCGCCTGGTGAGGACTTCCCGCGAGCGGAGGATTACGCCAGGTTTAGGTTTCTCACGGCATAGGGTTAACATAATTGTCGATCCTGGTTGGCGTATATGCGTATCTTGACCTCCACTGGTGGCTGCCCGGCAGCCTTATTAGCGGGCCCAATCCATTTCCCTCGAATCTTTCGCCAGAAACGGAATTAGCGTAATTCGAGTGGTGTTCATTGCTACTCGAGGTAAAGCAATTAAAATGGGAATGTCCAAAAATTTTCGCGAACACCTTGGAGCCCCGCCTAGCCGCCATTAATCAGTGGCGAGGCAATTTAGTAGCATGGTAGGTAATAGCGCAAGAAAAGGCTCTAACTACTGCAATTTATTCTTTTATTCTTGACGGGCTACTTTGCACTAAAAGAATATTAACGTACGGACGGTTCGTCTCCTTTTGTAGAGGCGCTGACACTCACGGTTCCGGTGCTGATATTGTTCCGACGTATACGTCGCCTCATAGAGGCTGATGGTTTCTGTGTGACCGCATGTTCAGTCAGTTTGCTGGTTCCTCCTGGCCAGGTGCACTAGCACCGCGCATTGGGTGCATTGCATGTTAGCTTGTCTACCACTTCGCCCTATAGCCAGATGCATTCTGCAACTCAAAGACCCAATAGGAGCTCACTGCAGCATTTTCACTTGTGCCGCCACTGTGCCCGCCCTCCACTACAGCGTCCCTCATAGCCTCCCATAAACTCCCATAAACCAAACTTATATCAGGACGGTAGCAGCTGACGTAAAAAATAAGTGTATTTCCTAAAGTGCATTCGAACACAACATGTGCATTTCCTTCTATCCCAAACCGTACTGCGGTCTTGCTCACCTCGACCAATCCTCAAATTTGTTTTTTGCTCATTTTAACCCATTAAGGACCGGTTTCTTTTCTTTTGGTTTTCTTGACAAAAATGTTATATTTGAACTTAATTCCATACACATAAGACCCATGCAAAAAGCTATCGCTATTGTGTTATTAGTTTAGAAAATATAGCCCGTGACCATATGGTCACGCTGGGCCCTTATGCTACAGAAAAGTGCACGGAGTAACAAATGTTTATTTCAAGTGGCGAGAAATGACAAAAAACATACTAAGTGAATATTTGGCCACTTATTTAGCGTGGTACGGTTTAAAGCATGGGATACACATGCCAATGTCACACTTTGAGCATTGTGTGCGCACCGCGCTGTTGCAATTGTCCCCAGCGCACCTTCGCCTCTTGCTATTGGGAACCGGTGCAACAAAGTGGGTCGCTTGGTCATACCGCGCACCAGTCAAGACGTCACCAGTCTTCGGGGTTCTTCGTCGACCAGGTCCTTTCGGTTTATTGTCCCATCGCATCAGATAACTTTGTGCGATTTGCCTACGGAACTCAAGCTGAGTGACGTTGGACCCTGTGCTACGAATAAGTGCCCAAGCATTGCTGATTGACACATCGCAAAGCCATGTGAAGATCGGCCACACCATTTCTTGCCACGGATTTCGATCCTGTAGGCACCTACGTTCGCATCCATCTGGTCTGTAACTCCCATAAAGCTGTTGTATTGAGCGAAAGTATTTGGACGGGGTACTTTGCTTCTTTTCTTCTGAGCACGGGAGTACCTGTCTGCAGAAGACACTGGCTCTACACCGTGTATGGTGCTCGCGATGGTTACTACGGAATTGTCCATCCAGCGGACGATTATTCCATCGTCGCTCAACACGTGCTCTTCGTGTCCGCGAGGTCGGCGCTTCACGAAATCCGGTCGAGCGATAGGGCACTCTTTCGGAACACGGTTCTGCCTCACTGTGCCCGTACCTTCGTAGCCCTGTCCCTTGAGATGCCTAAGTAGAGGGATGCTCGTGAATAAATTGTCAAAATAGAAAAAGAATGGAAGATGGTGAGCTTCTGCCGGGAGTTCATCCACCATTTGAAGTGGCGCCGCAGCTTTCCCAAAGTCCTTTTCATATTTTGCAGATCTCCCTGGGTTCCCCTGCTTGTCTTGATACACTTCAAAGTTTACAAGGTAGCCATTCTTGGCATTTAGACACCAAACTTTATATCCGAAGCGAATTGGCTTTCCACGTATGAACTGTTTACAGCCATGGCGACCGTAGTACTCAATCATACTTCCGTCATAGCTAAAGTGACGCACAGGCTGAAAGTGCTTCAGAAACCTCGCTTTCAACAGTGTCATCAATGGGCGCAACTTTGATAACTTGTCGCTCAGTGTCAGGCTCGCGTTGTCCGCACAGTGCAGAAACCTCATTATCTGTATGAAGCGGTTTCTTCGCATGGCGTTGTAGACCATTGTGTTGCGCATGTCCGTGCCGCTATCCCAGTAGCACTTTTTTCCTGGTAAGCGGGTATAGCCGGACAGGACGAGGACTCCGATAAAGCATCTCATTTCTTCTGTGGTGACCTCCGGATCAGGCATATTCAAAAATAGCGCGTATTTTCGTGTTTGCTCAACGAGCAGCTCCACTACGGCTTCATCGAAAAAGAATTCGAACAATTCCACAGCGGAAATGTCCCTGTAAGAGGAAAAAGTTTGGGTCGGGAAATATGGCAGGACTCTTTTGAAGATCCCCCTTCTTCCACTTCGAAGTCAGAGGTAATTTCGCAGAAACGCCTGCATCTACGAGGTGTTCGATGCTCCGTCGCCTTGCCCGCCATGGTCGTCATCGTCGTCGTCGGAATCACATCCACCAATGCGGCGTCCGTCCGTGAAAACAGTTTCGGCTCTGGCTCTCAGCTGCCTCCCACTCAGATTGTCGATGAGCCCGCCAGAGTCCTCATCTGCGGAGTCCTCATCCGAATACGTGCTAGCTTCTGGTGGTTCTATGTAAATTGCTGACACGTCGTCATCTTCTTCTTCGAGTATCTTCGCTATTTCTTCCAACGTCAACCTATTTAGACAATAATGCATTAAATGAGTATTGCGGGAACAACCTTGCCACAGTGCGAGTGAAAAGAATGCAGATATGAAAAATAAAAAATTTACGGAGCCCTAAGGCCCAGCGTGACCATATGGTAACGCAGCAAAACATGCGCTCTTTCGTTCATAAAACAAACATCAATCCCTCTAAAACGCTCACCGGTGGTCGCATATTCAAAGGGCTACACGGAGGTAAGTGCATCCTCCTATTGCCTAGAGGAACAGTGCGAAAAACACACTTACCCACGGGAGCGTTGCATGGCGACGCACCTCTCACAAGAACACTATTTCCCGCCTTTTGGAGCAGCTGACACAAAACATGGACAGCTCGTGACGCCTGGCGACCAATAAAGTAAACACTAAGCTTTCAAACGGTGTATAGGAGGAGATTTTGGCGCGGGTTTTTGAATCTGTATAAATCGAAATGCTTCTTGCATACTAGCGTGACCATATGGGCACGCTGGTCCTTAATGGGTTAACTCGGGACGAGTACGCCACCGCGGTTTCAAGCTCTAGTTATCTCGGATCTCTGCGGTTACATCGCGCACGAGAAATTCGACAGCCTTAGGCCGGACATGGATAGGACTGACCATTTCTCTTCCTTGCATGAAGGTACGTCAGGAGCAACCCTATATTGTAGTCAGCTAGCTGATAGGTCCAGCCGTGTCTTCTTCCAATCTTCTCTGACAATTTTGTGCGGTCCCGAATTAAACAACTCTCTCAGCCTCCTCCACTAATCCTATTATCTCCTTTTGACATATTTTCGCTGTTCGCAACTCCCAGAAAATCTTGGTTCTCATTTGAAGGCCTTTTGGGGTTGGGGTTTGAGAGTATTTCATATTCAGTTTATTGAATAAAATTATTAAAATTTATTAGAGTAAAGTTTACTTTGATTTGCAGACGGTAATGGTAACGGTAAGTTCTGTAGTTTCCATGCGTGGCGCACAGCTGCAAATATCTGCTGTGCCGTCAAATTTTCCTCGTATATTTTCGACGCTCAAGCAACCTACCCAACCATCAAACGGTAAACGGCTTCCCCTAGCATTTCCTTTATTTACTAAATATTTCAAGATTATCGAACATTTTGCTTCTAGCTTATCCTGGTATCTTTTCCTTTGCTTAGACACTTGCTTTTACTCGCGAGCAATGCAGCTGTTCACTATAAGATCGATACAACTTATACAACCTTAACCTCCTATGCTATTTATCCGTGAATGACACGTATTCACCTACCTGATATTTCAGGCGCTTCATATTATGTGTGTGCAGGGTGATGCCTCACTATTTCTTTTGATTTACATTTCGAAACATAACGCTGCATTGCAAAAATTTCAGGGCTTCCTGTATACGCGCTGAAATTCTCTAATGTCATCATCTGTACCTTGCTTTCTCGATTCTACTGCAAAACCCTCTAAAACTTGGTACGCGCTGACCGCTTTCCTAAGGTGTAGTTTTCGGCAGTTATATTATGTACCATTTTAAATCAGCATATGCCATTTAGCGTTATCAAGTGGGTGAGTAAAACTTTTATTGTCCTACAGAAGCGTTACCGAATATCTTTTTTCCCGACGGCAAAGTGCTTATATATGAGCTTACTCTTCTACTCTTACAGATTAAGAGGGCGTAACTGCGTACCGTCGCGTCGAGTCTGCCACCCGGATCACTGGATGCCAAAGTTAGGTCAATATTCAATGCTGCTTCCATATCTCGCGAGTGTTAATGCACGCGGAGGGCTCGACCTCCATTGAGACCATGTCAGTTGTTTTCTCGGCAGGCAGCATCGTAAGTAAACGCCCTCTGCACTGAAAGCGCCCTCTGTGATATCGACCTGAAATGGACTAACTCGTTTCTCCCCTGCGCGCGCTGCGTCGCTGCTGCTCTGCGCCCGGCACCCTCACGATTGGCAAATGACAGGGCTTAACTTCAGAGGGCGCTTCCTCTCAAGTTAAAAAACACCATAGCTGAACGGTTAAGGTCACGAATAGGCTTTTCGCGTGTGTTAACTTGAGAGCGGCGGCTCTGAAGACAAAATGCTAAGCTCTGTTATTACGTAAAGTTGACGGTCCGATTGGACATATTTGTCCCAAGCTGGCAAGTCGCTTCTCTTAAGTTAAGCGACCGATACAATGGCGGAAATCTTTGGTGTATAGGTGCGCCAGGTATATTGGCAGTCTCGGTGTGCCATTCTTTCTTTCTAGAAATTTTGCTAGAGCTGTATTGCGTTGGATGATGTTTTTTTCATAGCATGCCCATAAAGCGCGCCCTGTGTCATCGACTCTGACGCAGAAGAAGAAGGGAGACCGAAACCTGGGAACGGCGACGGAAGTGAAGACACACTGCAGCCGCCGCAATCACCAGAATCTACTGCAACGCAGCAACCGCCACAACCTGAGCCTCCTTGCGAGTGGTCGTACGAAGGTAATAACCGCCTAACATGTGGGTGTGCGCTCCGATTTCGCCGTTTTTTTTTAACTGAAACCGTTTTAGGCGAGAGCATAAAACCCACACCGGAGCAAAAACCTGCGTTGTCCAGAAAAATTCTGATTGGCTGGTGGGCAGTGACATCTTCCCCCCGGCAATGCCCATTGGCAGCACGGAAGTAATGTCACCACATGGGCAGTGACGTCACTATACCAGGTTTGTCTGCGTGAAGCCGCGGCAGGTGGTGTGCGGGAAGAGCTCTGCGAGAACAACCTGGGTCTCACAGGTACCAGCGCTCACTTCCAGCAAACGTTCCATCAGCTTCGAGTACTGTCACACTGCCACTATACGTGATGGAATTAGGCGTCCCACTGTTTGTTTTTTTGCGATTACACAGGCATGCACAAATCGACAGGAATAATTGTTGCCTTGAGTTTTATATGTCGTCAAAGCCTAATACAGTATCATCATTAAAAATCGAACTAGAAGGGGACTAGAAATAAATTCACCTGATACACGCCATGCTGACAGCACTAAGCCGCCGGTTCGAATAAACCGGAAATTTGAATGAAGCGAGTTAACGAAATTCCACTGCAATCTCTCTGCGGTTTGTGCTACGTTGAAAACGACATTCAGCTGCTGCCAGCCGAGTAGGTGCAGATATGTACTGGCGATTTGTGGGATGTGAACAGCCTCAATAGGAGACGGAGGCCATCATATAACGAGGCGACGTCCCTCTTCCCACGGACTGCTAGGGTTTTTAAGCTGCCCCGCAAAAATTTAAGGATAACTACCCGTATAACACGCTTGGAGCTATATACATTTGGTTTAATGTGATTTTCGCTGCGAAAAGCTACGCACAAAAGCGCACCTTAGTGTAAGTTTTTTTTCAGATGTTTTTCGCCACTATACAATACGAATGACTCGGTCTATAGACAGGTTTGCTCAGGAACTGAAGTGTCAGTATTAATGGGGAACGACCTATTGCCAGGCGGAAACATTTCCCGAGTTGTGTGTGAGTGTGCGGGAAGTACTGGCTGTGTTGAGATATTTGCAAATGAGGACCACGATTTTCTTCTCCTTTGACATCGCAGCGCTACGCGGAAGGTGTCATTTTTGGGATGTGTAACGCTCTGTGAATTATAAGCGGCCTTGTTGTGATGTTTAACAACAGATGGCGCCACCCTACCATTTATCACACAAGGGACACTCGGGACCACTCTGAGCAATTGTTCTGAGCAAAAATTTCTTCACTGGCTCTTTCTGGCTGCCTTGCCACAGTTTTGAAGTTAATGGCAATACAGCGTATCTTCTGGGATCCGCCCCTAAAGTCGAGTTAGACGCATGCATTTTACTTTCTAAACTGGCCGGTGACTGCAATACTTGTGTTTCGTTTTAGAGCGAAAGCTCTACTTCGCGACCTAAGCTGCAAAAGCTGTTTCATCGCTGAAGCCTAACCTTGAATTGACCTTGTGAGCCTAATGAAAGTAAATAAATAAATTAAAATAAATATTCCCGCTGTAGAGCTTTGAAACCGCGGCGGCGCGAACATATCAGCTTCGCTGGCCTGTGCTCGCGAGCACTAAATGCCATCGCCGCAGCCGATCACGACTCGTGTTAAAAACAGCAACACAAACACACAAACTCGTGCTGTGCTTTGCACGTCGTCGTCTTCTACTAATACTACTATCGAACTAATATTGTCTCCAGACCTGCCAACGACCCAGCAAAGTAAAATCATGAGCCAACCAGGATAAACACATGCTTTCGCACGTCTATTTGGTTCGACTGCGTTGAAACCCCACCGCTTTTTTTTGTCCTTTCTAGCTTATGATATCTCCGTATTTAGCGAGAGAGATGTCTTTTTGATTACAACATGGTGCCTTATACACAAAGGGCGACAAGCAGTGAAGCACGCCGTCTTCTCAAGACACTGCGTCCTCACCGTTCGAAAGAGCTCGTTCTTGGTTTGCACTTGTGAAGTTGCTGCGCTTGATGACTTCGTAAAGGCCGACTGGGTGGCATGCAGAATGAGCGAGGCTTCTAATTCTTATACCTCGACAGCAATCCCCGTCATCGTTTCTAATTTCGAGGATACTTCCCTTCGAAGTAGTATTAGCTCGAACGCAAGCGATGACCCGATAGTAGCCGGTGAAGAAATCGCTTGACGGGGTTTGTAAATGCCCAGATTTTATCGAGGGTGGTCGTTACTTTTATTTATATTTTGGTTAATTTTGTAACCTTATTCAAGCGCTGTTCTCGGCCAAAATGATACATTTGCAATCTCTCACATCTAATCTCTCAGCCCACTGTCAGATGGACCAAGTGTTTTCTCTTGCGGTCCCTTTGTTTCCAGGCCATGGATGCAATGCCATTCCTTATTAACTTCGCTGTTTCTTTGACACGAGTACACAGTCTGTGTACAAATGCGCAGACCTCAGTGCTCCCCGGTTACAGAAATTTCTTTAGACAGTCTAGACTTGTTCTCAGTAAAGGCTATAGTGTTTCTATAGACCATGTTATAGAGTCTATAGACTGCACATCTTTATCACCATACACATTCAGCAGACTTTTATCTATACAATATGAGAGAAAAGAAAATATCTATAGTAAGGCAATAGATTGTATGAGAAGCCTACAGAAAGTATAAATACTATTTTTGTACTTCTGCCCAGGTTCCAACGCCCGGTGTACCCGAAGAAGCAAAAATGAACACCAGTGAAGTGGACAATGCGTTTAAAATCCTTGTAGACAAAGTCAGCGCCGGGGGCTTTTCCGCGGAGGTAGATAACTTATTTCTTTATCCATGCAGCACGTTTGTCCTGGTTGCGTAGCGCTTTTTTTACAACGAAAGCATTACACCACAGAGAGAGACATTAGGATGTTAAGAGAATGAATTTGTAAAGGATTTCCTACAATATACCTATAGTCAGACACATCTGAAGACAGAAGTAACAAATGCTCCTCAAAGGAGGCCCTCCAGCCAATGATGTGGACGATTTTCATGACGTAGTAGTTAATCCGATTAAACTGTGGTTAATCCCCTTACACCTGCCGCCCTCTGACGTCAGGGTACTGCAGGTCCAAGGAGATGAACCTCGACATCGTGAGAATCGGTCGACGCCACTGGCTGAAGGGCCTCTTTTTTCTTCGTTCTCAAGTTCTTTCCGGCTATAGCTGGTTGAATTTGCCTCCAGAAGCCACATTGAACGTAATCTTTGTGAAGAATATCAGGAGGCGGACAGAAAGGAAGACGCAACACGGTTGTGGATTTTAAACTGTACCTTTTCATCGAAATATATGAAGTGCGGGAACTTTGTCCGGATATGTGGTTGATATTTTTGAGAAATATTCACGAGTACGGTATGACTACTTTGTTGCCATACACTCCTGCAGCAGGCTGCGGCAGGTTTTATAAGCATGGCCGTTGGCGCGTCCGATATCCAACCTAACAGTCCTTGCTTTCATTCCACGGAGGTACTCCTGTGGGTTAGTTTTTTTAACGCCATAGTGTTAAGGCTCCCGTTCTGCGGAAAATCTGGCGTCGTTGTCGGCGTTGAGCGAAAAATTCGCGGAGAAGAAATCTAGGTGCGCCCCCTAGGTGACGTGACCTTATGCCGTTATCACAACCTGCCTACCGGATTGTGAGCAAGGTGGCCACTGTAGCAGATAGCAATTAAATTAATGGTTGGTCGCGAGAGGTTGTTCGCGAAGGGCAAGTTGGGTCGCACAAGCCCCACCGGTGACAGCACATGCCATCGGAGATCAGTGGCGCATCGATTAACCACTTCACCATTGCACTAGGAATGGCATGTGCACTCACAAAATTTATGAATGTAAAGCCGAGAATGACCAGTTCGCATGTATAGGCATTAGCCCATTAACGCTATTGCGTCATACCCTTAAGCGAAGCTAAAGTTTGCCTTCCAATTCTCAAATTTTTTGGTTGTAGGTGCGAATAGATGGATAAATTTTTGTCATCTCTGAATCAAGGCAACGGCTAGCTCCACCTTTACTAGCAAATTTAAGAGGCGATCCAAACTTTTAAAACTTTCAGTCCCAATATGGTTCTTTACCATTCTAAGCTGATCCCTTCCCTTGCTCTAACTCTAATATTTTGATTTCTCTGGCTTTTTGTGCAAATTTCGCTGTAATATAGAGTGATTACTCGCTGGTGATTCGCCTTTTTCACAGTAAGTGGCGCCCTCTGGGCAGTGGCGAAAATTCGTCCCCTAGTGCACAGCCGAGCTCGAGCAGCGGCGGCGGCGCCTCCTCGAGACCGATCGTGGCTAGTGGTTGAAATCAAACGCACGTGGAAGACGTAGGCGCGATCTGGTGCCACGAGGAGCCAACTGCGCCAACAAGTGGCCGTGTGTGCTTGACAGCTGGCGCCATCTGTCATGTGCGAATGTCACTAACATGAACTGTGCATGCGCAGTGGAGCTGGAGGAGAAGAGGCGTGCATTCGCAGAGCGGCCTTGTGAAAAAGGCGGATTCGCAGTAAGCATTAATTACGCAAGCGTAGTTCACAGTGGTTCGATCTCCTGCTCTCCTGGCGCCGCCACGGTGGCTCAGTGGTTATGGTGCTCGGCTGCTGACCCGAAAGACGTGGGTTCGATCTCTGCTGTGGCGGTCGCATTTCGATGGAGGCGAAATGCTAGAGGCCCGTGCACTGCGCGATGTCAATGCCCACAGGTGGTCGAAATCTCCGGAGCCCTTCACTATGGCGTCCCTCTTAGCCTGAGTCGCTTTGGGACGTTAAACCTCCTTAAACCTGCTCTCCTAGCGGGCAATTTTCCTGTAACAGACAGTTAAGCTCTTTAAAGAAAAACAACCTCGGCTAACCAGTCAGTCCCCAAAAGGACTAACCCCGCAGACCCTATTTGTCGCCTTCATTTCTCAAAGTGTAATTAATGCCTACTGCCTCTTGCGCATTGTTCAGGCTGCCAGACGCACTGAAAGCACGGGCGCACAATTGAACTTTTGTTCAATAACACTTGTGTGTGTGTGTGTGTGTGTGTGTGTGTGTGTGTGTGTGTGTGTGTGTGTGTGTGTGTGTGTGTGTGTGTGTGTGTGTGTGTGTGTGTGTGTGTGTGTGTGTGTGTGTGTGTGTGTGTGTGTGTGTGTGTGTGTGTGTGTGTGTGTGTGTGTGTGTGTGCGTGCGCGTGTGTGCGTGTGTGTGTGTGTGTGTGTGTGTGTGTGCGTGCGTGCGTGCGTGCGTGTGTGCGTGCGTGCGTGCGTGCGCGCGTGCGCGTGCGTGCGTGCGTGTATTCATGAGTGTTTTCAGTGTTTTTTTTTCTTTTTTACATTGTGGTGTGCTGCCCCACACTGTAGGAGTGACTGACTTATTTCGATATTTGTATGGGTAGTTATTTTCCTGCATTGCTGTCAGCTGCCACGCACTGTAGAGGTCGATGGATTGTCAAGCTGCTCTCGCAGCTTTTATCACGGGCCCTTCCCAAGTGATACTGGGAAAACAAACTCAATTCAAATCAAAAGCGGCGTGATGAAAAAAGCGTAGCCAAACTAAACCGACTGTTGCAGCGAGCTTTAAGGCAACATTTGTCGCTCAGGAGGCTTCCACTACATTACGCATTTTATTCTAGACACAAGGTGGCTATAGGTGCTTAGGATCACATTCGAATGTGATCATTGTTTATTGAGCAGATGTAGCTAATTTCCATAAAAAAGTAAGCTAAGTTATGAAAGTAGCTGCATTCAGTCTTTGCTGGGGCATAACTCATTCAGTGGTACTTCTGGAAAGTTCAATGCAGGCTTGCATTGCTGTGTTGCCGGACATCGCGATGAGTTCAAGAATGGCTGGGGCGTTTTCTACCTAAGAAATGAAGACCTGATGTCGTCTCCTCCATGAACTTCACAAGAGCATGGGCTTGTATTTCGAGTAGAGTAGTTGACTTATCTCGATGGAGTCACCTGTAGAAAAAAGAAAACATTATTCATTCTGACCCTAAACACAAGATTTCTTGATGTATAGCTTTGTGATAGAAGGACACAAAATATTTGCTTTAATGAACATAAATGAGCAGAATACTTTGTTTTGAAAGGGCTATAAACGATTGACAGCACTGAAATCAGCGCGTCCATCAGTGATGAAAAATCCTCAGCAACATTATTCGACATGTAGGCAGCCCTGTTTCATGTTTACGTCTCATTTAAATCCAGCATCTGTTGTTGTTGTTTTTTTGTCTTAGAGGGAAGCCGAGCTGGACTAGGCCAGCCGAATTGCATTACCCACGAGTAGCCTGAAGAAGGTGAGGATAGCCAGATGAATAGCACTAAAAAACCGGAAGTCCCGCTTAAATTGGCTGACATGGTTGATGGTGAAACTTTTTCTAAAAAAAAAGTGGTGTTAGCATTCAAAACTTATCCACCACTCACTTTTCTCTTGGTACTCCTGTCAAAACCAGCCGAAATAAGTAAGAAGTACTCACCTGAAATTGACTCTACCAATGTTTCTTTAGCCACCGAAATTCCTTGCTTAGGTGCAAATGTTTCAGCGGAAGAAAGGTTGTTTTGCGAATGAAGCAGTTGGAAGTAATAGGGCGGTAAAGTGAAGGAGGAAATGGGACATTCTCCCGTCCCGTCTCTCGGTTTAATAAGTAGCAGTAGGTGCTTAAATATATTTTAGAGACAGTCACATGCGACATAATTGTTCAGATGACCTACTTCGGGTTGAATTAGCTGGTATTGCAGTAAAGCTGTCGAGCTAAAGACGGCTAACGTGGGGCCAAAACACATAACTTGACAATGCAGAGCAATTCCTCGCCGGTTAGTTTTAATTGTTGACTTATGGCGAGGTTTTGCATTCGGTCATTTTTTTTTTCACTATTTAGTGTGCCGCTCACAGTTACTTTAATCGCATAGTTGCGACATTATGGTTTCTCGCGACAAAGGGAACTGGATTTGTGCACATTTGTTTAGAATAGGGCAGCCTACATCATCTAAAATGGCGCAGTGCTCATCGGATTAGGGGATGTTCTTGAGCTGAAAGGCGCGAAAAAATCGATACATTGAAGAAGGCACGGCTTTTTAATCCACGCTCATGCTAGAGAATTTATTTTCATGAAAAATTTTCACAATTCATTGACACCTGACAGTATTGCCGAGAGGATTTTTTTCTTTTCAGAAAGAGTTTAAGGCAACCAGTTTCTCCACCAGCGTACAGATATTCCAACTAACTTTGGGATGCTCGCAAACATATGATTTTAATCAGGCTCAAGTTGATGATGATTATGAATTTTTATGGCGCGAGGGCATCTATGGCCAAAGTGCGCCATGGCACAAGGCTCTTTCTTTTGCTCAAGATGGGGTCAAAGACCCATTTTCCAAGCATTTCACCCCCGATAAGCCGAGCACCAGGCCAGGAGAATGCTTGTACCCATTGTATCACCGGTGATTGCCAGGCGGCACTGGGGATCGAACCCCGCACCTCCCGCATGCGAGGCGGATGCTCAACCACTTGGCCACCGCGGCGCTCAAGTTACGGTCATATTGTGCAAAATTTGTTTCACTGAAACAAAGCACAGTTACAACTTATAATCACGTGTCACATCTATCACCTGATCATACTCAACAAACTGGCAACATAGGCAACACTGGAACATTTAAGTGTGCAAACCAACTAAGTGTTCGAAATTCAGAAGCTATACGCAGAGGCGTCTATGGCGCAAAGCGACTCGCCTCGTCCATTTTGCTTCGTGACAAGTGCCCCAAACGTTGGGCCGAAATCTGGGAATAACCTTCATTTGCGAAGCTTAAAAGCATTTATAACAGTGATGGATAGCCTTATGTGTGTCTTTAATAAAATAGGTGTTTTCATCATGTTTGTAGCATAATATCGCTGGTGCTTTCTTAATACGTATCCGCAGTTCACTACTATGCTTTGCTACATTGTTTTGCGCGACCTCCGCAATGCACAGTGACCGAAGTGAACATACAACTCCCGTTTCCTTTACTGTATCAGTGCGAAAGCGCTACTTCATTAGCAAAGTTGAAAAACCCGGGTTATGTGTGCAGCATCAATCTTTTAGAGAGCGCCAGTGGTGGGGGTCTTGCGCAGCTGCTCCCTCAACGCACGGAACCAGCACCCCCCCCCCCCCACCCCCCCACCCCACACTGCGCGCGGCTGACGATAGCGGCTGACGACAAGATCTTGCATGCTGCTGCCTTTGAGGCGGTATTGCCTCAAGTGATTTGGCACGTCCTAGTCGGTTTAACTACGTTAAAATCGTACTTTTTTTTTCTTTCACGTGCATGGCGTCACCTGTGACGTCCTTTGATTATCCCGTTCGGCAGTTTCCAATGCGCATTGATTTTTTTAAATGTAACTTTACTTATTGATCGATGTGGGCGTCACCGCATCGTGCCATATCAAAGTGAAAACATTTTTTTTTCTTGAAATTTGGAGACTTTCAAACTTCCGGACAATACCTTCAATAGAAGCATGTTTAAATTTAGTACGTCACTTCCTTTCCTTCTGAAATGTGGACTCAGAGATGTGGTTGGCGGTTGCTTGCTCTCCCGTGAATACACATACCGTATTGAACGCGTACATGATGTGTCCGAAAAAAATATTTGCCATAGGCATTCGTCTTAGCGCAGGACGTGCTCCCGCTACAGTACCTTGCGGTTCCGTAGGGTACTTTTCCAGACCAAACGTAAAGGGTCGTTCCACTTCTTGAAAAACTTCCTCCGAGAACGCCGATTCGTTGAAACGTCGGTGGTGCTCGATGCTGTCCAACAAGGACTCCAAAAACAGTTCCCACCGAGGCATGTAGTAACTGCAAGTATCAAATGTGCTCAAGTAGATATCACTCGCCAAAGGAGGCAGTACTCACAGCTTGTTAAACTGCGATAGGACAGCTGTGAACAGTGCAGGTGAGAGGACAGGAGGAGCACCCACATTACCACTGTCCCCGCTTTGACTAGAATTAGTGTCTGCGGAACAAACGCTGCACTATTTCCTCACGTTCACTAACAAAGGTCAAGATTCTTTAGAGATGGCGATGATGACAATGTCGACTTCTATTTCACTTTCTTTGTCGCCCTTTCCCCGCATCTACCATGATTTTATGAATAAGTCCACGAAATCATATTGACCCACATATAGCACTAAAAAAAATCCGCTTGCATGTTACGTTAATTTGAAGCTGGCATAACGCGTGTTCACACCTGCCTGCGTTTATTGTTTTCGGCATCAAATAACCGAACGCTAGCAACACGAAACGAAGTTTGTAATACGGTCGCACGAATTCTTCGCGGTTATCATCATCCTCTACAGTGCTCAGTCAAGGACACGTGTCTATAATGCTTCTATATGACAAAAAGAAAAACAGAGAATAAAAGTCTTTCCGGCTGTAGGTGTGTATAAAGGCTCTGGGCTTTGAAGGAACAGTCTGTTGACCGTCATCGAGTATACTTTTTTGCGGCAGTCGTAATCTCCGTTCCCAAATGAACGAATACCCGGCTGGGGCACAGGGAAACACAGCACAATTTTAAACGTAATTTTTGCATATGGTAGTCTCGCTTTCTGGCTGTAGACGGCGCCTGCAAACCCTGACAACGGGAACATTGCAAGCAGTATAGTAAATCTATGCAAGTACATGGACACAAAGACTGCAGCGCCGCCTAGGCGATGTGCAGTGGCAATAATCAGTGTCACATTAACGAAGATGCATAGGTTTCGATTAAAATGCAGTTGAATGCACTAAGGGGCTTTTGCACTTGCTATCAATAAAACAAACCTGATGATATGTACCACAGATGCCGATAACCGCTTTTGTGGGCAGCAGTGCGATTCGCAGCTTAGTATAAACCATGCCTTTCTGAAGACATTAGAGGAGCAGATCAGAATGCATATATGAACTCCAGATGACGTATCGGATTACTTTGAGAGCCGCGAAATTTTAACACAGCACAGTGTGACTGTCGGCTTCGGCTTGACTTTCTTTGCCAATTTGTTATATAAATTCATGCCAAGACCGGTAGTCCTGCCTTCGCCATTGCCTTTTTTATGGGAAAAGATTTAAAAGACTATTCTAATATTTTATACTCCTTTTTGGGAGTAGTGTGTCTGTTTAACACATTTCAGAACGCCCAATTTTGATGCAATTCTGATTTTAAAAGTTCGCTGTCCCAATATCAGAGCCACTTGGGCATATAAAACGCTACTTAGCTTGTTCACTTCCAAAGAAAACAAACCAAACGCTTCAGAAAGTGCGTAGATTCACATTCCGACCTTGTGTCTGACGGCTAGCACCCTGTATTGTCCCTGTACCCTGTACCCCGTTCGGCTACACCCTGTCGTCGCTGGTAGCTGGCGGCGTGTTGCTCTGACCGACGGCTTGCATCACGGGCATAGATAGGCTGCTGCGCTTGGCCACGCTCCATCTACAACTACGCTTCCAGTATTCAAACCGGACAATTGTGAATAGTACTCAAAGACTACGCACCTTTTCTATGCGTTTTACACACCAACAGCGATCATCTAGCAATTATGAACGCGGCAGCAATTCTCACCTGCGTACCAGTCCCGACCACTGCTTGGCCGCGTAGTCGCGGATCTGGAAAAGGATGATCATTACACTCACTAGCTTGCTCCAAAGCACGTCAATGAAGTCTGTGATGGCGTGCAGAATTACATGAATCGAACCAGCTTACCTCGCCTTTCGGACCCCACAGTGTTACCTGGTTACGTGCGTTGTACTCATAGAGATCCGACTCCTAAAGACCACGCGGGGAGGAAAACAAACAGGTTAAAGGGACCGACCACCGAACAAAACGTGTCAAGTGTTTATGACGGAAATGAAAATATTCTGCCTGATATTGAGAATTGAGCACTGAAATTTTGTAGAAACGAGGATTTGCAATTAAATCGCATGAAGTGCTACGTTGCGGGAAAATTCATCATCATCATCATCATCATCATCATCAGCCTGACTACACCTACTGCAGAGCAAAGGCCTCTCCCATGTCTCTCCAATTTACCCTGTCCTTTGCCAGCTGCGTCCACCCCACGCCTGCAAAACTGCACTTACGCTAATGTTCAGGTAAATCTTTATGGCTGGATATGCCTGCGCTTAACTTTTCGTA